>NC_057747.1:17042761-17095103 GCF_004010195.1 Chiloscyllium plagiosum | reverse complement strand
ATTCCTGAAGAAGGGCTTATGCCCGAAACGTCGATTCTCCTGTTCCCTGGATGCTGCCTGACCTGCTGCGCTTTTCCAGCAACACATTTCCAGCTCTGATCTCCAGCATCTGCAGACCTCACTTTCTCCTGAAATATATTTGTGTTGACTTGCCTTAATTCATCTACATTTTTTTCACTAACCTTTTTTATTTTACCTGAATTGTCATTTCTGAAAGCTGGCTTGAAATTACTAAGCTGATCCTCCTTACACTTCTTTTAGAATAAGCATACAACATTTGCAGTTCTCCAGTCGCCTGGTATCACCCATGTCCCTAAAGAGGATTGTCAATTGTTTGGTTCCTAAAGAGGATCAGAATTCTGCAATTTCAGCTCCTCTTTTCTCTAGAATCCTTGGTTGCAAGTGATTTGGTAGAGGAGACTCCCCAAGTACAACCTGCCTTTCTAATATCTCCTCTTTACCCATCCAGTGCTTCAACCAACCCCTCTTCCACTATAACTTTAGTTGTGTCCTCTTAGTGACAGCAGATGCATAGTATCCTTTTAGTTGCTCAGCTGTGCCCTCCGTCCCTATTCTAAATCTGTTCCTAATCATACTCTCTCGTCCTTACTGCCATTTTATTTATATGCTATCTGAAGACTTTGGGGTTCCCTTTCAAGTTAGCTGCCACTCTGTTCTCTTACATGCTTTGTGCTTTTATTTCTTCTTGCATTTCCCCTCTGAACTTCTTAAATTCAGTTAACTCTCATCAATCAAACAGCTATCAAATGCACCTTTTTTCTGTCTTATCTTGTTTTTTTTAACTTTCAGGAAGCACTGCCTTTGTCATCTCCATCTTTTCACCTTATAGGAATCTCCCTCAATGTAAGAAAAAAATCTTCTCTTTAAGTACAGCAGATTATTCCTTTACAGTTTTAATTGCCAATCGTTTGGTCAATTCCATTGAATTTGATCCACCTCCAGTTAATTATTTTTGCTCAGTATTGTTGCTTGTTCTTTTCCATAGCTAACCTGACCTATAAGATTCTACGGTCACTTTCTCCTTGATTCACTTGACTCAACCTTATTCCCCAGGACCAGATTAAGCAATGCCTCCTTTCTTGTTGAGTTAAAACGTACTGATCTAAAAGATTTTTCTGATCACGCTCCCAAAATCCTTATCCCTCTCTTCCTTTCACACTGTTACAATTCAAATTTTTACTAGGATAAGTAAATTCCTCCATCATAACTGTGGTACACTGGTAGTTCTCCTTTAATACAGTGGTTGCATTCCTATGCAATACCGTGTTATAGAAAATTGTACAATATAAGTAATGGGGCCTATGGGAAGGACAGGTTGGGGTGAACCGCCAAAAATATCAGTAAAAATGAAAAGAAAAGTAATAGCCTAACACACACGATCGTACAATCTAAATAAATTAAGTCATATATTTTAATGAAATAATGCAGTAAATTTAACACTTTAACACTGAAATCACTGGCGAGCACTGTACTTTTCTCAAAGCTCTTCACTAGAAAGCACGCGAGCCTACTGACCACGTGATATCAGTGCAGAAGTCCAGTCCTCCTTAAGATTCTCCCCAGTTTGAAATAAAGTTCTTCTAAACGTAGACTACAATTCCCAGTTTCAAACTGAGTTTCAAGGTTTGCAAAGCTGATTGCATTCCTGTTTTAGCTGAAAACTGAATTTGCATTTTGCAGACAGAGGATCCGAGACGGCATTTTGCTGTTCAGATAAGTGCAGGGCTTTGAATCACGTTACAGAGAATAGAAGTTCGCTTTATTACAAAAAAGTCCACAATTTGCTAATTGCATTATAGCCAAATTGCGTTCAATAAATGTGCATTGTAAGAGCATTACCTGTAGTTTTTGTGCATTGTATTCTTCTGAGCGTCCCCAACCAAAGATCTGGCAAATGTTGTGACAGGTGGTGACCAATAGCAGATAGAACTGCCATTAATACTTGTAGCAAGTTGAATGTAGGAGAATTCAGACTAGTGAAAATTTCTTCCCTCTGGAGAAAGATGTAATTTTCACTTTTCTTGACACCTTATCATATTCTTCCATAGCTTCCATATGCTTTGTATTAAGAGGTAACTGAAAGATGTGACTTTTCTCAATATATGCACTAGTTTTAACTGGTAAACACAAGCTTTGCAGTCTTGATTTATTTTTGTGACTGTAATTCTTTGGTTTGTGTGCATGACATAAACCAAACTATGATACAATTATGTGAATATGCATATGCACTAGGCGCTGAAGTAGGTCGTTTGGCCCATCAAACCTCTGCTATTCAGTGCTTATCTGGTTCTGTTCCAAATTCCACATTTCCATCTTCCTCCCTCCAATAATGTTAGATTCTTGTTAGGCAAAGGAAGAAATCAATCTACCTCTGCCTTAACAATATTCAAGAAACTGTCTCCACTGCCTTCTGAGACACAAAGAGGCAAATAAACAGAAGTTAAAAAATGTTTCCATCTTGTCAGGGTAACAAACTTGAGAATAAAAATATTTTAATTAAACTTCCACTAGCAGACTATCCAGGCAATAATTTGACTTCAGTGAAAGCAGATTGTACCAGCTCAGATCTGTATGTTTGACCGATTCTTCCACTGCCTGTTTACATTTCCAGCAACAAGTGTAAGACGATCTTGCAAGAACTTGCATTTGAAATCATTTGTGTGGAGTTTAACAACAGCTTGCCTTTCTTTATTGCCAGATCATACTGTAAGTGGAGAATTCTTTTGTGCTGACATTAATTTTCAATATTCATGGGAAAGGTAGGCAGGAATGTCTTTAGCTGATAAATCCAAAGATTGCTGTATTTAATGCAGCACAGTTAATTATAGCCATGTTTTTGACTTGCTTGAAGTTAGACGGTTACTGTATTTAAATGAGTGGTTGTTCAGTCGAGGCTATTGATAGAACGTGAACCTTCCCAAGAGGTAAGAGGGATTCTGATGGAAAAGATTCATCTTTCTACCTTCATGTTCATATTTCAAGTTAACGAAATTATGTACAATTGAAGTGAAAACTTTACTGTTTCACTTTTAAGCCAAGTTTTGTAAAGTACTAGCGTTCTCTACAAAATGAAATACTGTGAAATTGAATTTTGTAATGGATTCTTTGTATATGCAGTGTTTAAAAACTGGTTAAAAATAATAAAAACTGCAGTGAAGGAAGAGGTTTTTCATTAGTGTGAACAACACTGCATCAAATGCCCTGTTCCAGCTTAGCATGATACTACTAAACTAATTGCAGCAAGCTGCAGGGATCCATCTTTTGTCTTTGATTAAAGCCTCGACGCATTTTGTAAATGGCCAAATTATGCAATGAAAATGAATGCCAAATTGTCCACTGAAGTATACTGAGTGGGTTTTACTTGGAACTGAAACGTAGGTACCATACAATACACAAACAAAACATCTATTGTCATAAAAATATATTGAAGGATTCTACCCAGTGCTTTCTGATGCTGTCAGACAAGCCAAGCCATTGATCTGGATACTTGTCAGTAAGCTGCATTGCTAGTAAGATTCTGAATTATTCATTTTAATCAAGGAGATTTTACATGATTTTTTTTTAAATACTTGGATTACAAGATTACTTTTTTGTCTGTGACAATGGAAGCTGAAACATAATTATTATGTCTTTGGCACCTACACAAGTTATAACACAGGTATCACTTGGTTTATATCCACATCTGTGACCTTTTTTATAACAATGAATGTGCTTTTCATGTTTTCATCTGCCTTTGGGCTCTGAGACACCTAGTCTCCAGAGAATCACTTCACAAAGAATTTCTTCAATGAAACACTTAATTGATGTGCTTTATTATAATTTCCTTTTTTTTTAGAGAACTGCAATACTTTCAGCCAAGTTTGATATTTTTCAGCAGTTCCTTAGACATGTCACAGTTTGATAATGGAGAGATTTATGGTCTTAATAATTTATCCTCTAGTTCTTAATTTATATCCTTCTTCTGAGCTGCTGGACATCGGCCAAAATCACCCAATCCCTGGAAACGATAGTGAAGATTAATGAAAAGTTGCTTTCCCCTTACTTGGCTTTCTACATTAATGCCACTCTGAGTTGAAATGGACATTACCCTGCTTTTGAAAGTAAAAGTAAGGATTGTATTTATATGGTGTCTTTCAGAGCCTTCAGTCATGCCAAAATGCCTTGCAGCCGATTTCAAGGCATTCTGAAAATTGACTCCTGGTTGTACTGGAGAAAATGCAGCAGCCAATGTGCAGATAGGGAGATAGTCATACAGGCCCTTCTGTCCCATTTGCCCATATCCCTCGAAACCTTTCCTATTCATCTACCTGTCCATGTGTGTTTTAAATGTTGTAACTGCATCTTACACTTCCTTTGGCAGTTCATTCCGTATCAAACCATCCACTGTGTGAAAATGTTGCCTCGTGGGTCCCTTTTAAATCTTTCTCCTCGAACGTTGAAAATATGCCCTCTAGTTTTGAACTCCCCTACCCTGGGGGGGACAACCTTTGCTTCACCGTAACTATGCACCTCATGATTTTATAAACCTCCATAAGGTCACCCCTCAAACTTCTGTGCTCCAGGCAAAAAGGTCCCAGACTTTCCAGCGTCCTTATAACTCAAACCTGGTAGCATCCTTGTAAATCTTTTCTGCACCCTCTCCAATTTAATCATATCTTCCTCTGTGTTTCTTTTATTTTCTAGTCAGCCTGGAACTGCTTCCTTATGGAAAGTATAATTTTGAGTAAGAAATGCCCATCAACACCTTGGCCATATAGCTGAACTTCCCATATGAAGCTCAGCATTATGTCAGCATATTCCATACTAGGATATTATAGCCAAGGCTAGTCCTGATATGTTCAGTAAATTCAACACACTTGTGAGACAGACTATTGGCAAAAACCTCAAATCCAGGACATTTTAGCACTATAAACAGGGAATGCTGTCCATTTGAACCACTACCCTTCCTTCAGAAGAAGTGGTAAACAGTAGCTCCTGACTGCTCAGTGATATAATGATCCCTCAAGGTGACTCAAAAAATATGGAATTCTTAAGTTCTGTTAATAAACCCCTCCAAACCAATTCTCAGTGAAAATTAATTATTCATGTCTTTGCCCTTGTTTTGAGGGAATTGGACATAAACTGCTTCAGTATCTGAGGGGTTGCAAATGTTAATCAGCATCGTGCAAATTGCAAACATCCCTTCTAACCTTATGGAAGGAAGATCACTAATGAAGCAGCTGAAGATGGGCGTAGGAGACTACACTGAGGAGACCCAGCAGTGATGCCCTGAAGCTGAGATGACTGACCTACACCAAACATTTTACTTTGTTTGATATGACTCCAACCACTTTTGCTAAGCAAATGTTACATGATGAGATGGTTGACTTTACTGATGAGCAAGATTTGATGATGCACAAATTGGCTAGATTGGATTTATCTTGTGTATACAGGATGTATCTGGCAAAGTTCCACATAATGGGATAGATTCCAGGCTTGTAGCTATACTGTCCTGGGGTGTGGCAAGTTCGGGAGCACAGGTCATCACGAGTTTTGCCAGAATGTTGATCGGGCCTTTAGTCTCTCCAGTCTCCGGTGCCTTTAGTTGTTTCTTGGTCATATGCAGTGGAATTTGCTGAAAACTGGCATTTGTGAAGCTGGGGAGACGTCAGGAGGAGGCCAAGATATATAATCTATGTGGCATTTCTCGCAGAAGATTGTTGCACATTTCATAAAGAGCACTTTTAAAATTGGTTGGTTAAGTGATATGTATGACTAGGACACCGGGAAGACTGCTTTTGTTCAAACAGTGCTATGGGATCTTTTGCATCATCTATGATTGCTGACGGGGTCTTGGTTTAACACCTAGAGTCATAGAATCATAGATTTGTACAGCATGGAAACAAACTCTTCAGTCTAACTCTTCTATGACGACCCAGATATTCTAAATCAGTCTAGTCCCAGTTCTCAGCATTTGGCCCATAAGCCTCTGAACCTTTTGTCTATTCGTGTACCCATCCAGATGCCTTTTAAATGTTGTAATTGTACCAACCTCTACCACTTCCTCTGGCAGTTCAATCTATATATGAACAAACCTTTGTGTGAAAAGGTGCCTCTTTGGTCCCTTTTTATGTCTCTCCCCTCTCACCTTAAACCTATGCACTTTATTTTTAGACTCCACTACTCTGGAAAAAGACCTTGTCTATTCACCCTGTCCATGCCGCTCATGATTTTATAAACTTCTATAACGTCACCCCTCCACCTCCAACGCCCTTGGGAAAATAGCCCTAGCCTATTCAGTCTCTCTCTGTAGCTCAAACCCTCCACCGGTGGCAACGTCCTTGTAAGTCTTTGCTGCATTTTTTCAAGTTTAACAACATATTTCCTAAAGCAGGGAGACCAGAATTGAACACACTATTCCACAAGTGGTCTCACCAATGCCCTACACAGACACAACATGACTTGCCAACCCTTATACTCAATGCACTGATTAATAAAGGCAAGTGTACAAGATGCCTCCTTCAATATCCTGTCTGCCTGTAACTCCACCTTCAAGAAATTGTGAGCCTGTACTCCAAGCCCTCATCCAAAAGACAGCTTCTCCATCTGAGGTAAGGCACCAAAGTGCCAATTTCGGTTATGGGTGCTTGATTCTGGAGTGGTACTTGAATCCACAGCCACCAACTCGAGCACATGAACGCTATCTTCTTGTATCCAAGGCTGACACTGGACAATTGGAACAAACTTGTGTAGCTATTTTAAAGAGGTATCTGTCATAGCTGTTTTGAATAGTTGACTGTAAGAGATATCTTAAAGTAATGCAAATATTGCAGATCTGTGTTGTACTAAGTTTTAGGTTTCAACTTGGGAAAATCCAGAAATCATTGTTTTGGCTCCTCCCACAGTCCTGTTTGGAGGGTAACCATTCAATAAACCATCTTTGTTTCTGCTAACTAGGTACAAAGCAGAATTGATAGATTCCCACGAATAACTTACCTGGTGTCTGAAATGGTGTGAAGTTAAAGAATCATACAGAGAAAAGGAAAGCTAAACACAATCTGATTTAGCTGTAGTTTGAGATTAAGTAAACTTAGAAATTTTATTGTCTGTAGTCAAGGCTTCAAACTCCATGCAGCACCTTGGACATGCTCCCATTTGAAAAGCATTGATCCACACTTAACATAGGTCCTGTATACCTCAGAATTGCTAAGTGTGGATAATGTATCACTCGACATGAAGTGATTCATTAACAAGTTAAACAATCTGATCTATTTTTCATATATAGATTTGGTGGTCTCATAAAGGATGGTTTATATTTTAAACTTACTTTAAAATCATTTGCATTTTCATATGCCAGCATACTCATTGTCAGCAAACTTAATTGGACTCAGATTGAAGATAGCATGGGGTTGATGTCATTTTGGGGATTTCAACAACATTGCTTTGATCTTTAAATATAGAACATTTGAATTGTCAGTAAAGAAAAGTAGAAAACAGTCTCTGACAGTAGTCCAAAGTCCAGATTCTTGTAAGCCATGTCACTTTATGGGTGCATTTGTTCCTTTTGCTTATGTGAAGTTCAGGAATTAATAGCTGCATTTGCAGAACTCATTACATCTCAGTGTCTCAAAGCTGAACACATTCAATGTTATATTGAGAATTCAGTAATTTTGCACTGCACCTGTTGGTGTTCAAGTGTACTTACAAACTGCCTCTTTCATTAACCTTTGATTCTTCTCTAGTTTTATTAAACACCATAGACTTATGCTTATCTTACAGCTCCATGTTGAAAATATGGAATCTAGCCTTATGCTTCAGCATTGAAACGAACTGGAGACCTAAAAGACATCCTCCGTGATTGTGCTTATGGCATATTTTCCATTATGTACTTCTCAATCTCGGTTTTGTTAAACTATTCTAGTTTTCTTCAACACCTCACCCTCATTATCCAGCTGAGTGGGTTGTGCATTGTTACCTAAATTAGCTATGGCTAAAGAATCACCTGAAAAACTTCAGTCATCTCTTTCGGAAATCCCAAGGATATATTTGTCCATGGCTGTTTCTAGATTTCATCGACATGCTTATCCTTGGCAACATCATGAAACGAGATGATGTCAAGTTTGCATGTACTCTGATAGCACCCAGCTCTGCTACTTTCTCTTGAATCCTCTGTGTGCAACCTCCACTCCAAGATGAGCTGCATTTCTTTCAGTTAAACCTCGCAAAGACAGAAATAATTGTTTTGGCTCCTCCCACCATCACTGTTCCCTTGCCACAGCTTCCAACCCTTTCTTGGCCACAGTTTCAGGCTGCAATGCCAGTTCACAAACTCTGTTCTAATTGACTGTTAGTTGAACTTCCTACCTCCTCATCATTTCCTCACAACAGCTGCCTAGGCCCACATTCATGACATTGCCTGTCCCCTTGTATCACTTTTTTCAATATTTAAACCATTATCCGTGCTTTCATTACATCTAGATTTGATTATTGTAGAATCATAGAATCCCTACAGTGTGGAAGCAGGCCCTTTGGCCCAACAAGTCCAAAGCGACCCTTTGAAGAGCAACCTACCCAGACCCATTGCCCACCCTATATTTACCCCCAACTAATGCACCTAATCTACACATCCCGGAACACTATGGGCAATTTAGCATGGCCAATTCAACTAATCTGCACATCTTTGTGGGAGGAAACCGGAGCACCCGGAGGAAACCCACACAGACACAGGGCAAATGTGCAATCACAGGTGATTGTTGTACACTTATTAAGGGTTATTTCAAATCTATTCATTAATCAATGTGAACATTAGCAAAATAATATTTCATACCTCTGCATCATATTATTCTGAAGGTTTTCTGGCCAGCTCCCATCCATTTTTCTCGATAAGCTTGAACAAGCTTGAACAGTGCTTGAACTAAAGTACTGATGCAGATAGGATAGCCCGAAATGTTTTTATTTTGATAAATTATTGGTATGCAATTTTTGTCAGCAGTATGTTTCTTACCAGAGCAATGTAGATTTGATATACAGGGAATCAGTAAATTAGAAAGCCATTCTTATTATAAAATTTATAAAATCGAGATATAGTTGTCATGTATGAAAACTAGACAAGTGTCAGAAATTAATGCAATTCCTGTTCCCAGCAAGGTCAATGCCTGCCCATAAATTTAACCAGTAATGCATCATTATATTGGAGAAAGTGAAGACTACAGATACTGGAGATCAGAGATGAGAGTGTGGTGCTGGAAAAGCACAGCGGATCAGGCAGCACTCAAGGAGCAGGAGAATTGAAGTTTCGGGCTTATGCCAGAAACATTAATTCTCCTGTGCCTTGGATGCTGCTTGACCTACTGTGCTTTTCCAGCACCATACACTCGATGTGCATCATTACAGGCCTACTTATTTCCAGTATTTCATTCCCAAAGGTTGAAAGTTTATTAGCTTAAATTTCTGCACTTGTGCAGTGTTTCAGTCATGGATTTGAGAGATTTAAAATATTATCAGTCTCCGTTTCAGATACAGACTTGCAGCCCTTCTCAAAAAAAATTTAGCTTCGGCAATATTTATTTGCTGATGGAAGTAATTGGTGATTTGCTCTTCAACACAGAGTTTATGTTTGGAGTTGCTTGGAACTTTATAAACTCTATGTAATAGGAGTTGAAGTTTAAGTGCAATAATTCAGACTCCCCCCCCCCCCCCCCCCCCCCCCCCCCCCCCCCCCCGCCTCCCCCCAAGAAAGTTGTAATTCTACACCAGTTTGTGAATTGCTGGCTAAGGTCATGGTGAGTGTCTGTTGGTTTAAGGTAGTTGGCCAACAGGTTCCACCACTGGAAAAATGGAAATGTTGGCTACGAGCTACAAACCTTTGTCTAAACTTGGCTATCCTAAATGCACTTGGGTTGAGTGGATGATCAGCAAAACACCCATTGCCTGAGAATTGGAAGGTGTACCACTAAATGGTTAATGGGGAGAGGAGTGAATAATTTGAACATTTCTCTTTTTGTTTCAGATGTGTTAACTGATTCTGAAATTGAATGATTTTTGTTAGAGTTGTTCCTGGTGTTGGAAATTCTGTTTGTGGACTCTGTTTATTCATTTAAAATATCCTTGGTTTCTAAGTCTTTCATGTCTAACAACATGATAATCATATATTTGGAATACAGATTTTATTCCATGTAGGTGAGATAATAACTGAACAAACTTTACATTGCCGTGAGCTACTGGGAAAGGTGGGAGAAGTAATCAAACCTTTGTTCACTTGCTTGCTATACCATCCAGTGGCAGCAGTAACCATGGTAACTTGAGTCTAATTGCTCTGAGATTTCTATAGTGCAAGTACTACAATAAAAACTTGTTCAGTGCAGCTGAAATAACATATCATTTGAGTACCCTCATGGTGGCTCCACATCTCCTGGCATCTTGTCACCATGGCTACTGACTGTACAACCTATTGTTACACAATTCAAGGTACAATGTCAACACTTGAAAGATGTAGGTACAAAGATATAATAAAAATTACACAGAATGAATATTGTCTCATTATAAACAAAGCAGTTCAGAGTGGATGTTATCGCAAAGTAGTTGTAGTTATTAAAATCTGGTACTATTCCTGTGCAGAACATTTTTTGACTTGGACAGCTAGTCAACATCATGCACCTCCAGACAAGATGTAATGTGAAAATACATAACACACACAGCAAAAGAAACTGCTGCCCAATCTACCTTAACAATGGTCTTGAAATTATGTCTTGTGAATATTAGCGCACACAAGCTTACTTTGTTCAATTTATTAATGGAGACAATGATTATTTCATTTATGTCATATAAAATTCAGGCCTCAGTTGTGGTTGTAAGTTCTTCTTTTGTTTAAGTATTTCTGCCATGATTTCATCCTTAATTGAGAATATATTCTAAAGAACAGAGAAAGCTAGCAAAATGCTTTTTTTTTTTCTAGCTTTGCTTCCAAACCCCTTAAACTTTGAACAAACCTTTTTTTTTCAGTGTACATAGAATAACAACATGAAAAATTTTCATGCTTTTAAGCCAACCTAGTTTATTGGAATACATTATCCATATATTTTTCCTCAAATCTCTTATTTTCCCCTTTTCAAATTTAATTAGATAGTGATTATTGTTACATTCTATCGTCCTTTACGCTAGGTATGATTCCAACTGGAGCAAAGACACCCCCTCCCCACCCCAAGTGGATACATCTTCCAATCGATAAAGCTAGCCTAAAATTGTAGTGAATACTTCCGGTATATCATGTGGAATTTGCTATTGTTGAAGATAAATCTTTATCCAGTAATGTTTGTGATTGGATATGGGAAAGACATAGAGCTTTGATTTGATCCATTGGTTGTGGGATCACTTGGCTCTGTCTACATATGTTGCTTCTGTTCAATGTGCATAGCACAGTTGTAGCTTCATTGATGGATTGGTAACTCATTTTCATGCTGTATTATATAGCGGAGGATTTGGTATCTAATTCTGGACCAAGCATTATGAACGACAGCCTTAAGGGTGCAGAGAAGAATTAATAGGATGGTTGCAAGAATGGCAAACTTGTCTTGTGAAACTATGAAATATTCTTTGCACAGGGAGCTGAAGTGATATATCCATTCAGTATTTAAAGTTGCTTTTGTTAAAGTAAATATGAAGAAATTGGTTCCACTTACCAGAGTGAAGCATTGATAGTGAGAGGGGATAGATTTAAGATATTTCTCAAAAGAAGTCAAAAGAAATGAGGAAAAGCATTTTAAAGCAGCAATTTATGAGCTAGGAAAAGTGCCTGAAGGAAGTCAGAATGTTAGAATCAATTTGTTTAGGAATAAATTTCAAGAGGACATAATTTTATGCTTGAAAATGAGAGATTTGAGAGGCTGTGGAGGGAAAAAGCTGGGCAGTGGACTGATTTTACCAGAAATTGGTTAAGTATCAGATCTCATTGTCTGCATGGTCCTAGTGAGATTTTGCATGCTATCTTCCCAAACTTGCTAGATTAGATTAGATTAGATTAGATTAGATTAGATTAGATTACTTACAGTGTGGAAACAGGCCCTTCGGCCCAACAAGTCCACACCGCCCCGCCGAAGCGCAACCCACCCATACCCCTACATTTACCCCTTACCTAACACTACGGGCAATTTAGCATGGCCAATTCACCTGAGTACCTATGCACCACACACTGCCACCCCGCTTCTCATATTGCCTCTCCAATCAGAAGCATAAGTACTTGAGACTGCTGGGACCTTTTGGGGATCTTGGCACCATTTTTGAAGTCCAGCCATGCACCTGGTCAAGTGCTGGTAGTCTGGAGCTGCCCTGCGCTGTTTGTATGAATTGCCCCAGACATTTCAGACAAAGGGAAGTTGGAATCCCGATTTGCTATTGGAACCTGCTGAATTGCAGGGTGCATACAACCACTGCCCATGGAGCATGTCTTGTCATGTTGCTAACTGGAGTCCAAGATGGTCAACTGAAGGAGGAAACAGTGAGCTGGAGTCAACAGGTTACCGCTCTGAATTTTGTGTCTGGAAATGTTGCCACCGACCTTCAAATGCTTAATTTGGTAAAATGGCAAGTGGGGTTAACAACAATGTTGCATTGAACAAATAAATACGTGGTTAATTTGTTGGTATTGCACCTGAATTCCGGCTTTAACGAGTAATAATAATTGTGCAATTACACAAATTATGTAGTTATAGGAATGGAATATATCTGCAGCCAGGGATGGCAGGAATATTTTAACCAGTAAAATTTTCATTTCATGTAAAGCTTGAATGGATAGAGAGGAAGAATAATTCTGTCAAGTACTCACCTTTCTGATTTTAAAACATTTTGTGATAAATCTTCAGCGTGAATTTGCATCCTGTTGATTTTTCCAGTCACGTTTTAAAAAGTGATATTGATTGCCATGTTTGCTCCATACTTTTCATTATTGAAACACTCAGAATAAAAAATTGGAATTGATCACTTACATTTACAAATGTCTTAGAATTACTATTTTCTTTTGTCCCAAAGGTGTGGATTTTATTCTGATTTGAGGCTGTAACATTGTGGTAAAATCACTGGACTGATAAGGCAGTATCCCAGGTTAATGTTCTGAGGCGTGGGTCTGAATCCCATCATGGCAGATGGTGAAAGTACAAAGCTTGCCTCGGATCATAGAATCCATTGATTCCCTACAGTTTGGAAACAGGCCATTCAACACAACAAGTCTGCACCGACTCTGAGCAGTATTCCACCCAGATTCAACCCCCTGCATTTCCCATGAACACTGGGCAACTTAGCATGGCCAATCCACCTAACTTACATAACTTTGGACAGTGGGAGTAAACCGGAGCACCTGGGAGAAACCCACGCAGACACAAGGAGAATGTGCAAACTCCACACAGACAGTCACTTGAGGCTGGAATTGAACCTGGGGTCCCTGATACTGTGAGGCAGTCTTGCTAACCACTGAGCCACCGTGCCACCCAGTTATGTGCCTCACCTTATTTATTTCTATGATTTTGCACTTTCCTACCTAAGATGGCACAAAGGTCTGTAATGCTGGACTTCTTATTTAGTTATATTTCTAATTTTTTTACCTAAGAATTTGTACTTAAGGATCTGTACCCAGGTACATTTGTACCTGAGACGGCGCTGTAAGTGGCAACTGGTAAACTTTTCACTGTACTCATGTAAGTACATGTGACAATAAGGCTATTTCTAATTCTAGTTGTGATCACTTTCATTTGTCATAAATAAAAATAAAAGGAAAATACTGTGGATGCTGAAAATCTGAAACAAAAACACTCTGACTCTCAGTAGGTCTGGCAGTGTCTGTGGAAAGAGAAACAGTTAACATTTCAAGTCAGTGACTTCTTCAGAACGCCATGTTGTTAAAAACACATCTGGCTTTTAAGGACAGAAATCAGCTTACATGTGACTCCCAACCACAATAATTTGGTTGACTCTTAATTGGCTTCTGGACAATAAGGATTGGGCAATAAATATTGGTCTAATCATTGATGCTGACCAAATGTTCACTCTATTTTGGATTTGTTCTTGGGATGTGGGTGTGGCTGCAAATGTCACATTTATTCCCTTGAAAAGTGATGGTCTTTCTGCTACAATGATTGTAGACATTATGGTGATTATTCTCATACAACGACTCAGCAGAGAATTTCAGAAGTTCCAATAGTGATAAATCTCCATATTCTAATGATGTGAGAATTGGAGAATGCTTAGATATGCGTAGTATTGTTCTTTTTTCTCCTGCAGGAGCTAATGCAGACTTAGAGTCTAAAGAATACCAAGCCAATTTCCAGACTTCAACAACCACTAATCCTTAAATATGCATTCAAGCTATTGTTGTTGCTATCTTACTTTTGAATAATATGTATCCTACTTAAAATTGTTCCTGCCTTTCTTTGTCAGATACACCTTAGATGAATTATTTTATGGGGAAGAGTTTTTTTTAATTGCTTTGACCATTTAATGGTGTTCTCATTATCTTTGACATCCACAATACAGATTACAATAAATGGAACCTTTTTCTGCAGTTTTGATTAACCATTTTAGCCGGAACTGGAGCTGTCAGTGTTGTTGTGTTCTCCTTGTGCGTAACTAATTAACTCTCTTGTCAGAATAGATTGTGGTGGATTGTGTCTTCCACCCTCAGCCTCACTGTATATTGTTATGTGGTTAACAGTAGTGCTTCTGGTAAAGGTTGTAGGGAGATGACTACTTTTAAAGATGTTCTGTATGAGATTAGATGTATAGACAGTAAGATAAAACCTTTGTTAATTTACAGTAATTTTATAGTTTTGTGGATTTCATGTACTGTTACATTATGAAAGTTTTATTCAAACTGCATATTTAAAAAGAAAACAATTTGCTCTTGAGCATTTGTCTACAAATTTAGATAATCGCTCAGAGGTTTCATGTTAAATGTAAAAGTGGAAATTCAGTCATTTATGAGCTAGATTTCTGTTTTGTAACTTTTCTTTATTTTGCCATTACATTTTTTGTAACAATAGGTGTTACAGTAGAAAAATGGCCATTATCAAAAACCTTTCAAATTCTTCCATGATTGGTGGAAATTATATGAACTCTACTGCTGGAAAAACAATTGGTGTGTTATCATCCACTGGTTTCAGCCAGACCTTTTAGAACCATCAAAAACAGGCTGGAATTGGTGTGTGTTAAGACCCACATAGAAAAATGATTTGATACTCAAACCATACCCTAGGGTCATCACAAAAGTTAAAGATTTAATCAGCTTTCTAAAAAAGCCCCTGATTTACTCATCTGATGGACTCAAGTTATCTCAAAACATTGACTAGGTTTCTGTATATAACAACATAAACAACTATTTATTCCAAATAAATACATCTTAACCTTTTTTAATAAAAAAAGGTGGAGAAACCCAGCAAGTCTGACAGCATCTGTGGAGAGAAAACAGTTAACATTGCAACTCCTGTGACTCTTCTTCAGAACTAGAAGCCGCCCTGAGAAAGTGGTATTTAAGCTGACGACAGGAGGATAAGGGGGAGGGAGCAGATAGGTGGTGAGGGAGCCCACATGCATTCACAATAGTTACCTGCAATTGGAAGAATGCCCAGGATGGGTGGGGTCAGTGCCAGTTTGATGGGCGAAAGCACAGGATCCACTAAAAAAAGTGTATATTTGCAAGCTGCAGCAATGCTTCATTTGCAGTTGTTTCATCATGTATTTGCAATGCGAGCAGAGTGAACATGCTTAGGGTTCACATGCTGTTTAAAGGTGATTTCCAACATATTGGAACTTGCAAATTGCATGATTAGAGATGCCCATGTTCAGAAGTTCATATAAGTGACTTGGAATGCTGGCCAAAAGTGACACTCAGTTTGTAAATCTTGCAAGAGTACTATGGGAAGAGGAGACCATTGCTTAATCTGTTAAGTTTAAGATGGATTCTGCTGAATACAATGAAAAGTTGAATGGTTAATGTTGGTCTGAGATGAGAAGGAAGACTGAGCAGAGCAGGCATTCCCTTTTTGATATAATGCATCGCTCACTCAGGCATGGCACCTTCACCAAGTTAGTGCACGTGCTGAGGCTGAAGTTGAATGCATAATGGCGATATGGCCTTCATTAACTGGCTGTTGTATATCTCACTGTATGGAGGAGTGTGTGCAGCCCTCATCCACAGGAAAAGCCAACTTACACTGCTCTCAAGCAACAAACAGATTCTTAGCTCTATGTTTCCAACATGTCCTTCCCACCAAAAGGCATGCATGTGATGACTGGTGAAAGGTTGGTCTCTGTGGCTGCCATACTAACAAGATGGTAGCAAATGCAGGAGGGCCAAGCTAAAACCAAGCCCAAAAGCTGCAGCAGACCCTTATGGATCTTGGGTGCATCGAGTTCAGGCAGAGATGTAGCCACAGGGCTGCTCGGGATGTAAGAAGTCCGCAGGAGGACTAGAGATTTTTTTGCTCAGACTCAGTTTTCCGGGGACAAGGAGCAGTGTTGACGCAGGCTGTCCCCGGCCACTGATGGAACTATGCCAGCCACTGTGTAACTTGAGGGCCACGGAGGAAGGGGAGGTCATTCTTTCTTGGTGGCCATGTAGTTGGCAGTTGCTTTGAATGTTTTATGCAACTAGCTCGTTTGAGGGAACAATGGGTGACTTGCGTGGGATGTGGGTGCACCCACAATGCATCAGGATGGTGATCAATGCCAGCTGTGCAAGATCACACTGATTTGTTTTTGTTTCCAGATGTGGTCAGTGCTACAGTGCGGGCAGATTGAGAAACAGAGCTGAATTCTTTCACGTGTAGGGCTGGTAATGAGGGGCTATATCAGAATTCTGTGAAATTCATGAATAGAAAGGGATTCTGTTCCATTAATGTGTAGGTATTATGTGACCACTTTTACCAGATGCTGGAGGTGTGTCCCCGCTATCCTGACAGATGCCACGACTCCTACATCCTGGAGCATTCTCGTGAACCTGGTGCATTTAGGGACCCAGAACATTACAAGGTTGGTTCCTAGGGACCAAGAACTACCCACTGTGACAATTGCTCATGAAAGTATTGTGCAACCCTTATCTGATGCAGAGTTCAAATACGGTGCTTATCTGTGCTTTGCCCGAAGCTGTGATAGAGCGCACAGTCGGGCTGCTGAAGATGTGATTCTGTTGCTTGGAATAGTTGGCATGCTCTGCTTTGCTCAATTGGTGCAGGCAATGAAGTGATGTGATGAACGCCGAGGAACTGGGGAAGTCAAATGGGTCTTCTGAGGAGGAGATGGGAAGTTGGAAGGAGGAAACACTCCTTATCCATGACCAAATCTTAGCTGCATCAGGTGCTACAGGCCAGTTAGGACCAGGTTGATTCCTGCTTCCGGTAGACGACAGTTTGGTGCAGCAGACTGTAGAAGCATAGAAGATAGGAGCAGGCATGTGCCATTCAGCCCTTGAAGCCTGCTCCACCATTATGATCATGACTGATCCAACTCAACCAGTTCCTGTTTGAGCCCGGTATCCTTTAATTCTTTTAGTCCAAGTGCTATCTCAACTTCTTGAAATCATCCAATATTTTGGCCTCAAATACCTTCTATGGTATTGAATCTGTCAGGCTCACCACTTTGAGTGAATCCTAAATAGTTTATCCCCTAACCTTAAACTGTGACCCCTTGTGCTGGACTCCTCCATTATTGAGAACGTACTTCCTGCACCTTTACTAATTAGTCTACCGTGTGGAACTTTGTCAAAGGCTTTACTGAAGTCCAAGTTAACAATGTCTACCACTCTACCCTCATCAATCATCTTAGTTATTCTGCAAAAAATTCAATCAAGTTTGTGAAACATCTTTTCCCTTGCACAAAACCACACTGACTAACCCTAATCATTCCTTTCCTCTCCAAATGCATATAAAGCTTATCTTTCAGAATCATTTCCAACAACTTACCCACCACTGAAGTCAGACACACAGGTTTATAGTTCCTAAGCTTCACCTTTCATTTCTTCTTAAACAAAAGCACAACATTAACCACTTTCCAGTCATCTGGTACCTCATTCATAGTTATAGATGGTACAAATTTCTACAAGAGGCCCTGCAATTTCCTGGAGATTCATCTGCCTTTTATATTTTCCAAGACCTCCAGCACTTCCTCTTCTGTAATGTGAACTGTCTTCAAAACATCAATATTTATTTCTGACTTTCTTTCTTTCTCAACAGTAAAAACTGACATGAAATTTTCATTTAATATCTCCTCTATCTCATTCTTCTGAGCTCCAGCGAATATAATCCAAACAAGCTAAGCTCTCCTATTACATTGATTCTTGGGATGGTGGAACTAATCTGGTTAACCTAGGCTGCAATCCCCGTTGTAGCAAGAACGTCCATCCTCTGTTAATGAGACCAAAGCTGCACACTGTATTCCGGGTGTGGTCTCAGCAAGGCCCTCTAATTGCAGCAAGACAACCCTGCTCTGTAGTTAAATCCTCTCGCCGTGAATGCCAATATGCAGTCCACCTTCTTTACCATCTGCATTATGGAATGTAAAATTGTCTTTGGTTATGATACCACTGTTTGGTTTGCATTGTAGGAACAAATTGCGATCTCTTAGTTTTGTTAGTGTTAACTTTTTAAACTTGTACATAAAAGCTTTGTTTAGCATTTTTCAATTGCTTGCCTCCATACGATGTGCAACTGGACACTGACAAGATATTGGGTATTTGACACACAATAGCAGTGATCTAGACAGGATTTTTAGTCAGAATGTAGCTAAGGACAGGTGAATTGTGTGGCCTGATGAATAAACAGTGACTAGGGTAGGAGAGTTTCCGAGAGAAAGTTATGGCTACAGCGTGGTTTTATGGATGCTGTGCGATTACGTTGCTGGTGAGGGACAATGCTGGATTACCAATATTTGTTCAAGTGCACAGTGGCATGGCTGAATGACATGGATACCAGGGAATGCTGGTTTTTCGGTGGATATCCGGTGTGTGGCAAGTTGATCCAGGGAAGGTACTTGGTAAAGTGAGAGCTAGAATTGGATGAGTGGAGGACAATAAGGGTCAGGTTGGTGGTTTATAGATTAGATAATTAGATTCCCTACAATGTGAAAGCAGGCCCTTCGGCCCAACCAGTCCACACCGACCCTCCGAAGAGTAACCCACCCAGACCCATTTCCCTCTGACGAATGCACCTAACACTATAGGCTATTTGGCATGGCCAATTCACCTAACCTGCATATCTTTGGACTGTGGGAGGAAACCGGAGCACCCGGAGAAAACCCACGCAGACAAGGGGAGAATGTGCAAACTCCCAATAGACAGTTGCCCGAGGCTGAAATTGAACCTTGGACCCTGGTGCTGTGAGGCAGCAGTGCTAACACTGAGCCATCGAAGTGGGTTTGTTAAGATACAGGAGAGATCTTGCTAGGCCTAGCAGCAAGAAATTGTCCAGCAACCGAGTCAAAACTGACCCTTAGCCAAATAAATCTTTACAACACAGCTTTTAGAGGTGAGCTTAACAGCAAAATTATATCAAACCTGAACTGATCGAAACATATTTGTGTTTATAGAGAAATAATTAGGAAAAGAAAAAAAGACTGTATTTTTGTCACTATGCTTTCAGATGGAGTGTAAGGCCCGTTAGAGTATTGGTTGCTCTTGTAGTGCCCAAATCAGAACCTGTATGTCATATGATTTCAAAGTTAAATTTTGTACTTGCCATTTACCCAAACTATGTAGATCTATGAAATAAAAGCTTCGTTATATTTACTTCTCATTTAACAAATTGTGTGGATAAACTTAAGTTCCTATTTGCCAAAGTTATTCGGTTGTCAGAGCTCAAATTACTTTCCTACCCGCTGTAAAAGCATGGTTTGATCATTTATCAAGTGGGTACTTTTTAGTATTCAGTTCAACAGCTCATTGGAGCCATTACTATCAGAACAGTTGAACTGATGACGTTTTCTTTCTTCCATATGCATTAAGGTATTCTGCAATTTACCATGGTTCAGTCTAATGTAAGAATTTGTAGAAACTATTATTTATTAACCCCTCTCAAATTTTCCTGTGGAGAAGATGGAATGGTGTGCTTGACCCAGCGCACTTCCCCACTGCCTCCAGACCAAGGGGTAGCCATGGGCACCTGCAGAGGCCCCAGCTGTTCCAGTCTCTTCACCGGCTATGTGGAACAGTCCATCTTCCAACACCAGCACCTTTCCCACATTTTTCCTCCGCTACATCAATGACTGTATCGGTGCCTCATGGTCCCATGAGCAGATTGAACAGTTCATCAACTTCACTAACACGTTCCATCCCGATCTTAAGTTCACCTGGACCATCTTGGACACCTCCCGCCCCTTCCTAGACCCCTCCATATCCATTAACAGTGATTGACTCAACAAGGACATTACTACAAACCCACCAACTCCCACAGCTACCTGGACCATATCACCTCCCACCCTGCCTCCTGTAAAAACGCTATCCCTTATTCCTGATTCCTCCCCCTCTGCCGTATCTGCTCCCAGGAGGACCAATTCCAAACAGAACATACCACATGGCCGCCTCCTTCAAAGACTGCAATTTCCCCTCCCATGTGGTCAATGATGCCCTCCATTGCATCTTATCCACTTCCTGCACCTCTGCTCTTGAACCCCACCCATCCAACCGCAATAAGAACAGAATATCGCAGTCCTCACCTTCCATTCCGCCAACCTCCAGATATATCACGTCATCTTCCGCCATTTCTACTGCCTACAAACAGACCTCACCTCTAGGAATATATTTCCCTCCCCACCCCTATCTGCATTCCGTAACGACCATTCCCTCATCAACGCTCTTGGATGGAGGTAAGGGGGAACGTGTGGGCCCAGGTTTTGCAATTCTTGCGGTGGCAGGGGAAGGTGCTGGGAGGGGAGGGTGGGGTGGTGCGGGGCGTGGACCTGACAAGGCCCCAAAGGAGTCTTCTACATATGTCAGAAATTTATCTGCACCTCCACACAAGTCTTTTACTGTATTCATCGCTCCTGATGCGGTTCCTCTACATTGAGGAGACAGGACGCCTACCTGCAAAACACTTCACAGAACATCTTCAGGACACGCCCAAAACAACTCCACCACTCCTGGGAGAACTTGTTAACTCCCCCCTCTCACTCCCCCAAGGACGTGCAGGTCCTGGGCTCCCTCCATCGCCAAACCCTTACCTCCCGATGCCTGGAGGAAGAATGCCTCATCTTCTGCCTTGGGACCCTCCAACCACATGGGATCAATGTGGATTTCACCAGTTTCCTCATTTCCCTACACCCCCCCCCCCCCCCCCCCACTTTATCCCAAATCCAAACTTCCAACTTGGCACCGCCTTCTTGACCTGTCCTACCTGTCCATCTTCCTTCCCACCTATCTGCTCCACCATCCTCTCCGACCTATCACCTTCACCTACCTACTGCAATCTTAGCTAATTCTCTGCCAAATCCCCCCTCCCTCCCGCATTTATCTCTCCGCTCCCTTTGATCTGCAAGCCTCATTCTTGATGAAGAGCTTATGGTCGAAACGTTGATTCTCCTGCTCCTCATTGCTGCCTGACCAGCTGTACTTTTCCAGCACCACACTCTCGACTCTGATCTCCAGCGTTTGCAGTCCTCACTTTCTCCCATTTGCAGAGGTACTATCTTACCATTCATAAGAATGTGTCCAATTATTGGTCAGGATAATTGTTACAGCAACCCATAATTTTGTTTGCAATTATTCAATCTGTTCATTTTAAACTAATTTATTCAGTCATCTCTGTGGTGTACCCCTATCCTGATTGCAGGGAGGTAATGTCGTCCTGATGATGATGTTGCAATAGTAATCCAGACTCCCAGATTAATGTTGGGACATGAATTCAAATCCCATCATGTCAGATGATGAAATGTGAATTTAAAAAAAATCTGGAATTAAAAGCTACAGTAATGGTGACCATGTGGCTTGTTGATTTTTGTAATTTACCATTTGTTTCACACTGTCGTTTCGGGTAAGAAATCTGCCATTCTTACCTGGTGCTGCCTACATGTGATTCCAGATTCATGGGATGATGGTTGACTGTTAACTGCCCTCTGAAGTGACCTACCAAGCCAAAAGCAATAAATACTGGCCCGGCCAGCAATATCCGCAACTTGTGAACAAATTTTAAAAAGTTGGACTTTCTGCATGTCCACTCTAAATCCTGTACCTTGCACCTTCAGCAAATGTTGTTGAAACTATTGCTTTTTTTTTTACACGTACTACATCTTTGAGTCCCAATAAAGCATATTTCAAACTTTGCTCCTTAATCAATGTATGAATTTATTGTAACTTGTTTGTTAATAAACACATTTCTCGACTGAGAATAATTTAGGTTTGGTTTCAGTATACATTTGTAGGCAATTGTTTAATAACGCTGTTATATTTGATTCTGTTACAGAAAGAAGTATGAATGTCACTACTGTTATATTAAGAAATTGGAAAGTTGCAACCTGAATCTCCCTAGACCAAAGCAGAATGTGGTAAAAGCAGCATGGCTGAGGATTGTGTTGGTGAGCATTCATATATGCTGTTTAAACTTTGTGCATTAAGTCAA
This sequence comes from Chiloscyllium plagiosum, assembly GCF_004010195.1. Taxonomy (NCBI): domain Eukaryota; kingdom Metazoa; phylum Chordata; class Chondrichthyes; order Orectolobiformes; family Hemiscylliidae; genus Chiloscyllium; species Chiloscyllium plagiosum. Next base: position 17,072,517 of record NC_057747.1, on the reverse strand, counting down.
GATGTGTTAGGTTTTAAATAGTATACAGGTAGCTCTTCTACAACACAATGGTTGTGTTCTTGTGCAACCTCGCATTATAGAAAAATTGCACTTTGGCCACATTTTAAGCACTGTTTCTAATGTAATTGCATTACAGCCAACACGTTTTAAAAGTTTGCGCTACAGAAAAATTGTCCATACTTCGTCAATTGCATTACAGCAAATTTGCATTCATGAAACTCTTGTTATAACAGAATGACCTGTAGGTAACTTACTGAATGGCTAATTATCCAAGGTTAACTATTTATACTTCAAACATCTGCTATATTGGCATATTAAATACCATTTTAGTTTAAATTTGATTTGATTTTATTTATTGGCATATTTATCATGTAACAAAATACAACTTAAAATATCGCTGTCTGGTGCCATCTTAAAAGACAGAAAAGTGACTTGGCAAGATGGCAGCGATTCTGTAGAACTGCTGTGGACAGCTCTGCCTAACAGCCAAGGCATACTGGTGTTTTTTTTGCCATCCCTGGCCAACTGATGTGGTGGAATTATGAGTTTAAAACCTTACAGATCACACATTTGTTAGTATTTAGGAGAAGGATGCTAAAGGGAAAAGGAGTGAGCGAACAGCAGCAGAGAGGACACTGCCCTGCAGCACTTACCACACCAGAGACTGCAGCAGCAGCACCCTCTCCTGAACCCCCCGGGGACCTGACAGACTCTCCGGAATTGGCTGAGGCGATGGGGAGACTTACCTCAAAGGTTGGGGGCTGCGATTGAGGAGATCCGTGGGGAGATTCGTGCCCAGGTCCAACCTATTGTATCCATGCTGCAGAAGCATGAGCAGGAGATCCATGACCTCGGGAAGTGGCTAGAGGAGGTGGAGGTTGAACTAAGGCCTTGGAAGCTGCTATGGAGTCCTCATCCAGTCCGATCCAGGTGATGGAGCGAGAGGTACGGGCCTTGCAAGACCATATCGACGACCTTGAAAATTGAGGTCGGAGGATAAATCTCCAAATTGTCGGGCTCCCTGAAGGTGAGGAAGGTGAGCAGCCGGTCAGCTTCTTTGAAACTGGCTGCCGAAGTTTTTGGGCCTTCACATCGAGTCCAGCAGGCTCCAGATTGAAAGGGCTTATCAGGTTACAGTGCACAGGTCAGGCCCAGTGCAGCACCCCGCTCGATCCAAGTGCACTTCCACTCATATAAGGACAAGCAAAAAGTCATAGAAGCTTCCAGATCCCTGGGAAAAGATCCGCAGGTACTGCTGTACAAGGGGTCAAAAATCATGTTTTTCCAGGATTTCTCAGCAGTTGTAATTCGAAAGAGGAAGTCCTTCAATGAAGTTAAAAAGAGGCTGAGGAACCTGGGCATCCAGTACTCCATAAAGTACCCCGCAGTGCTCCATTTCAGCCACGAGGACTCAATTTATGCATTTGACTAAGCGGATAAAGCTAAAAACTTTGTAGACACTTCAAAATAGAGGAATGGCCTGAAGTATACGGTTAATGTTTGTTCTCTTTTCTATCTTTCCCCATGTTTTCCCTTCCTTTTGTTTTCATCCCTTTCTTTCTCCCTAATAATTTCCTTTTTGGAAAGGGGGAAAAGACCTTGGAATAAGTTGTTCCTTTTTTTTTTAATAACTGGATTTTCTGATGGGAAATTTTGTAGATGTTCTTTGTTGTCTCTCCCCCCTTTATTTGTATGTTCTGTTTCTCTTTTAGTCACAAGTAGGGGTGACATGGAGCCAGGGATGGGTGGAGTGCTCATCCTGACTTTGTCTTTTTTCTGTTGATTTAAGGATCATCTCCTTGTTTTTTTTCTGGCCTCAGGCTGGGGCACAGTCTGGGTTTGAAGGAGAGGATGGGTAGGGTGAGTGTGGGCAGGGGGAAGAGTCTTCCATTCAAGGTTTTATAGTTGGTTTTCTTTGTTTTTTTAGTAGTAATTGTTATGATAGAGTAGTTTTTGTATAATAGTTCTTCGACTCTGAGTCTTTATTTACTTGTGCTCGGCGCTTTGTAAGCAGGGTACTCCCTCTGAGGGGTTCAAGGGTCTTTGAAAGGGGATATGGCTAAGTATCTTATTAAATGGTGCATCTGGAACATTAAGGGAAGTCATTTGCCCGTTAAAAGGAAAAAAAGTGCTTTCTAGCCTTAAGAGGGAAAGGGTTGATATCACTTTGTTGCAGGAGACCCATTGTAATGATGGGGAACACCTGAAATTACAACAGGGGGGTTATGACCGGGTGTTCTTTTCATCCTTTACTACTAAAAGTAGGGGAGTGGCAGTACTTATCCAGAAAAATCTCTGTTCACATTATTAGAGCAGGTGAAAGATGAGCAGGGATGGTTTGTGATACTTAAAGCCCTGATACATGGGGAGGAATATGGCATTTTAAATGTCTACTGTCCTCCGACGCATCCCTTCAAATTTTTGATTAGTGCTTTGTCTAAGTTGCGTGCTTTTGGAACGCGTAATATTATTATAGGGGGCGATTTTAATTGTTTTTTGCATCCGGTGGACAGGATGCCTTGCGGGCCCCCAACTATTTCTTCGCAGGCAAAGCAGGTGGTTGACGTATGCAAGGAGTTGGGGCTGGTGGATATTTGGAGATGTCTTCACCCTACCCGCAGGGACGTCACTTTTTTTTCAAACCCACATAAATGTCACACGAGGATTGACCTCTTTCTGGCTCCCTTGGCCCTTCTGGATTCGATTATGAATTGTAAAATTGGGGATATAGCTATCTCTGATCACGCATCAGTATATTTGGAGTTTAAGGCCAAGAGTGAAGGGCTAGGTTTGCAGCACTGGCGTTTGGACCCTTTTCTCCTTAAGGATTTTGTGGAATGCCTTTTGAAGGAGTTTCAGGAATTCTTGACTATCAACTCAGGCACGGCTAGTAGTCCGTCTATGCTATGGGAGATGGCTAAGGCCTTTGCTATGGGATTAGATATTTCCTATTTGGCTAGCCAGAAACGACAGAAGGAGGAACAGCAGCGTCTACTTGAGATGCGATTGAAAGCCACCAAGGCAGCACATTTTGTGCGGCCTTCTGTGACTGAGCTACAGTGGATCATGGCCCTCTAGGCTGCCTTGAATTCAATACTGACACAAAATGCAAAGAAAGAACTTGCTTTTGCTAGACAAAGGCTGTTCGAATATGGGGATAGGCCTGGGAAATATTTAGGAGAAAGTGAGGACTGCAGATGCTGGAGATCAGAGCTGAAAATGTGTTGCTGGAAAAGTGCAGCAGGTCAGGCAGCATCCAAGGAACAGGAGAATCGACGTTTCGGGCATATTCTTCAGGTTTCGGGCATATTCCTCATTCCTGAAGACGGGCTTATGCCCGAAACGTCGATTGTCCTGTTCCTTGGATGCTGCCTGACCTGCTGCGCTTTTCCAGCAGGGAAATATTTAGCGTACCTGACTAGGAAAAGTCATGCTCCCCAATCCATTACTGCCATCAGAGACAGTGCTGGGGTCCTTACATGCAATGCTAAAAAGATTAGTGAGGCTTTTCAGAGCTTTTACTCTGAATTGTATCGGTCTGAAGGTTGCGAGGACAGGAGTGCTAAAATGGCAACCTTTTTTCAGAACTTGGACCTCCCACGGGGTAACCTTGGAACAGGCCTCTCTCTTTAATATCCCCTTGACAGTTCAGGAAATACAGGAGGTAGCTAGGCAACTTCAGAGTGGGAAAGCGCCTGGCCCTGATGGTCTCCCGGGTGAGTTTTATAAGGAATTTATAGGAATTCTGTCAGGGCCAATGTAGGAGATGTACAATCACTCCTATATGCATGAATGCCTACCACCATCTTTGAGAGAAGCTAATATTTCCTTAATTCTTAAAAAGGGGAAGGTTCCTGAGGATTTATTAAATTCAGATTTCAAGATTCTGTCCAAGATCCTGGTGCTGAGATTGGGAAGGGTGTTGCCCCATATTATTAAAGAGGGCCAGACAGGCTTTATAAAGTCCTCTAATAATATTAGAAGGTTGCTGAATATGGTCCAAGTTTGTCAGTAACGATCGATTGGTGATTTCCTTTTATGTAGAAAAAGCATTTGACCAGGTGGAATGGCCATATCTTTTTTATGTCTTAGAACTATTTGGGTTAGGTGGGTGGAGGTTTCATATCACCACCCTCTGGCCACAGTCATCACCAACGGGGTGAAGTCTGGGAGTTTTAGGATTGGTAGGGGTAGTCGGCAAGGCTGCCCCCCTCTCACCATTGTTGTTTACGTTGGTGATAGAGCAGCTGGCAGAGGCCATTCGTCAGAACGTCTACATAACTGCTCCGGAAGTGGGATTGAGGGCCCACAAGGTTACATTGTATGATGTCCTTCTGTTTTTATCGAACCCAATGACCTCCGTACCCCATTTGATACAATGTATCAATTCATTTGGGGCTATTTCAGGATATAAGATTAACTTTGCAAAATCGGAGGCTATGCCTTTGGGGAACCTTAAGGATGTGCCAGAAGTTGAAGGTGGCCCTCAGTTCCTTTTTAAGTAGTCACGGGCAGGGTTCCAATACCTAGGCATTTTTATTACCCCCAAGTTTGTTCTGTTATTTCGGACTAACTTTGCTCACTTGCGTGACAATATTTGGCGAGATTTCCAGAGATGGGAGGCTCTTCCAGTTTCGTGGCTGGCCGAATATCTTTCATTAAGATGAATGTTCTTCCTCATTTGCTTTATCCCATGCATATGCTCCCTATAATGTTTCCTAGGTCAACGCTGAGGAAGCTTCTGGGGTGGTTTGGTTCCTTTGTCTGGCATCGTGGGCGGCCCCTCATCAAACTTACTAAATTGCAGTTGCCTCAAGGAGGGAGAGGAGTTGATTTCCCAGACATCAGAAGGTATCAATTGAGTTCCCTCCTGTCCTTTGTTTGTGATTGGGTAGATAACGATCCAAACTCAATATGGCTAGATATTGAGGCTTCCCAGGCAAAGTGCCCTTTTATTAACCTGTTGTTCATGGTTAAGATGAGGACAGGTATGGACCACTGCCGGAACCCCATTGTCATTAGTACAGTCAGGGCATGGAGGGCGATGCATCAGAGTAGGGTTGTTTATCCAAAACTTTGCCACTTACGCCTATAGTTCCAACCAGGAATGATGGACTCAGGGTTCAAACTATGGGCAGCGAGAGGAGTTTCTAGTTTGGGAGACTTGTTTGAGGGGGTGGTTATGATGTCTTTTGAACAACTGAGTCGCAAATACGGGTTGCCCAGCAGAGACCTTTTCCGTTTTTTTCAGGTTAGGGATTTCATCCAGAAGAAGACTACGCTTCTCACTAAGCCCTATAAGCCCGATACAAGGAGGTTGTTGCTACGTTCCACAAGCACCCTTTCGGTTCGTGCCCTCTATCACCTGCTGGGTGGCAGGGCCTGGCAGGATATTAACCAGTTATGAGAGGTCTGGGAGCAAGAGCTAGGAGTTGAGATCTCTTCTGAAACGTGGGAGAACCTATGGGAGAATACTCGAAAGATCTCAATCTGTAATAGGACATGCGCTGAGCAGTTAATAAGTCTGCATAGGGCTCATCTGGCACCAGACCGTCTGGCGAAGTTTAAAAAAGGGGCATCTTCAGTGTGCCCCAAATGTACTCTTACCCATTTCTTCTGGACATGCCACAGGCTCCATGTTTATTGGAGTTCTGTGGCGGGAGAGATAGGGAAGAGTGTATTGAGGACCGAAGTCAAAGTAGACCCGATATCATTTTGGCAGAATTGGTCGAGAGGGCCTCTATTTTAAAATTCTCATCTTTATTTTCAAACCTATCTATGGACTCATCCCTCCCTGTCTCTATAATGTCCTCCAAAACTGTTAAATATGTGATCCTCTATTTCTGGCCACTTGAGTAACCTTCATCTTAATTGTTCCACAATTGTTACAGTGCTTTCAATTGCTTTGACACAAAGCACTGGAATCTCCCTCTAAAATTAGTTAACTTTCTACCTAAATTTATTCTTTTAAGCCACTTCCTAAATCCTATCTCTTCAACCAAGTTTTTAATCTTCTGCCCTCATCTCATAATATAGCTTGGTTGTCTTATTTTAAAAATAAATGCAACTGTGAAATACAGTGTGGTATGTAATATAATAAAGATGCTATAATGGAATAAGTTTTGTTTATTGTGCAAATATGTGGCTTACAAGTCTACTACACATACAGTTGCATCATTTGGAACTGAACTATGTGAAAACCTTTAGTGAATTTGTTGGGATTCTATGGCAATTCAAAAGTTGGCATTGTCACTTATTTTTGATCTAACACATAATTGACCAAATGTTATTGAAATCAGTTTCACAACTTTCTCTGGTGAACTCCTGAGCCTTATCTTTCTGACTCTACATGCAGTGCCCATCCCATGATAAGGTGAGCAAATAAAACTACTGGATTTTGTTCTTTTAAGCACCACCTCTTGTTCAGGCAGTAATTCAAAGACTATTTGGAAGTTTAGTGCTGCTCTTATGCTAGAAAACAAGTTTGTTCTGATTTATGTTGAAGACACAAGTGTTAATTTAGTTTTGTAGGTAGATCATTGCTAAATCTGTGATTACTGATAGATCATATGTCTTTTTATACTCACAGTATTCATAATTTATTTGCAGAGTTTGGTAGCCAGTGGACAGGCCTGAATGCATACAATGAAATGCATTGTTCTAACTTAGTCCTTCTATCCAAATGAAGTGCAGCTTATCTTATAGAGTCATGTCGCAAAGGTTATTAGTTTGTTGATTACAATGGAGGTTTATGGGTAAACGTACTGTGCACATCAGTGAATTCATGGTCTGCTATAACAAGAAACAAAGTCTTGCGTTTATGTAATGTTCGCCACATCCTCAGAATGTTCAGAGAGCTTCACAATTTAAATATCATGTTTTACATGTAGTCACTTGCAGATGCATGTGACACTCAATTTGTACACCGCCAAGGACATAAACAAAGCCTGGGACCAAGGCAATTGAAAGCCACCAAGTGTAAAGCAGTTACAATTGGGAATGTACTAGAGGTCAAAATTAGAGGAATGTGGATCTCTTGGAGAGTTGTTGGGCTGGAGGAGATTACAGAGATTGGGAGGGTCCAGGTCATGGATGGATTTGAAAAATCAGGATAAGAAATTTAAAAATAAGATGTCCTGCTTTACCAGGAATCAGTTACAAACAGCAAGCACCAGGGCGATAGGGGAACTGAACATGCTCAGAGTTAAGATACAGACAGTGGTTTTAGATAACCTTGAGTATTCAAAGGATAGAATGTAGGAGACCAACTAGGAGTGTTTTGGACTAGTTACATTTAGAGGTAACAAAGACAATGAATAAATGGTTTCAGCGGCAAATGAGCTAAGATGGCAAAATTGAGCAATGTTACGGAGGAAGTGAAAGGCAGTCTTGGATATGGAAAATACACGATTAGAAACATACCTCAGGATCACGTGTTACAACAAGATTGTAAACAGACTGGTTTAATCTCAGACTGTTGTCACAGAAAGGGATGGAGTTGGGTTGTGAGGAAACAAATTTTGGAATTATGTAATTTATTTTCTGGTTATATTGTCAATTTTCAAAAGGATTCAATGTAAGTGATGGATGTACAGTTCAAATGCTAATGTTGAACAGAGGGATATAAGAAGTATGGGCAGGAGAACACCAAATGGCCCAGTGATCCTGCTCTGCCATTCAATATGATCTTGAGCTTCGTTTTCACTTTCCAGTGTGCTCCCCTCATCCTTGAGTCACTAAGGGGCCAAACATCTGCCTCTCTTGGCCTTACGTATATTCACTGGCATATCCACAGCTCTCTTGGGTGGGAATTCAAAATTCTTTCAAAGAAGTTTCTTTGATCTAGATTCCCCAGGAATGGAAGACAACATGCCAATACTCCCCTCCGATTCTTAAATGTTTCAGTGAAATCACCTCTCATTTTTCTGAACTTCAGATAATTTACTCAATCTTTCATAACAGGACAATCCTCTCAAATCCGAGTTCAGCCGAATTCTTTATACAGCCTCACGTGCAGGTATATCCTAATTCAGGTGTGGTCTCTTCTAAGCTCCATATAATTCTATGAAGACGCTTTTATTCTTGTACATCAATTCCCTTAAAGTAAAGGCCAACTTATTGCTTGCTAAACAAGCCTACTGATTTGTGTTTCAAGTATACTCAAGTCTCTGTGTTTGGCAGTTTGTCTTTTTAAAAAAAAATGCAATCTATGTTTATAACCACGTAACCACAGAATATTCCATCTGCCACTTGGTTCACTTACTTTGATTCCTCCTCACTGCTTTCATTCCCACCTAATTATGCATCATTAACAAACTTGAATACATATTTTAGGTCTTTATCTCTTAATATAGATGGAAAATAGCTAAAGACCCAGCCTGATCCTTGTATCACACCACTAATCATTGTTTGACAACTTGAAAATACTTTATTTATCCCTACTTTTGCTTCCCTGTTTGTTAAGCAATCCTCTATCCATTCTAATCTGTTACCCTCTGTGCCTTGAGACTCTGTGTATTAACTTTTGTGTATCAACTTTATCAATGTCTTTTAGAAATCCAAATATAAGATATCTACTGGTTCCCGTTAATCTATCCTGAGAGTTATATCCTTACAAAACACTAATAAATTTGTCAGGGTTTCCTTTTCTTGAAATCATTTTGAATTTTAGCATCATGCTATGCTTTTTAAGTGTTTTTGTTGATATTTCCTTAATAGACGCCAACACTTTCCTGATGAATGATGTCATTCTCACTGGCCTGCTGTAACCTGTTTCCCTCTCCCCCTCTCCTTCCTCAAAATGCGGTGTTATATATACTCACTTCCAGTTTAATGTGACCAGAATCCAGGGAATTTTGGCAGATTTTTGCCTCTGCATCCATTATCTCTGCTACGCTCTCTTGCTTGGGTGAAACCCTGGCTTGAACTCTGTGACGCTAAGGAGAATTTACCACATGTTCCTCAGTACTCAACAATGTTACATTTAGAGCATTAAGTGACAATGCCTGCATTATTTAAGTGTTTATATTAGATTAGATTAGATTCCCTACAGTGTGGAATCAGGCCCTTCGACCCAACAAGTCCACACCAACCCTCTGAAGAGCAACCCACCAAGACCCACTCCACTACATTCACCCCTGACTAATGCACCTAACACTATGGACAATTTAGCATGGCCAGTTCACCTGACCTGCACATCCTTAGACTGGGGGGGGAAACCGGAGCACCCGGAGGAAACCCACGCAGACACTGGGAGAACGTGCAAACTCCACACAGACAGTTGCCCGAGGCTGGAATTGAACCCAAGTCTCTGGTGCTGTGAGACATCAGTGCTAACCACTGTGCCACGCACTTAATTGAATTTAACATTTAATTGGAAAAAAAAGGCACCTTTTGTGGAACCAATTAGATGTAGTGAATTTCTTAAATTCACAGATCCTATCCAAGAAGTGAAACTGTGATGTAGCTGGACTACATTGCAGCTGATCACCATCTTGGAAAATTGGAAATTTTACAGACAGAATGAAGATTTAGTTAAAGACTTACCAAGTTTGGGAATTTTGTTGCAACTCCATGATAATGTCAAAATTGTTCCAACAAAATACTCTGACTCTGACTAAATTGGTCATTCCTGGGTCGAAACTGATTTACAGCAACTCACCAACTGTCACTCTAAGCAAAGGAGAAAACCAAGTGTAAACAAGTCTTGTTCAAGTGCTCCCAGTCCCATCATCTTCATCTTCTGTTCTTTGTCCATTGCCATCTCAAAGGAGCTCATAACAAGCGTCAAACCGTTTCAGCCTCATTTTGCTTTCCAGCAATCCAGCTGCTCCAGCTTTACACAGAACTGGAAAGAAAGCCAAGCTGATCTTTGATCCTGAAAACTAAGAGTTCTCTCAAATGCCTTAGTTTAATTTCCACTGAATAAGGTGAAATTCTCAAGGAAAGTGTGAATTTGTTCATTTTAGCAAGGAAACAGAGTATAATTTAAATAGAGAATTAATGCAAAATTCCGAGGTGTGGAGGGATTTAGGGGATTTTGGTGCATGAATCACAAAAAGTTAGTATGCATGCGCGGCATGTAATCAAGGAGTCTTAATGGGATGCAATCCTTCAACATGAGGAATTGAATATAAAAGTAAAGATGTTAACTTCACTTATTTAAGCAATGATGAGACCACATCTTAAATCTGTGTGCATTTTTTTTTGCCTCCTTATTTAGGGGAAGGATGTAAATGCATTGGAAGCAGGAACAGAGGAGGATTACTAGATTGATACTTGGAATGAACAGGTTGTTTTATGAGAATAAGCTGGGCAGGCTAAGCTTGTTTCTATTTGGCTGAGGAGTAACTTGATTGAAGTGTATAAGATGCTGAATGATCTTGTTCAGGTTGATGTGGTAAGGATGTTTCCCCGTGTAGGTCCGCTTAGAACTACGGGGTGCTGTTCTAAAATTGGATGTCGTCACTTCAGCGCAGAGATGAAGTTTTTGTTCTTTCTAAGGGTTTTGAACTTTGAAACACTCTGCCTCAGCAAGCAGCAGAAGTGGATCATATTTTTAGAAAGCGGTGAATAGATTCTTGGTAGACAGCAGTATCAAGGTTATTGGGACGAGATGGGAACTTGGCATTAAATAAAACACAACCAGATCAGCCATGGACTTACTTAATGCTGGAGGCCAAATGTCTTATTTTTGCTCCCATTTCATATAATTAAAATTTCTCTAAGTGATTCACTTGGAAATTATACAGAAGAGTTGCCTTGTCTTCAGGAATGAGATTCAAGAACAAAATGTATCCTTTTTTGGGAGCACTGGAACCCCTTCACAATAAGTAAATTTGTGGATGATTAATCCATGTACTTATCCCATTGTACTTATTAATCTGTTTTGACTCAAAACGCGAGCTCTGTATCTTCTGCTGGTGTTGCTTGTAACTGCTTCAAAAATTGTGAAACTTAGCATAATTGTCACAGGAAAAGTTTCAGGTTGGACCCAGACTTACTGACACATGTTTATTAGGGCTGCAAAATGGAAGCTGTTTATATTAAAATTGAAGCTATTGTGTAAGTAGGTTTAAAGTTACAACGTTTACTAACTTTTATGTTTGCAAGATATTTGGATAGAAGTACATGTTGGAGATAATACCAATCCATGTGAACAAGTATGCAGTTGATAAGTAAAAAAAAATTGATCTAGAGGAATTATAAAGCTGCTCATCAAATGACAAATCATATTTAATGTGGCGACCTGGAAGGCAATAACTGTTGGTTCTGGGACAGGATTATGTGTATACAATGGATGGGCTTCCACTAACCAAAATGGAAAACGAGAATATTTTGTGAATTGATTGAGTCAGGTTAAGGGATGCATCCCTTGTGCATACAATCACCAAAGGAGTTTATTTTAAATCACACTAATTATTGCTGAGAATACCTATGGAGTCGTTTCCCTTTATCTTCAAAAACCATAGATTAATTAGAGAGATCATAGTGAAGAATTATTCAGATCAAAAATTTCAAAATCCCAATTATAAAAGCAGTTTTAAAAATTAAATTGATACTTGTGAGATAATGAAGAGGCGATGCTGTTCAAAATGACAAAGGAATGTATGATAAAGATGAAAGTTTTCTTTAAAAAAGAAAGCTGTCTTGTTTGAGTTTGAAAGCATACATTCATAATGTTGCGAACCTGGGAGGTTTTACTCTGTCATTGTTCAGTGAAATAGGCTTTTGACAGCGTTAGTTATGGAAGCCTGTTGATTAATCTCAAATCATCTATCCATTAAAGGCCTTGAAATTTCATTTGGCATCCGATTAGTTGTTAAATTTTAGCATGACCTTTGTTTTCAGTACAGCTATCTATGTGATGTAAAGAAAATCTGCTTGCCATCATCAGCATCTCCCAAGGCAACATTCCCTACATTGAGGTACTAATTACTTAAAGTCCGCTTCACTGGGCAGAACATGCTCAGACGACTGGCAGCAGACTCCCAAAGCAATTCCTCCATTTTGTACTAAATCATGCCAGACATTTTCAGGACAACAACGAAAGCACTTTTTAGGAATGCTCTCAAAGCATAATGGTCAAACATCCTCACTTAACCTGACTTATGACCAACCATAATAGAGAGGGTTAAACATTCGACACATTCAGAAGCTTTATTAGGGATGTGCACAAATAACGTCAAGGTGGTGGAGAAAGCACCTAATATATAGCAGGGAAGCAAGGGCACCTTGTGCAAGCCAAGCAAAGCAGCTGAACTGTTTCTGCCTCCAGTGCTTCAGATGAATGTTGGGCATCTCCTCACAAGCAATATTTGTGCTCTTGAGTCAGAAACTATTCTGGCTGAGTCATGTAAACGGAATGTAAAATTGGTGCCTTCCAGAAACATACCATGTGGCAAACTTGCTGTCAACATGAGACCAATAGGTCACTGACCAAAGTGCCTAGTAGTTGTAAAGGACATGGAAAAAGCAGAGGATAAAAGAAATGACCGAATGAGTATAAAAAGAATCACTTGAACTCTGGCTAACTCTGTTCATCTGCTAGCTGTGGAAGAGATAGAACTGAATTGTCCTCTACAACCTCAACAAGTACAATCCAGAAGCGATAACACCCTGGTCGTAGTCCATCATCTCCTGCGTTGGCCAGATGCCACTACGTTGCATCATATAAGATTTACATTCTCCTGATGAGGCAAGTGAGTCCTTGGTTTAACATCTGATCCAAAAGACAGTACCTCTGATAAGTGATTGCTGCACTAATCGTACATTGGACTGTCAACTAGTGTGGAACTTGAACACACAACCTACTTAGTCAAGAGGTAGGAGTTTTAGAGACTGAGCCACAACGAGACTGTAAATTTGTGTTGAAGGTGTGGTCTGCGCAAAACACTTAGTTGGATTCCTTGGTTTTTTTGTTCATCATTTCAGCACCATTCATGGAACATATGGTGTATTTTTTTATACTGTTAAATACTTTACATTTGTCTGTATTAATTCATTTTCCAAAGTCTTGGCCATATTTTTTTCCCTGCTTATTCTGTATTGTTCTTGTGAAAACATTGTAGGGGGCATGTTGCTTGTACCTTTACTCAGTGTTTGCTTTTACACCCATGTCGTTTTGAACCTATTTGCATCTATTGTTCTATTTCATTACCTCTTGAATAATGAAAGATTTTCTCACTTTTGCACTTGACATTTTTCCCTCTGTCTCCTTTTGCTCTTCTGATCACATTAGCATGTTATAATATTCATCTTAATGAATCCCATTTTTTTCTCCTTTTAGGAGCTCTGATGTCCATTTTGCTGAATATTTTCTTTTTGACATGTCTGTTAATTAATTTGTACTTTTGTGTTGGTGCTTGTAGTTTCCAGGTTTTGTTCGACATGCTGTATGTTGGACCTTAAATGCTAGTGTATTTCTTCTCTACTGAAGGGTTGTTGAACAATCGCACCAGTTACTTATGTTCTTATCCACTAATTTTTTGAAATTAATGAATTCATGATTTGGTATTGGAATTAAAAGGGCTAGATAGAGGTAAGATCTATCCCTCTGAAGGCAGTTAGTTGTGGAGAAATGGAGCCTGTAGTTTTAGTTCTCAATATTTTTAAGCAAAATATGAAATTTCTAAAAAAGAAATTACTCCTTGTCCTGATGAATATGAATTTTACTGCGGAAATTTAACATAATATTGAAGATTTAATCTGATTAAATAATCTGAAATGGTTGAACCTCGAGCTTTGGGACACCTGTTCAGAGCTAAAGAACAAATTCTTATCTTGTAGATTGTTGTCATTAATTGAAGTCCTAGAATTTCATTTCAATATCATCTTAACACCATCTTGGACCACTTCTAAAGATTTGTAGATTATAAGACATAAGAGTAGAAATTAGGCCATTCAGACCATCGAGTCTGCTCCACTATTCAATCATGGCTGTTAAGTTTCTTAACCCCATTCTCCCACTCTCCCACTCTCTCCCCATACCCCTTTATCTCCTTAATATAACAAGAACCCATCTATCTAAGTCTTAAATATACTCAGTAACCTGTTCTCCACAGCCTTCTATGGCAATGAATTCCATAGATTCATTGCTCTCTGGCTGAAGAAGTTTCTCATTTTATCTCCTTTCTAAAAAGTCTTTACTCTAAGGCTATGCCCTTGGATTCTAGTCCCTCCTACCAATGAAAACCTCTTTTCAACATCTACTCTTGTCCAAACCTTTCAGTATTTTTGTATGTTTCGATTACATTCCCCCCCCCCCCCCCCCCAATCATTCTAAACTCATCGAGTATAAGCCAAGAGTCCTCAATCATTCCTCATATGTTACGTTTTCATTCCTGAGACCATTCTCACAAACCTCCCAACACTCTCCAAGGCCAGTACATCCTTCTTGAGATATGGGCCCCAAAACTGCACATAATACTCCAAATGTGGTCTGACCAGAGCCTTTTGGAGGCTCAGAAGTACACCCATGCTTTTATATTCAAGTTCTCTCAAAATAAATGCCATCATTGCATTTGTCTTCCTAACTACTGATTCAACTTGCAAGTTTACCTTGAGACAATCCTGGACTAGAAGTCCCAAGTCTCTTTCCACTTCAGAATTCTGAATTTTCTTCCCATTTAGAAAATAATCCATGCCTCTATTCTTCCTACCAAAATGCATGACCTCACACTTTCCCACTTTATACTACATCTGCCATTTCTTTGCTCACCCTCCTAACCTGTCCGAATCCTTCTGTAGCCTCTCTGCCTCCTCAATATTACCTATCCCTCCACTATCTTTGTATCATCTGCAGACTTAGTCAGAATGCCCTCATTTCCTTCATCTAAATCATTAATATATAAAGTGAAAAGTTGTGGCCCCAAAACTGAGCCTTGCGGAACACCAGTGGTCACCGGCTGCCATCCTGAGAAGAACCCTTTTATCCTCACACTCTGCTCTCTGCCAGACAGCCAGGCTTCTATCCATGCTAGCACCTTGCCTCTGACACCATGGGCCCTTAACTTACTCATGAGCCTTCTGTGCGGCACCTTGTCTAAGGCCTTCTTGAAGTCCAGGTAGATAACATCCATTGGCTCTTCTTGGTCTAACCTGCTTGTTACTTCCTCAAAGAATTATAGCAGATTTATCAGGCATGACCTCCCCTTGATGAAACCATGCTGCCAAAAGTCTTAGTTGTGGTTATGAAAGCAAACATAGTAACCAGTTTGCACTTAGGAATTGTAGGAAAGAGTGTCAGTGAGCCCTTCATGTGAAGATATGTCAAAGTTTTGCGCAGTCCATTGTTGTGAACTGGAGTAAATTGCCGGAAAGAATGGTACAACCAGATTAGTTGTAACATTTGAAAGAGAATTTTATAAATACATGAAGAAGAGTAACTCTCAGTACTGTGGGGAAAGTACACGAGGGTTGGATTGATTCAATAGGTCTACCAAAGGCCTGATGAATTGAATGACTTCCTTTTATGCTATCTTTACCAGTAATCTAAATTTTACCTGATGTTTTGGAAAGAATGATGTTAATGCAGTGACTGTGTTTTTCTCATTGTATGTTTTGTTTATATGAAATAAAATTTGTTTAATGGATGGAATTTTTCCTTCAAAAAAGTGATTGAATACTGTATACTTCTTCGGATGGGGAGACGAGAGGATCTTTTTAGATTTTATTTTTGTTGTCAACACACCAATTCAAATGAAGTGATTTTTATTGATTTAAAAACGCAAGATGCGTGGTATAAAGTATTTTTGAAGATCTTCGAAAGATTCATTTGAAAGGAAGTAATTTGAGGTAAGTAGCTTTCTGACAGTATAGGTGTATTACCCCAAATTTTGGCGAGCAGTATTCTTGCAGCTTACCCGAAGAATTAGCATGAAGCATAGTCACTGAGATATTGGAATAAATTTGTGATTCTTCTTCCTATCTGTCTGAATACACAATTGTGTATCAAGTTTGGTGTCCAGCTGCCAGATAACTGTGGAACTGTTGGATATTGTTAGGCAGGTAGCGAATCTATTTTATCCATGTTTTCTTGACATTTGAAGGTCATTCTTCTATTTTCATTCTCCTGGCTCTTTGCCAAAAGCAATAAAGAAATGTGTGTTATCTTTATAGCATATTTACAATATTTATTCACTTTGTCTTAGATGAAACAACACTGCCTCAAATACTGTATTTAGCAAAGTATTCAATGCTTTAAAAGTCATGTTTTGTCTTCCAGCCTATTGCTGTTGGTCTAAGATATTTCAGTAGAAATGTTACAACAGGTATAATATAATCTTCATGGATTTTAAGCAAGCTCCCACCATATCATTAAGGTACGTTGTGAAGTCAGGTTTTACTTTGGCTGTCTTTCCATGATCAAAAAGGGAAATTCTTCAAAATATTCGGCAGGTCTGGCAGCACCTTTGCTGAGAAAATGGTGTTAACGTTGAGTCTAGTGATCATTCTTCAGAACTAGTTTTGTTTGTTTCAGATCTCCAGCATCCACATTCTTTGTTTTATTTTCATCTTTTAAGGATGCCAAGATTGAACTGGCTGATGTTATGAGACTGTCATTTTATATATCAGGATGAACATTTAGTCAAATTTGTTCTGAATTAGTGCATCTCCTAGGATATATTTAACAGCCACTTTGCAAGACGAGCAACATGACTTCTCTTTAGATGAGCAATGTTGTTTGGCCTAACCTGTAGCAAAATTTCCTTTACACTTTCTAATTATTTCCACTTTTGTTCCCTATTGCGTACAAAATGTAAAACACTTTTCAAGTTCCTGTTTGGGGTACTGGGTGTAATCTGCATAGTTGGGAAATTGGAAAAAAGGATAAAGTGTCCATAATTAATGCATGTCTGATATGGTAAATGAGTTCGGTATGAACTAGAAGCACATGATCAAGTGTAAGTATTGCTGCAGACTTTTTGTTTCCTTTTGTCATAAATTTGGAAAGTAAATCTTGTGTTAATGGTTTATATAATCTAGTCATTAATTCCTGCAAGGTTATATCACCCTTCATGCATTTTGATGTGGATTCAGTTATTTCTATAGCTGTTTATAGTGGTCTGAAACCATTGAATCCTTGTTCCTATAAACCTGCTTGTCACATATACTGGAGCACTGCATATTTGGACTAACAAGAGGAATCCCTGCACAAGGTATGCCTGTTTGAGCAGGCAGTAATTGAATTGGAGCTGAGGGATTTGGTGTACAGGGCAGCTGGGTGACAATAAGTATATGATCTATGGAGTAGTGACCAGCTATCGATGACAAAAGCCTTTTGCCTACCAATGCCTGTGTGACTGGTTCTCAGGTAACTGAACAGCTCCGGACTGGGATCAAGATATGAGAGAGGTGTTTTGATTTCCACCAGAACAGAAGCTGTCTCCCTGCTGTTTGCAGTCAAAACCCTTTTTAAATTTGAAGGAAACCAGTTTATCTTTCTTTCAGCGTTGTACGTGATGATTTTTAACTGATACGTGAGAGACCTTTAATAACAAGGCAACCACTTCCTGGTTCTTATAAATCAGTGGAAGCATCCGAAGAAAGATATGGAAAAAGAAACATTTTGACCAGCATAATGGTCATTTCAGCAACCCATGAACAGAAACCACTGAGCTGCTACCCAGTTTTCTTCTACCCATAACTTATTTATCCCCATCTCATTGCTTCGGTCTCTGTGTGTGTATGTATATAAGGGGACTAAAGTTTTAATTTATGTGCTGACAGTCTATAACTGTTTACCTGTAGCTTTAATGTAATTACATAGAATAAACAGTGATTCTTGTTAAATACAGAAACCTGGTCCGTGCTTTCTATTAATCTGGGTCTGAAAATCAGTTGAATTGAGGTCATAGAAATGTTCAGCATGGAAACAGAACCTTCTGTCCAACCTGTCCTTGCCGACCAGATATCCTGACCCAATCTAGTCCCACCTGCCAGCACCCGGCCCATATCCCTCCAAACCCTTCCTATTCATATACCCATCCAAATGCACCTTAGATGTTGCAATTGTACCAGCCTTCACCACTTCCTCTGGCAGCTCATTCAATACATGTACCACCCTCTGTGTGAAAATGGTGCCCCTTAGGTCTCTTTTATATCTTTCCCCTCTCACCCTAAACCGATGCCCTCTAATTCTGGACTCCCCGATCCCACGGAAAAGACTTTGCTTATTTACCCCATCCATGCCCCAGCCTGTTCAGCCTCTCCCTATAGCTCAAATCCTCCAACCCTGGCAATATCCTTGTAAATCTTTTCTAAACTCTTTCAAGTTTCACAACATTTTTCCGATAGGAAGGAGACCAGAATTGCATGCAATATTCCAACAGTTGCCTAACCAATGTCCTGTACAGCCACAACTAGCTCCTGTACTCAATACTCTGACCAATAAAGAAAAGCATACCAAATGCCTTCTTCACTATCCTATCTACCTGCGACTCCACTTTCAAGGAGCTATGAACCTGCACTCCAAGGTCTCTTTGTTCAGTAACCATCTGCAAACTTACTAACTGTACCTCTTATACTCGCATCCAAATCATTTATGTAAATGACAAAAAGTAGAGGACCCAGCCCCGATCCTTGTGGCATTCCACTGGTCACCAGCCTCCAGTCTGAAAAACAACCCTGCACCACCACCCTCTGTCTTCTACCTTTGAGCCAATTCTGTATCTAAATGGCTAGTTCTCCCTGTATTCCATGAGATTTAACCTTGCTAATCAGTCTCCAATGGGGAACCTTGTCGAACGCTTTACTGAAGTCCATATAGATCACATGTACTGCTCTGCCCTCATCAACCTTCTTTGTTACTTCTTTAAAAAACTCGTGTATTTATTTTAAAATCTTTAACTTTTGTGATGACCCCAAGAATAGTGGGGTTTGATTTCCCAGCATACTACCCCAATGTGTCATGACCTATTGGAGTTCAGAGATACGAAAGTTTTGAGGCTGCCAACAGTAACTATGACACAGCGAGTTTAACTCCTCTGAAATCAGTCCATAGCTCACACATCAGGAAACCACCTGCAAAATGATAGTAATCTCAAAGTTTCAATTGGTCCAAACAATGTTTCTGTTAGCAGTACTAAATGACACTGGACAGAATGGCTTGCTACTAGCAAACAGTGTAAAGTTTGTGTAAACTCAAACCACTTGTTTGTTGATTGAGTAAAATCAACTGCTAAGACCAATTCCACCAGAAGGATGTCAAGTTGGTATAAGATAATGGAAGGGCATCCAGCAAGGAAACAGACCCTTTGGCCCAACTTGTCCATGCCAGCCAGACATCCTAAATTAATCTATTCCCATTTGCCAGCATTTGGCCCATATCCCTCGAAACCTTTCCAATTCCAATACCGATTCAGATGCCTTTTAAAGGTTGTAATTTACTACTTCTGGCAGCTCATTCCACAATTGCGCCACTCTCTGGATGAAATAGTTGCCCCTTAGGTCCCTTTTATATCTTTCCCCCCTCACCTTAAATGTATACCTTCCAGTTTTGGACTCCTCTACCCAGAGAAAAAGACATTGGCTGTTCGCCCTATCCATGCCCCTCATGATTTTATGAGCCACGATAAGGTCACCCTTAGCCTTTGTCACTCCAGGTAAACAGCTCCAGCCTTTTCACCCTCGCCCTATAGCTCAAACCCTTCAGCCTCGGCAACATCCTTACAAGTCTTTTCTGCACCCTTTCAAGTTTCACAACATCTTTCCTATAGCAGGGTGACCAGAATTGAAGCAGTATTCCAACAGGGGCTTAACCAATGTCCTGTACAGCCAGAACACGACATCTCCAACTCCTATACTCAATGCACTGACCAATAAAGGCAAGATACCAAATGCCACCTTCACAACCCTGTCTACCTGTGACTCCACAGTCAAGGAACTATGAGCCTCTTCGTTCAGCCAAACTTCCCAAGAACCTATCATTAGGTATATAAGTCCTACCCTGATTTGCCTTACAAAATGCAACACCTTACGTTTATCTGAATTGAACTGCACGTGCCAATCCTCAGCCCATCTGATCAGTGTCCCGTTGTACTCTGTGATTAAACAATTAGCAGAAAGGAGTGGGTCGATTAATATCCTCTCTTCAATTAGTCCAGTACATCAGTAGAAAGAACAATGCTTTTGCATTCTTATTCAACCAGAAGGAACAAGTGCATGATCCATTTCTGCATCTTACAAAGGATTCCAATATCACAGATGCCAGTCTCCAACCAATTTTATTCACTCCATGTAATATCAAGAAATGGCTGAAGGGACTGAACCATATGCTACAAAACAAAGGAACAGAAGTAAGGTATTTGGCTGTTCAAGTCTGTTCCACTATTCAATAAGATCAAGGCTGACTTGAGATCCTCAACTCCACTCTCCTGCCTTTTCCATATCTCATGATTCTCTTACAGGTCAAACAATTGTCCATTTCAACCTTGAATGCTCTTAACAACAGAATTTCAAATTCCTCCTTATCTGTCTTAAATAAGTGACCTCTTACTCTTAAATTGTGCCCTCTGGTCTGAGACAGTGCCACAATGGAAAATGACGTCTTAACATCTGCCCTGTCAAGACCCCTAAGAAGCTTAGATGTTCATCAATCTTTCCTCAAACAGGCCCAACGTACTCAACCTGTCAAGATAATCCCTTCATACCCAAGATAGACCTGATGAACTTGCTGTAAACTACTTCCATTGCTAGTAAATTTCATCTTGGCTAAGTAGACCCAAACAGTTCACAGCATTCTAGGTGTGGTGTGGTTAGAGCCTTGGACAGTGTAATTCTAGCAGCGCTTCCTTCTTATTATAATTCACTCACTTTGAAATAAACGCCAACATTCCCATTGTTTTCTCTATTCTCTTTGAAGCTTAGATGTTAGCTTTTGGTGATTCATGCACAAGGACCCCAAAATCCCCCTCTGCTGCAGCTTTCTGCAGTCTTTCTCTATTTAAATAATAATCATCTCTATATTTTCTGCTGTTTTCCCATATTATAGTCTAACTGCCAGGTTTATTCCCCGCTTATTTAACCTGTCTATATCTCTCTGTAGACTCTGTGTCATTCCCATCACTTGTTTTCCCACCAGTTTTTGTCATCTGCAAACTTGGTAATAGTATATTCACTTCCTTTATCCAAGTTATTAATATATTTTATAAATAATTATGGCCCCAGCATGGATCCCCATGGCACACCATCTGCAAGTTCAGCACATGATTCAGGCAGTACTCCAAGGACTTGAAGACGTTAACAATTAGTAATGTCATTCTCATCTGTGATTGTACTGAAAGTGAAACAGATCCATGGTGCTTGCCTACAACATCTTGGGGGCATTCAACCTTACCTTGAAAAAAGACAAGCGCTGTTCAATGAAAGGAGAATTTAATTCATTAGTCATGTTCAGTGTTGAACAAGTATCATCTTATCCATGGAAAGTTGAAGCTCTTGCAAATGATGATTATCCTTCACACATAAAATTCCAGGTCTGTGATGACCCATCACATAATGTTGTTTCCTGCCTGACCCCATAACATGATTTTGACAAGAGAGACCACCAAGTGGAAATGGGGCTAAATTTCTTAAATTGGCTGTACATCATATACTTTAATCTCTAGAGTCATCAGCATAGAAACAGACCCTTCGGTCCAACCAGTACACGCCGACCACGTTCCCAAACTAAACTAGCCCTACTTGTCCGAATTTGGCCCATGTGCCTATTTCTTCTAGCAGTTCATTCCGCACACGAACCACTCTGTATACGAGAAAAGAAGTTGCCTCTCGTATCCTATTTAAAACATTCTCCTCTCACCTTAAAAATATGCCCTTAGTTTTCAACTCTCCCAGCCAAGGAAAAAGACCTTTGCTATTCACCTTTTCAATGCCCCTCATTATTTTATAAACCTCTACAAGGTCATCCCACAACGTCCGATACTCCAGTGAAAAACATTCCACTTTATTCTTATGCCTCAAACCTTCCATTCCTGGTAACATTCTGATAAATCTTTTCTGAACCCCCTCCAATTTAAAAATAATCTTTATATAGCAGGGTGACTAGAACTGCACACACTACTCCAGAAGAAGCCTCACCAATATCCTATACAACCTCAACATGACATCCCAACACCTGTGCTGAAAGGTCTCAGCAATGATGCTAAGCGTGCTAAACACCTTCCTCACCACTCTGTCTGCTTGTGTGGAATTAAGTTTGAAGTAATAACTTATTACAAACTGATTACAAACCACTAATGAACTTCTCCAACAATCCAGTTAGCAACCCACTCACTTAAATGTTGTGTCAGATACTTAGACTCCAAGAGTACAAATTCCACATTGAATATCAGGCATGTAAATGTGTCCAGTGGACTATCTTCTGCAAATTCATTGTTGACCATTAGTCCTACTAGCCATGAAGAAAATGTTGCTGAATAATTTCTTAACTCTGTAAGCCTAAATGCAATGCCAAAATTATTTGTGCTAACTGACATCAAGGTAGTTTCAAAACAAGATGAGATGTTATTAGAATATATCACACCTATGGAGTCGTGAAACTGCAATTGATGCGATTGTGTAGGTCTAAATGTCTACCAACAAAATTGCTCACTTACTACCAAGTCTTCATAATATTCAAAGTGAACTGACAATTAATGGCTACATTGGATCTCATGTTATGTAGCAACTGTATTGTTAGTCTGAGAGGATGTACTGTATAGTAGATCGAGCACATTGAGGTCACCAACAACTTGTCAAAATTAAACTCTTTGGGGAAAATAGTGTGGTTCCCAGAAATTGGCTGCATGGTGGAGCACAAAATCATGCTGTGTTTGCTATGTCAATCAACCACAAAAATGAATCTTAATGATCTTCTCAAGATATAAGAAACCTTTAGCACTACAACTTGAATTTAGCATTGATTTCACAGATTTGCTTAACTGGTGAACGTCAGCTTCTTGTTGCTGATAACTACAGCAGATTCCCAGCATCTGCTTCCGTGAAAGCAAACATTCCCTAATTTGATTAGATTTCTACTTTGTTTGGGGGCCCCTCAAACATTTAGAGGTGACAATGGGTCCTCATTCACAAACAGTGTTCTCATAAATTTTCAATCTTCAGTTCTTGGAAAAAGACTGATGGCTGATGGAATAATACTTGCTTGTTGACCTTTCTTGTTGCTGGATCAAAAACTGACTGAATATTCAAAGGTGATTATCCCAACCACTGGAAGAATGTGTTATGGTCACTGTGCTTCCTGTAGCATGGCTGTTGTTCCATCTCCCTGAACTCTCCATTTTCTAATTCTATCATTTCACTTGGGAGGCCACTGGATTGCAATCTGTTTCTGCAAGGGAAGCACCTGCTGCCAATAACTATGTTGTGAAAATTTCTGCAAAATGTGTTACAGCAGAAATTAATGATCCAAAGAAGAAGCAGGAACTGTAGCATGAAAGATCTGAACAATTTACATATTGTAATGACAGATACCTTCGCTAGCCAATTCTATATTGGAATAGAACAGCCCTGGATTGCTGGTTTTCTTCAGTTGGTTCCTGAAGATGCCAATAAGATAAATGTTGCTTGAAGATAATTTTCTTAAAATTGGCTGGAATTAGGAGCGTTAGACTTGCTGATCCTGTGTGCACAACTTCCAAATTCAGCGAAACATGAATTTGGAAGTTGTGCACACAATATTGGCTGCATATGTTCAAGGGGCATGCATGCCTCTATGTGTGACATTTAGCTTATACCGTGAGAGCTGTCTAAATCTTTGATATTGTGGAAAATGTTGGACAGTGGTGTTTGTTAACTCCATTAAACTATTTTTTTTCCAGTGCTTCTCTCCTGAATGAAGTCAAAAATGTCACAACACCAGGCTAAAGTCCAACGGGTTTATTTGAAAACTCTAGCTTTTAGAATGCTGCTCCTTCATCAGGATTAGTGCTGCGAAAGCTAGTGTTTTCAAATAAACCCTGGTGGTGTGTGAATTTTTACTTTGTCCAACTGAGTCCAACACCAGCACCTCCACATCATCTCTTTTGCATATTATTAGGTAATATGTACTGAAGACCTATGCCAGCAATTCTGTCGTCTAACTGCTGATGTATGATTAGAGAAGTATATCTCCCAGAGCTGTGACAGTTGATGGTAATAATGCTGAAAAACCTTACAGTTCTGAGCAAAAATGTATCCTGCAAATGACTTAAGGGGTTCAAATGAATTAGTTTAATGGTATGGTGGCTACAATATCGGACTTGGAAAGTTAAAATCATAACTTTCTTCTTTCAGAAGGTTGTGTGTTCAAATGCCGCTCTAAGATTTCAGCATAAAAATCAAAAATGACACTACTACTGAGGGAGTGATATAATTTTGCAGAGTCCATCACCGTTCATATGAGATGTTAAACTGAGGCCCTGTCTTTTCCCAAAGGTGGATGTAAAAATTGCAAAGCTGTTTTCTGAAGAAATCAATTTCCTGCCCAATCTTTATCCCTTAATCACTGACACTAAAATAGATTATCTGTCCATTACCATATGACTGTGGGAACTGTGCAAATTGGCTGTTATATATCATGCATTTCAACAGTATTACTGTAAAACGCTTCAACCTTTTGGTCCATATTGGAAAGTAACAAGTACCTACTCGGGGAAAAAAAAGTCTTAATTTTAAGTCAATTTTGATTTTAAAGGGGAGGCCTTATGTGTTTGTGTAAGTATGGTGGACAGTTGCTTTGAGTCCAATTATGTGACATCATTGGCCGTTTTGGGCAGAAAACAGCTAAGTTCAACCTTGCTGCCTGTGGAGAAAACAGTTCCAACATAAAGCTCTTGCTGTTAAAACACTTTGGCTTCATGGTTCTTCCAGGGGAGTAACAAGTACCTACTTAAAAAAATCTTGTTTGGCTCTGAATGTAACATGCTGTGTTTCTGTGGTTGGGAGTCATTATATAAATGTGTCATTGGTGGCATTATCTCGGTTGGTCCAAATTTCATTGCATCCTTTTATGATAAGGTACCCAAAACTACATCTAATTCTCCAGCTCTGGTTTGGCCAAGTTGTTTATTACTTCTTTGCATTTGTACTTGATGTTTCATATTTAAAATCTAGAGTCCCACCTACCCCTTCTTTGTCTTTGCTAACTGGGCATGTTTGCAAAAAGCATAAATGTATGACAGCTATAGAGTTTGTTGAGGAATGTCGTGGTGATCAGACCTCTTAACCATTTTAATGAACAAGTAGCAAAAATATTTTCAGACAGAATATTTTTGCTTAACCCTTGGAAGTTATTTGTCAGTTTTATAACTAAAGTGGTTAATGTTAACTTTGTCATCTGGTGGGTGAGAATTTGTTGAAGTTTTTTATCCTATACACGTCCGGACATTTTGCAAGAGTACAAATTCAAAGGGAAAATTAGTGTTGAAACAGTATGGGAGAGAAGTGCTAATCAGTTGGCAAGTGGCTTCTGCTCGATGCGTTGCCATGGTTAATGCAACATTGTTGCTGATTAACAGTCAGCATCCAGTAATGCAGTACAAAAATGTTGGTTTTCCCCTTGAATTTGCATTCTTGCAAAATATCCTGATGAAACAAGATCACTTGGTCAAATCTTGGGCAAAATGTGTCTTTTTAAGCAATGTTTGAGGTTAGAATTGTGGCAATTGTGGTGACATTCTTTTTGTGCTGTAGAGTTCTTAAAACTAACAACTTTGTTAGTATTCATTTTATGACCATTCCTAAAATATGGGCTGTTACATTACTGTAGGTTAGATTGTCTCAGTAAAGATGGGGCTTCAGCCTAATTGGAAGTTGAATTCAATGTCTCCAGGGATTGAGGCAACAATAAACAAGACTGCTCCTGGCACCCCGTATTTAATGCTTTCTGCTGAAAGTATTAGCTTCGGAGCGCTGCTCCTTCATCAGGTGGTCCGAAAGCTAGTGCTTCCAATTAAACCTGTTGGACTATAACCTGGTGTTGTGTAATTTTTAACTTTGTACACCCCAGTCCAACAGCGGCATCTTCAAATACTGAAAGTATGTGTAAATTGATGCTGAAGAAGTCATGATTTAATCTGCTCAGTCATGTTTTATATGGTTCTACTGCAGTTTTGAAAAAATGTACAAAATGATAGAAAACTTGCTGTAAGAGATTATTTAGTTAATTTATTTTGCACAATTTTCATTGTGGTTAAATGCTGTAGAACTGTTTCTAAATTTAGGCAATATCTGTTTCGTTGTTAAGAATCAGGTCAACATTATTTTTATGCTCTCACTGGAAATATAATTGATTTAACTGAATTAACAGGCAGCCTAATGGTTCCCATCAGTCACGCCTTTCAATAATACGTGGAGTTCTTCCAGTTACCGTTATAGTTACAGGCCTGTGTACACATTGCTAATTTGCAAAATTCTTTTGTCTAAAGTTTTCGCTTACTAAAGCACGAACATGAGCTTGCTTTAAAATATGTTTGAAATTTTCAAGTCACTTTTCAAAGCTTTTAAAAAAAAATTGTATTGAAGAGCCAGATCTTGCTTCCCAATGTCTTTGGATTTTGGGGGTTCTTCATATTTGGCACGTTCACGTATTGAATCTCATGTACAAGGTGTCACTGGCTGTGTATATGACAATTTGAAATTAAGTAAATGGAACTTGTACCATGCTTCAACTGTACTTGTACTTTTGTGTACTTTCTTGTTTATACATATTTCTGACTTTCAACTATTACGGCCCAGAAAACATCACGTCAACTAGAGAAATGCTGACCATTGTGTTTCCAGTCAGACATTGGGAAAGACATCAAAGATATGCATAAGAAGTATTGGCGTCAGTGTAATTATAAAATCAACTTTAATTTCTTGTGCTGTCTGCCATTGTTGTTATCAAAATTATCCACACGTTGGTTAACAGACAAAAACCGTCAATACTCTTAAGCCAAACTTTTCTTGTGCAAATAATGTGGTTGAAATCCTTTTGATGTTAGCACATTTATTAACATGTTGCTAAACATGGTCTGAATCTTTTAATGTAAGCTTATATAATGTGGAATAAGTGTTTGAAGCCTTTGGATAAAGATTGTTTGGGGGATCCAGCAGCTCTAGTAATGTGCCTGCACCATTTGCTGAAATGTTCTGAAGTTAGAAAACAAAATAGATCTTGATCTGTATGCCTCACAGTAACGAACGTATGTTTAGATGTACTGCGTTTTGACTTGAATGTTTTTGCTTCAGTTTGTCCATTAATGGCCTTATTCCAACATTTTTACACCATTCAAAAGGGCTAATCAGTTCCAAATTTTCTGGATTTTACAACGTCATTCAACCACTTTAAGTTTACTATGTTCAGCATCGA
The DNA here is from genome assembly GCF_004010195.1 of Chiloscyllium plagiosum. Taxonomy (NCBI): domain Eukaryota; kingdom Metazoa; phylum Chordata; class Chondrichthyes; order Orectolobiformes; family Hemiscylliidae; genus Chiloscyllium; species Chiloscyllium plagiosum. The sequence continues at coordinate 17,045,186 of NC_057747.1, read as the reverse complement.
AGCCAGAGAGATTTCTTAGATTGTGATGGAAAGCAGTATTGAATTCAGTCGGATGCTTAATGCACTACATTTTCAAATTAGCTGAATTTTTAACAGATGTACTTTTTATATAGTCGCGTGTGAAACCCTTGTTATATCATTGGTATTCAGTTCTTCATGGTTTATTTACATTTCCTTCCTGCACATAATAGGCCTGCAACAAAGTGTATGCCTTTATTCAATATTCCTTTGAAACTTTAATCCATAATCCTGCTGATTGCTGTCGATCTATACTTTGCTAGGTGCTGTGTTGAACTGGTTTGTTGAAATTTGTTTGTTGACCTTCAGTGTGATAGGTGAATTAATTTAAACTGTGTAAGTACATGTGTATAAATCAACAGTTAGCATAAGCCGTCTATGTTTGATAGATTAGAACACGAGATATAGAAAATATTATTCGTATTGTGTGTTGTAATGATTTAGTGCAATTAGCACTGTTGTCTTTAGTTCCTTCATACAGTGAAATTATTTCTCAGACAGCATTTATTTCAGTTATGTGTTTGTATTAGATGGAACAAGTGTAGTGATATAATCAAACACTAAACTGGTTCAGAATGAGAAAAGATTAACTTAAATGCAAAGTCATCATAAGTCTTCTAACATCCTGAACTGAGATAATCTTTTGTTGTGATAGTTAATTGGGAGTCAGTTAGCTTGGTTGGATGGCTGGTTTGTGGTGCAGAGTGATGTCAATAGCAATTCACACACTGGGCTGAAGTTACCATGAAGAACTCTGCTCCTTAACCTATTGCTGTGCCAGAGATGTGGTGACCCTCGGTTTAAACCCTCATCTCTCTGTAATGGGAGAGAGCAGCCTTATAGTCTGATAGGATTATGGTGACTTTATGTTTATCTATGTGCAACCAAAGTCAGGACAGTTAATCAGATGTGCATTCACTTCATTACAAAATTTGGGTAACCAAAGGGACTGATAGATCTTACCTGATCATCTTAAAGAAGGAAAAGAAAATGAACTGAGGAAGTAACCACATCTTTAAGATGACTGCAGCAGAAATGTATTTTCCAGCTGGTTTTACAGAATTACAGGTAAAAGATTTTCAGAGATTGTTAGTCTAATAACTAAAATTAATGCACATGTTTAAGAAATTTTCATTGAAATTCTCACATTACTAAGGAGTGTTCACACTGCACAACATAATACTTTAGCTTTGAATGTTTTTGGTTCTCCTAGGTGCAAAATTGTTTGGAGACAGTTTGGATAGAGCAATGCTGATGCTTATGGAGTGTAATCCAAGAAATAACACAAATGTGAAAAGTAGTTGCAAGTAAAAATCTGCCTTCAGATTAAAAGCAAACACATTCCCACAGTTCATTGAAGATATACCCCACAAGAAAATGTTATGCATGGAAGAAAGAAAAACATTTATAAGTGCTACCTTATTCTGTATGTTCTGCTAACATACCAAAGGTTAACTTTGACAAGTAGCTATTGTAGTCCTTGATGGTGCTGTTCACTGAAATTGAATTCAGTAAAACTGTATTACTGTGAGTTATAGAACATAGAACAATACAGCACAGAACAGGCCCTTCAGCCCACGATGTTGTGCCGAACATTTGCCCTAGCTTAAGCACCCATCCATGTACCTATCCAATTGCCGCTTAAAGGTCACCAAAGATTCTGACTCTACCACTCCCACAGGCAGTGCATTCCATGCCCCCACCACTCTCTGGGTAAAGAACCCACCCCTGACATCTCCCCTATAGCTTCCACTCTTCACCTTAAATTTATGTCCCCTTGTAACACTCTGTTGTACCCGGGGAAAAAGTTTCTGACTGTCTAGTCTATCTATTCCTCTGATCATCTTATAAACCCCTATCAAGTCACCCCTCATCCTTCGCCGTCCAACGAGAAAAGGCCTAGCACTCTCAACCTACCCTCGTACGACCTATTCTCCATTCCAGGCAACATCCTGGTAAATCTTCTCTGCACCCTCTCCAAAGCTTCCACATCTTTCCTAAAGTGAGGCGACCAGAACTGCACACAGTACTCCAAATGCGGCCTAACCAAAGTCCTGTACAGTTGCAACATCACTTCACGACTCTTGAATTCAATCCCTCTGCTAATGAACGATAATACTCCATAGGCCTTCTTACAAACTCTATCCACCTGAGTGGCAACCTTCAAAGATCTATGTACATAGACCCCAAGATCCCTCTGTTCCTCCACCTGACTAAGAACCCTACCATTAACCCTGTATTCCGCATACTTATTTGTTCTTCCAAAATGGACAACCTCACACTTGGCACCTAATCTAGTCCCATTTGTTAGCAGTTGGCCCATATCCCTCCAAACCCTTCCCATTCATATACCCATCCAAATGCCTTTTAAATGTTGCAATTGTACCAGCCTCCACCACTTCCTCTG
>NC_057747.1:17006552-17040473 GCF_004010195.1 Chiloscyllium plagiosum | reverse complement strand
CTACAAGTCCGGATCCCATTCCCCTGCCAAATTAGTTTAAACCCCTCCCCGAAGAGTGCTAGCAAACCTACCTCCCAGGATATTGGTGCCCTTCTGGTTCAGGTGCAACCCGTCCTGCTTGAATAGGTCCCACCTTCCCCAGAATGCAGTCCAATTGTCCAAATACCTGAAGCCCTCCCTCCTACACCATCCTTGCAGCCACGTGTTCAACTGCACTCTCTCCCTATTCCTTGCCTCACTGTCACGTGGCACCGGCAACAAACCAGAGATGATGACACTGTCTGGCCTAACTTTCAGCTTCCAGCCTAACTCCCTGAGCTCTTGAATGACCTCCCCACCTCTCTTACTACCTATGTCGTTGGTGCCAACGTGCACCACGACTTCTGGCTGCACACCCTCCCCCTTAAGGATTCTGAAGACACGGTCCGAGATGTCACGGACCCTAAATGACTAAATTGCATGTAGGAAGGTTTTGGTACTTTGCTGAAACAGAGTTGTTTCATATTTTTCTCAATGTGCAGTTGTCATTCCATACAGCATCCCTGGGTAAGACAAAGGGTGGAGGGGTTAGCTTTTTAAATCAACAACTTGTGTTGCACGGACATTGCAACCCTGGGCTGCCATTGCTCCCCAAACCTTGAATTCCTCACCATCCAATGCTGCCCTTCTATCAACCATGGGGATTTACCGGTGGTTTACTAACCACTGTGTACATACCACCACAAGCAAAGATTGAGGAAGCACTGGATGTGCTGTACTCCACCACTAACACCCTGCAGACGGAATACCCCGAGGCCCTGTTTATTGTGACTGGCGACTTCAATCAAGCCAATCTAAGGAAGGTGTTGCCCAAGTACTACCAGAACATTACCTGCCCCACTAGAGGTCTGAACAATTCAGACCACTGCTACACTACATTAAAAGATGCCTAACACTCCATCCCCTGCCCTCATCTCGGGAATTCCGTCGACAATTCCATGTTTCTTCTCCCAGCTTACAGGCAAAAACTCAAGCAGGAGACCCCCCTCGTGGATACAGGTCCAGTGCTGGTTAGAGGAGGCAGAGGATCAACTTCAGTGCTGTCTGGATTCGGCTGATTGGGCCATGTTCAAACAGTCCGCAGGTACCTTGGAGGAGTACGCCACCACCGTTACAGACTTCATTAGCAAGTGCGTGGAGGACTGCATACCAAGGAAGTCAGCAGGAAACCCTGGATGAATCAGGACATACAGAACCTGCTAAAAACCAGGCATGAGGCCTTCAAATCAGAAGACCTACTGAAATATAAGGAATCCAAGTCTGACCTTCGCAGAGCCATTAAGAAAGCCAAGGACCAATACTGATCCAAACTAAACACCCAGACAGATACCTGGCAACTATGGCAAGGACTGAATGTCATCACAGGTTCTAAAAAACAACAGTGCAAGATAGAAGATGATGACACACCCCTCCCAGGTCATCTCAATGTCTTCTATGCTTGCTTTGAGCAGAATTTCGGCAGAGGTAACACCTATTCTGACAAGTCCTGACGAACCTATCCCAACAGTCATTGCATCGGAGGTCAGATCGGTTTTCCTTCATGTGAATCCAAAGAAAGTGATAACACCAGACTGAGTACTGGGCCATGCACTCAGAGCACGCCAGATTGGGTGGCACGTTGGCACAGTGGTTAGCACTGCTGCCTCACAGCGCCAGAAACCCGGGTTCAATTCCCGCCTCAGGCGACTGACTGTGTGGAGTTTGCACGTTCTCCCCGCGTCTGCTTGGGTTTCCTCTGGGTGCTCCGGTTTCCTCCTACAGTCCAAAGATGTGCAGGTCAGGTGAATTGGCCATGCTAAATTGCCCGTAGTGTTAAGAAGAGGGTAAATATAGGGGTATGGGTGGGTTGCGCTTCGGCGGGTCTTGTTGGGCCGAAGGGCCTGTTTCCACACAGATTGATCTAATCAACTGGCAGAGGTCTTCTCAGACATCTTCAATCCCTCACTGCAGCAGGCCACTGTCCCTGCTTGTTTCAAGGGGGCCAACATCATCCCTGTGCCTAAGAAAGTTCATGCAGCATGTCTCAATGACTACTTGCCCATCACACCTCCCTCAAACATCTTGACACCAAGCTACGTAAGAATCCTACTCATTGACTACAGTTCAGCCTTCAACATTATTATCCTTCAAGACTGATTACTAAATCTAGTGATCCCTGACTAAACCACACTCTCTGCAACTGGATCCTCAGTTTCCTGATCCACAGGCCACAATCAGTGAAGATTGTGGACAATATTTCATCCTCACTAATGCTCAAAACCGAAGCCCTCCCAGGGGTGTGCACTCAGCCCCCTACTGCACTCACTGTATACCCATGACTGCATTGACAAATACCAAACTAATGCCATGTACAAGTTCGCTGATCTCACCACCATAGTTGGTCGAATCTCAGGTGGTGACAAAACAGACTACAGAAAGGGGGTGGCAAACCTGGAAATATGATGCACTGAGAACAACCTAGTTCTCAATGCCGGCAAAACCAAAGAACACATTATTGACTTTCGGCGGGATGTTACTCATGCTCCCTAAACATTAACAGCACAGAGGTAGAACTAGTGAAGAGTGTCAAGCTCCTGGGAGTGGTCACCCACAACAAGCTTTCTTGGACTCTTCACGTGTAACCAGCGCACTGGTTACAAAAGCCCAACAACGTCTCTTCCTCAGGCAGCTGAGAAAATTTGGCATGATGGTGAATACATTTGCCAACTTTCATAGGTGTGCCATCAAGAGCATTCTGTCTGGGTGTATCACTACCTGGTATGGCAACTGTACCATTCAAGATCGGAGATGGTTACAGAGAGTGGTAACCTGGCCCGGAGAGTCACAAAGGCCAACCTCCCACCTATAGAATCCATCTACCAGGCCTGCTGTCAAGGAAAGGCTGCCAGAATTCTCAAAGATCCGTCCCACTCTGCAATGTTTCTCTACAACCTCTACCATCGGCTGAACACACGCATCAGCCAGTTTTGAAACAGTTTCTACCCTACTGTTTTTAGAAACTAAGCGGACTGTCAAACCCTTAATATTCGCCTGTACCTGTGTTTTTGTTTTTGCTGCTGTTTACCTATTATTTACTTATCTATGCTACTTAATTCTGATTTGTCTATCTTGCTCACAAGACAAAGCTTTTTACTGTGTCTTGGTACACGTGACAATAAATTCAATTCATTTCAATAATTCTGAAATAATGTTTCTTCACTTTAGCAATTATATTATCCCTGATTGCATGGAGGTATGAAATAAAGTTGAGTTTTAATAATAATATCAAAACTTCCCTATTGACTGTGTGGCAAGCCAATGTTCTATACACTTGCAGCTGACCAAACTCCATCGTTTTAATTTGGCTCTGTTTTTGTTAGACAGCTAGAGTTCCCTATACATATCGATAACTATCGAAGTTTCCTATCTCTGTAACGCCAAACTTGAAAAGGTCATTGTTGAGAATGGTACCTTTAAAAGCCTCCAGTTTTGATGAGATTGCATGAATAATTGTTTAATTAGATTTTATTGTTATGTGTACTTGAGTATCGGGGTACAGTGAAAACTGTACAATTGCTATTCTCTGGCGCCATCATAAAATATAAAAGACAGGATTAAAAAACAGAAGAAGAAATAAAAGGAACAACCAAATGAAAAGCAAATGCCCAGATCATGCCCCGGCCTCTACCATGAATCTTTGCTGCCAGAGAAACAAAGCCACAAAGTCAATTCTGTGAACACTCAGGTGCCCCAAGTCCCCATACGCTACCACATCCATTATGCAACCGCCTCCACTGTCACACATTCGGTTGCAGCCATGTCCATAGAGCCATGCCATCAATCTTTGTCACCAATCTTTGCCACTGTCTTGCCTCCACCGACGCATCACTGCCCTGAGTCCACGCTGGACTGATTCTGGCAATGCAGCCACAACTGAAGCTGCTGAATCCTGAACTGAACCCAAACTAGACAGTCGGCCCACTACGCTGAAGCAGCCGCTGCCTTGTTCTGGCTTATGTCGCTGCTGCCTCCTGGGACTGCCATTTCAGCAAAGGAACTGCTCTTGCAGCTGCCGACATTCCGGGAAGGAACTGCTGCTAAAACACCGTGAAAGGGGGGAAACAAATGGCAGATGGAAGTAGATGACCTCAGGGTTTGGTCCAAATGCTGCTACTTTGCTGCCAACATGTTGGATATGCAGCAAGATCTGGTCAACATTCAGCTTGGCCTGATAAATGGATAAGGACCAATGCCTGTTTTGGTAAAACAAAGAGCTGCAGATGCTGGAAATCTAAAACAAATGTAGGAGTTGATGGAGAAGGTTCGCAGGTCTGGCAGCATCTGGGGAGGGAGAAAGATAAAGCTAATGAATAGTTGAGAGGAAATCTTAAGTCAGTTTGTGGAACCTTTAACGTTAAACCATTTGTCGTCATTCTTTTGGCATCATTTATCCACACCCTAACATTAATGAGAGGCTCTGCAGTTAGAAGCATTGTTACCTGCTTGAATTTGTTCTTCAGCACTCAGTATGCTGTTTTAGATGCATACTTTGGATCGTATGAATTTTGGCTGATTTGCATCTTTTCATTTGTGAACTTCACATACCAGTCTCTCCAAGTATTGGTATTTTTTCCCTATCATTTTCATTTAACCTCATCTAAAATGCAACTCAATTTTTTTAGCATCACATTTCTGTCAGATTGCTTAAAGCAAGACCTAGTTTTTAGATGGTAATTTGAAAATTTCCGTGAACTTGAGACTTTACTGTCTAATTCTCTCAGTTAAGATGTTCCTTTCTTCACAAGGACAAAAGGCATAATTGTAGCCAGTTTGTGGTAGACTTGCAAGCTACTCATAGGGAAATGATGCAAGCCTGGAATCTGTCAGCAGAAAATCTGCATCTAAATATTTTGTTTACTTTCTATGCATGGTGCTGAAAAAGCAAGGCTGCAGTTGCACCTATTCCTCTTTTAATCTTTGTATTTGTCCTGTTCAGTCATGTGACTTACAGAAGAAGTAATTGTTTTATTGTGTACTCTTCCTTCCCTGACAGTTCCTGGCTAAACAGATCCATGGGAAAAAGCAACCACTGAAGCTCAGTGTTGTAAATTCTTCTGATGCCTTCAGTGTTCAAGAACATTGTTTTCAGTGGTTAAGTGTAAAAGAACTGTCGACTAGTCTTCTTCCAATTTCAGTCTAATGCTGTGGTCCCCCATAGAAAGCTGGACTGCTGCCAACTGTAGATAATCACAAACAGTAAACTGAAATGTTTGCTTGCCACCTAAAGTTTTGACCACTATGCTTTAGCATCTGATGAAATGTTGACAGCTGTTGCTTGTGGAAGAGCAAAGATATATTGCATTGCAAAAATACCAATAACATTTCTTAATGAGTATTTAATAAGATGTGTTTTAAAAGTAAATATCTTTCAAATTAACTTATTCAAAAACTAGTAGTGTGATAGAGTTAGCACAGAAACAGACCTTATGGTCCAACTTGTCAGTGTTGACCAGACATTCTCAATCTGACCTAGTCCATTAGTAGTATGTCTTTGCAAGGGATATACCACTTGAATTAAAAATTTCAGCAAGTTATCAAATTACAGTATGAATATTATTTTGTGTTTGCATATTGGTTTAATTAAATTATTGTGATCATTCTTCTTGGAAGGCTATATAGTGATGGCATTAAAATATCTATCATGATAAAATGTACTTCAGCATCACAGTTGATTTCCTTAAAATTATTTTCTGCGTCAAATCTTGCTAATGGAACATCTCCAGGTGTGCCCCATTAGACATTTTTTGGAGCCATTTACTCACTCAATGCTGATTTCCATGGCACTCCACAAGTTACAGGTTGCCGTGCTAAAAATGCTTCCTTTATCCTGACTTCACCTACTGATTACTCAATCCTCTATCCATGCTAGTATACTACTTCACCATCATGGGCTTTTATCTTATTAATTAGTTTTATGTGTGGTATCTTATCAAATGCCTTTTTGAATTCCAAATCTATTAGAGTCATGGAGATATACAGCATAGAAAGAGACCTTCGGTCCAACCCGTCCATGCCAACCAGATATCCCAACCCAATCTAGTCTCACCTGCCAGCACCCGACCCACATCCCTCCAAACCCGCCCTATTCATATACCCATCCAAATGCATCTTAAATGTTGCAATTGTACCAGCCTACATGACTTGCTCTGGCAGCTCATTCTGTACATGTACCACCCTCTGTGTGAAAATATTGCCCCTTAGGTCTCTTTTATATCTTTCCCCCCTCACCCTAAACCTATGCCCTCTAGTTCTGGACTCCCCGACCCCCAGGGAAAAGACTTTGCCTATTTACCCTGTCCAAGCCCCTTGTAATTTTGTAAACCTTTATAAGGTCACCCCTCAGCCTCCGATACTCCAGAGAAAACAGCCCCAGCCTGTTCAACCTCTCCCTATAGCTCAAATCCTCCAACCCTGGCAACATCCTTGTCAATCCAAATGTCTGATGTGATTTCACTTTCGTGAAGCCATGCTAACTCTGCTTGATTATACTCAATCTTGCTAAACATTCTGACTGTCTCATTCTTTATTATAGACTCCAGCATTTTCCCAGTGACAGTCCACTCCACCCAGCTTTGCCCTCATTGCTTCATAATTACACTTATTTAATTTTCACACAGTCGTTTTTGACCCAAGTTTCTCGTTCTCACATGAAATGCTAAATTCTGCCATGTTATGGTTACTGTTCCCTAGGGTTCTTTTACTCTGAGACCATTTATTAAATCTGCCTCATTAGACACTGCTGTTGAACAAGTCATCCCAGTGGTATTGCTTATGTGTTTATTTTTGAAGCCTTAAAATTGAACAAATTTTCTGCTGAAATGATTTAATTTCTAAGTCTGCATTTAATAAATAATATTGCAAGTTGTTATTTGTGGTGTTAATATGAGAACAGCATACTTTCACATTTACATTCTCCAGACAGCATCCAACATCAATAGCTTAGTGTCTTTTGAAATTGAGGAATTAGTACTATGTATATTTAAATAGCCAGTGAAGAAAAATCCACACACTTGTTCAAAATATGGCCAAATGCTTCCTTTTTATCTCAGGTGGTACATTAAAGAAAGGTTTGTATGGTATCTTAGATAGTTAACGCATTCACAGTTGTAATGACTACAGTGTACATGTTGTGCAAGAATTACAATTCATTGTTAAACTTTATTGATTATATGTAACAGAAGATGTATTGTTGAAAAGAGAGAGGTGTCACCAAAGTTTCCTTTTGTTTTGCACTAATTGGAACAAACAAGAATGTCCTCTAAGTGCAAATTAAAAAAAAGGCAACATGTCCCTTTTTTGAGAGAAAAAGGTTTTATGTTAGCTTTAATTTGCAATTTTCTACTTTTCAGAGCAAGACCACTGTGTCCAATAGCATGTGACTTAGCATTGCAGACAATGTACAACTGTATCCCATGCTCACATCTTAAACGTGCATTAGAACTTTGCTAACGAGAAATTGTTCCAGTTAATCTAAGATGCTCTCAAAGGGCTGATCTATAAGTCAAGGATTTATTGAATACAGCTGAAATGATTTCAAAGGCCAACATGCTGTTACCAAGTCATCCTTTATGTATATATGCGTAGTACTTGATGCTAGTCCGTCTTCCTCAGAGCCAGCTATCCGAGTGAACAGAACTTCTGATACTCTTGTTTATGTTTGCCATCCAGGATTCCCTGATTGGACCAGGTTAACAGCCCCAATCAGGGAACTCATTCTATGATGTCCACCTGTCTGATCTTGTTACAATCACTAATAGCCTGTGTCATACTTGTAAAAGTCCATGTGTTTAAATGACCATGTGTGTGGCTCAAGAGAGTTGTAATAGATCCAACTAGATAATCACTGTTCTGGATTGGCGTAGCTATTTCAGATGGCTAGTACAGTGGTTTGACAAGTGTTAATTGTTAAGTTACAATAATAAGTGGTCATTCTGATGCCAGTGATAGATATTGTGAGGGGAGGTGAAGAAGGTGGGTATTAAATTGTGTTAAATTGAAATAACTGCAGATGGTGTAAATCGGAAACAAAAATAAATTGATGGAAAAGCTCAGCAGGTCTGGCAGCATCTGTGGAGAGAAACCAGTTAATGTTTCAGTTCAAGTGACCCTTCCTCAAACTCAATTAAATTGTGTTGCTTTGCTACTGTGAATACAGTCATTTAATACTGTGAATACAGTCTGTGTGGTGCATTCTGCACTTTCCAGTCTGGTTCTTATAGCTACTGTCTTATTTTCAGTTTGACAATCAAGGAAAAAGATAAAGCAACATTAAAAGTTTGCTAGTAATACAGTTTGGAGGAACAACACAGAGCTTTTGTCCCATCCACTGCAACATGTCTCAACCTCTGTATGCTGTCTGTTATCCAACTATGCCTTGGTCCTTCCCTCTTCCTGCTGCCCTTCACTTTTCCCTCTCAAAGAAATCTCTGTAGTTGTTCAGCCCTGATCAAATGGTCAAAGTACTGATGTTTCTTTTCTAGATGTCACTTTTAGAGGTTTTTTACCTTCTCATCACTTGCTTTTATCATCTGAAAGTCGAATTTTATCCATAAATTTAGTAGCTGGATCATAGGCCTTTAATTTCTTCCACAAATCCTTAAATATTGTCTGGGTTTCTGAAGCATACAGGAATATGGATAGAATGTTGCATCTTCTGAGTTTTTTTCCCACGGTTACAAACAGGAGATTTCTTGTTAACATATCCATTAGCGATCATAAGTATGCACAAGAACATCAATAACATATCAATGCTATGCTGTTGAGCATGGTTAATAGAATTGCACTTTTGCCTGCTGCAGTTATTTGAGAATTGACAGCATTGGAATATCTGTGGACTGTGTTCTGTTCACACAATTACTCAACTGATCAGTATGGTATTAAAACATATATGGAATGACTAATTTTGCTAACCTTGGGATGTTAATATCTGCGGCACCAAATAACGTTGCTACTCTGTCCTAGAATGCCCGGGTTGAGTCCCAATCCAAAATCATAATTTGCAATGTTGACTGACACTTGATCGCAGTTATGAAGGAAAGTCACACTATTAAGACCATAATCTTTTCACCCCAAGATTGATGAAATAGATCTCTAAAGAACATCAAGGGAGCTCTTGCTCTGTTCTGTATTGCATTCCTAAAACCCTGTTATTAAAATAGATTATCAAGTTGTTTAATATATTTCAGAAAGTTTGTTGTATGCTAGTTGGTTTCCACATTGCATTATATTCCAGTAGTAATTGTACATTAAAAAGTACTTTAAGAGTAGAAAGAATTTTGTGTCTAAAGTTGTATGCTTCTACAGGATCTACCTACAGTGTGCTGTCAACAATGCCTTCCGACTCAGAAAGTAGCAGCTCCCTCAGCAGCATTGGTGAGTTTTCAACCTTTCTCTGTGATACAGTCCAGATCCTACTTTTTACTCAGATACTTTATCTTTGATAAATGAAAACCAAATACAAACATATGAAAAGAAGGGTGTGAAAGATCCATCCATCAGACAGTACAGCTCTGTGTGTTGTAATCCTACTTTTAATGATGCAGCTGCTCAGAGAAACAAAAGCAACCTTGGACAATCCAGGACAAGCTGTGGGAAATTCCTTTCCAACTCTAAAACAGCTCCAGGAAACCACAGTTGTTCATGATGTATCACTATCTAAACTCCCTATTGCATAGCCTCTACAACAGATAAATGTGCTCTTTTCTCAATAACTTGTCAAGCTCTGTTTAAAGAACAATCCCACTGCATGCAATGATTATTTGTTTCAGATGGCAGTACTTTACAAATAAGTAGTTTTTCACTTCTAACATAACTCCATGCCTATAGATGATTGTAGGTTTGACCGTTGGTCTTATTGCTATGTATTTAAAATAACTATTCAATCCTAACAAATTGGAAGGACTTGAAGATTCTGGAGATGGTATAGAAGAGATTTACTAGAATTCTTCCAGTGATAAAGTAGTTGTGATTTAGTTACATTGGAGTTAATTGGCATTATTTTGCTGAGGGCAGAGAAAGTTCAGAACAGATGTAATAGAGGTATTCAAAATTATGAAGGGTTTAGATAAAATAAATGAGGCAAAGTGTTTTCCAATAAATGAAGAATAATAATCAAATCATACAAATCTAAAGTGGTGATTAGCAAAAGAACCAGAGACAGCATAAATAACATCTTTTATTTAAGTAGCAGGTTTTTTGGATTTTGAAAACTGTGTTGGTTAAATAGTGCATGCATCTGTAGTAGCCTCCACAAGGGAATTGTATGAGTATTGTAAAGAAATAAATTGCAGGGGTATGAGAAATTAATGGGGAGTGAAACAGATTGGATTGCTCTTCAGCCCAAACTCTGGTCTAAATGGCCTCCTATGTAATATATGATTCTGTGAGCTGCAATTAATCACTTAAGTCTTAACGCCCCTATTTATACAACATCATTCAACAGGTTTACAAATGGGGCATAAAGTACAAATTGATAACATTATTGGTTAGACCACAGAATTCTGTGCTCAGTTTTGAATGCATTACTTTGCAAAGGTCAATGATGTGATGCATAAGAGCTTCACTAGCATGGTGTTTGGGATAAGTGGTTTTTGTTTTTTAGGAGAGACTAGATAAACTAGAATTCTGTTCTTTAGAACAAAGAAAATTAAGATGTCACAGTATGTTGAAAATTAAGTCTTTAGGATAAATTAGAAAATAAAACTTTCCACTGATCTTTGAATTTGTAATTAGAAGACATTGAATTTCAATCATCAATATACTGAGAAGGGAGAAGATGAAAAAATGCTTTTACCCAAATGATTGTGACAGCATAAGTCTCCCATCAGTTGGAAGCAGAATCCTTATCAATAATTTTAGAAAGGGAAGTGAGAAAATATTTCAAAAAGGAGTATGGGGAGTGGGCTGGGATTTGGCGCCAAATGGAGCACTTCAAACTGTAAAATTCCATGATTTTGTGTGATTTTATTTGTGGAAAATATAATTGCCATAATTAATTCATCACAAATATTTTGACAAATTTTCCATTAAAAAAATGAACGCTATCTTGAAATATATACTGTTTCGTATCTGACAGAAACAAAATCTTTTGCAGTTTCCTAAGCAGCTAACCCTTGTTAGCAAATGTATAATATAACATAATATAACAATCTTGATGGAGAAAATCATGAATTTCTCTTTAAGCAAATTAGAGTCATAGAGCTGTACAGCATGGAAACTGACCCTTCGGTCCAACTGGTCCAACCCTTCGGTCCATGCAGACCAGATATCCTTTTTTTTAAAAAATAGTCTAATCCTGATTTTCTCAGGTCCTGTTTAGAGAGTAAATTAAAATTGTAGTCCTCGGGAATAATGTAAGACATTGCTGGTGAGTGCTGCAAATGATTTTAACTGCACACCAATTTTCTACCAAAAAATAACACAGATTAATTTTCCTTAAATAGGTACAGGTACATCTGGGAAAGCTGCTTCTCCTCCACCAATGCTCATGGATACCAGGCAGATGAGTGAGAAGTTAGAAGCCATAGTATTCCAACTTCGACAGGTCACTCGGGAAAGAGATGAGTTACGTAAACAGCTAGCACTTTCTTCTCCTGGGTCTACATTCGATGATTGCAGGTATGAACCTTGAACTTTTATTTCAGGGTACTTTATGAAACTCTTTAAATTCTGAAAGAACAATTTTGCACCTAATGCTTGTACAGAGACTTTAACAGTTACATTTGTAATATTGTGACACCTGTTAAGCAATTGTAGAGACGACATCTTTTTATTTCCTTATTTGGACTGTGGACTAAAAAGGGAAGACACTGCTTTAAACTAAGGAGGCTACATGTATTTTTTTGCTTATTATTATTATTATTATTATTATTATTATTATTATTACCTCCAGGTATTCTTTGTAATACCTACTGGACTACTATTTTGAGAGTCCGTCGATTCTCCTGCTCCTTGGATGCTGCTTGACCTGCTGCGCTTTTCCAGCCACACATTATCGGCTACTATTTTGAGTGTCAGATTTTGTTGGAAGTAGGAAAATCATATGCACAAATGAAATGAAGTCTCCACTGGATATATAATGGGGTGAAAATATTTTTCAACATTTAGATCAATATTTCAAAAGATGTCGTTTATGCTACCTAAATATATTCTGTACAGTATATCATGAAAAACATGATGACTGGAAAATCAAATGTTACATCACAACTTTTAATGTTTTTCCTCAAGGTCAACTTAAAATGTAAAGATAATTTTAAAAGGCAGACTTTCTCTTTTAGAACTAGTTTTATTGAACTGGTACCTTTTTAAATATTAGGAGACAGAAGTTAGAACTGGGTCATTGAAGAGGAAAAGCAAGCAGCACCTTTTCAGGTAAAAGGAGTCAAAATTCAAAGGTATATGTGGCCAAAGCGCGCTCAATACCGAGAGTCAATGAGAACTTTGAATACAGGGGTTGACTACGTTTTGTTGGTAGAGTGTGCAGGGATATAGAATTAAAGAAGGAAAGTAGAATTGGAGTGTAGATGAGCCATGATCTAATTGTTCAAGGTCAGCGTAACTCCTGATTCTAATGTTCCTTAATCTTGTGAATCCTTGATGTTGCAATCGCTAATACCTGGTATCTGTTTCTCAACAGACCCAGCCCAAAGCCGAGCCATGACTATGAGAGACTGAAGATGCAGTGCATGAAAGCCATGTCGGATCTGCAGTCTCTGCAGAACCAACACACAAAAACGCTAAAGAAATGTGAGGAGGCAGTCAAAGAAGCAGATTTTTATCAGTAAGTGCAACAGCAATAGCAACTTATAAAGTGCCTTTAACATATCATAACATCCCAAGGAATTTCAAATTGAATTTCAAAACTAAGTGTGACACTGAAGCCTGTAAGTAGGTACTTAAGACCAAAGGCATCATAAGGGAGGAAATTAAGATTGATAAGTGTAGCAATGGTATTGCAGAGCTTAGGGCGTAGTCATTTGAAGGCACAGCAATCAATGGTAACATTATTAAAATCATGGATATTTAAGAAATCTGAATAACGGAGCGTGGATATCTTAATGAGTTGTAGAACTGGAGATGATTACAGAGAATACAGTGAGGTCAAGGAAGAACTTGAAAGCTAGAATGACAATCATCATTATGGTATTGCTTAACAAAGAGGTAATAAAAGTTAGCAAAACAGGGGTGATGGGGCAAAAGCAAATTACTGCGGATGCTGGAATCTGAAACCAAAAGAGAAAATGCTGGAAAATCTCAGCAGGTGTGGCAGCATCTGTAAGGAGAGAAAAGAGCTGATGTTTCGAGTCTAACTGACCCTTTATCAAAGCTGACAAAGGGGTGATGGGGTAACAGTTGTGGGTTAAGAGACAGACTGAGGCATTCTGCATGATTACAAGTTTGTAGAGAGTAAACCATGATGCTAGTCAGAAGTGTGTTGAAATAATCACATCTAGAGGTAACAAAGGTATTGGTTAGTTTCAATACAATAGGAAATAGGCTAAGATGGCTGGAGTTGGGGCAATGTGGTGATGAAGGAAATAGATTCTCTTAATGTGGACACATGGTTGAAAATCATCTCCAGTTTAAATATGACACCAAGATTAGAAATAGTTTGTTGGATACAAGATAGCATGCTTACTTGCTGAGATTTGCCATAACAAACCTTTGCTTTGGTCTTCTGATGTCTCATTTGTAATTTGAAAATATCTAGCAATTTGTGTGTCTCACCTTTTCATTAGAATCAGTGCAAATGAAAAAAAAAATTGGGGTAGAGGCAAACCTTTGAGGGGCATTGTGTCCCAATCTCTAGGCTAGAAGGCCCTGGTTCCAGTCCTACCTGCCCTGGAGGTGTGTAAAACATTTCAGAACTGGCTGATTAAATTAACTAAAATGCTCATACAAGGGCTTTTTTAGTTCAGTAGTGGCACCTCTACCTCTGGGAAAGGAAGCCTTGGTTCAAGTCACACATGTTTCACTGTGTAATAATCTCTGTGAACAGGTTGTTCCTCCCTCCTATACCTGCATGACCCAATCACTTGTGTGCAATGCATTGTTGAAAAGAAGGGAGAAAATTATGCAAGATCATGAGCAATGAACAAGCAGACACTTATTAAACTTGAATCGGAAGATAGCATATGAAATCAAGATCTTCATACAAGCGCAGAATTTGTGGCAAGATATTGAGACCTTGTGTCCAGTCTAAGTCTTGTGGTGTTACTGTAGCAATGACCAAGTTCTCCAAAAAAATGGATGATGCATCCAAACTTCACGTCATCAAGCACCTGTCAGATAGGATGACGACTTAGATACTTAAGATACAAGTCAGACAACAAGCACACATCTACAACTAATAATACTTATCCACACCCCCAATGACATCACAGTATAAAATATTACTGTCAAAAACAACCTATCAAGATGAAATAGTTCTGTAGTTCAAATAAAAGATTATAAAATACTTTTGTCCCTTTGCACAGTTAGTTACTCCTGGATATTCTGTCAGTTCAGTTGGCTGGACAGCTGAGCTTTGATACAGTGATGCCAATAACATGGGTTCAATTCCCACACCGACACCAGCTGAGATTACCAGGAAGGAATCTCCATCTCAATCTCTCCCCTTGCCTGAGGTGTGGTGATCATCAGGCTAAATCACCACCAATATTCACACTCGCTTGCGCTCTCTCTTGCTTGCGCTCTCAATCTTGCTGTCTCTTCCCCTTCTGCCCCCTGAATGTGGAGCAGACCTATAGTCAGATAATATTATGGCAACTTCACATTTTATTCCAATATAAAGGCATCCACCTCGTCTTCAGTCACTTTCTCTGTCATTGTGTCGGTGCAGTAAGTCATTTGTGTGTCTTGTGCAGTAACATGAGAAAGCTCAGACCCCAGGCTTTGATGACATAGCCTTGTGAAAATTAATGTTGTAAGTCGATTTCAAGATATTTGACTCCAGTATGTGTTAACATGTTAAATGTAGCGGACAACAAAACTGTATCGACTGGAATGGGCATTTCCAAAATATAGAGACAGTCATGTTTTCTGATTTTCTAATGTCTTGATACTAGTTCTGTTGGAGTTGTGTAAAATCTGAGCTATAATTTACCATTTGTCTTTGAGGTTTGTTTCTTTTCTAGTTGGCATATCTGTTTGGTCCTTATTGCTTACGTTTGTTTTATTCTAGTTTGCACAGTAAAGATTCTTCTTTTTTTTAATCCTGGAGTGCTGCCACTTATTTTCTTATCATTGGTTCTTTCATGTGTTATGTTCTTGAAGTTATTATAGTCTGTTCATCAGATCCTAGCAGCTGGCTTATATGGTATTTTGTTACCTGGGGTCAGCACAGGTTACACTGTAGGATGTGGAGAAAAGAGATCAGCTTTTCAGAAATAAACAAGTCCATCTTTAGCTTCAAAGGTAGAGGCCACATTCTGTACATGAATTGTAAATTATTTACAATGATCGCGTTCTAATAGGTCACACTGATGGTGCAACAAGAAAATCATGCTAGTTTTTCCAAAATCCCTCCTCTTGTCTTTCAGCACATTGCACAGCCGCCTGCGAAATGATCAGTCTCAACTCAAAGAAGAAATGGAGGCCATCAAAAGGGAGAACACCCAGTTGCTACGGGAACACAATCACTTTCAACAGACCTGTGAGGAGTTAAAGAGGCTCCATGATGAAGATCAGAAGGAAATCACTGATCTACGCAGTCAGCAGCAACAAGTAGGTGTTGAGTACATGATGAAGCATATTTTTCTGAATTATATGATTAAAGTAGTCTCTCAGCTATCATCAATCATACTGAGTTATATTTCAAAATAGTTCAGAGCATCCGTCATCGATTTTGTTCGGAATTTCTCCCCTTCTGCTTGTGATAACAGTGAATAGGAACAATGAGCAGAGGCCAGCAAAATGCCACATAAGGGACTGGAAGGGGTCTTGTATGGGATTCTTATTCTTTGGTTGCCAGTAATTACCACTGTTACCAAGTAGTAATGCACAGCCAGAAGGCTATTATAAGACCTCAGATACGGCCTTGTTGGAGCATTGAAGAATTGCTGATCTGTTCTATGGAGTTTCTAAATGTTTATTGGTTTCTATGCTGAGCCAGCAGATTTGGACAGAGTAAGGCTGTAAAATGGGAAACTATGGGAGGGCCCAGGGAGTGGAGCAGTGAAAGATTCTAAAAGGACTAATGTATCTTAAGGTGCACTAGATTTCATTTTATGACATTGCTTTTGATATTGTCAAATAAACACAAATAGTCAAAACCATACAGAAAATCTTTGGTTACACAATTGCCATTATAACTGTTACCGAAGATATTTTGAAATATCTTCAATTTCTATATTATGAAGTTCACAGCTCTCAAGTCCACTTTTCCACAAGGTTTTACCTGTTGAAAACTGCTGAATAATTGATACATAATGGTAACTTGAGAATTTATTTTTGTGAATTTGACTTCAAGCTGCATTGGGAGAGTTTTGTTCGATAGTTATAACATGGGATGCTTTCCTTTATGTGATGATTGATTGCAAGATTCAATATTTGTCATTTGTAAACACAACCCCAGTTGGAGCACAGTGAAAAGGGCCTAAGCTGCATTTTTGAGAGTTGCAGTCAATCAAAGTGATACTGGTCCTTTCTTGGTGTAAGGCGCAACATGACAATGAGATAATCTGGAAGTTAGTGTTCAACACCTCATTGAGCTTCAAAAGGAGGGATGTAACAGCATAAGGTGGGAGTGATTCCAAAAATTACAGACAATGGTAAGAGAGGTAACACTTCAGCATTCTCAGAATCCTACAGTTAGGAGTGAAATAATAATGTCTGTTCTATTGAATAGTAGGTATAGGATCTGACACATAAAAGGCTGCTGCTGAAACATGTGAATAAAGTTGAAAACAGAAGGTCTGCAAAGATTAGGGCTATCATCAATCAAGGGTGTAGTGGAGCCAGCAGAGCTTAAGATTGGTATTCATGTAGTCCCTACAGTGTCGAAACGGGCCATTTGGCCCAACTACTCCACACCAACCATCTGCTGAGTAACCCACCACACCCACTCCTCTACCTTATTATTCTACATTTCCTCTGAATAATGCACCTAATCTACACATGTCTGAATACTATGGGCAATTTAGCACAGCCAATTCACCTGCCTTGCACATCTTTGGATTGTGGGAGGAAACCTGGAGGAAACCAATGCAGACATTGGGAGAATGTGCAAACTTCGCACACAGTCGTCCGGGGTTGGAATCGAACCTGGGTCCTTGGCGCTGTGAGGCAGCAATGCTAACCGCTAACCGCTGAGCCACTGTGCCGTTTTTGTCAGTTATGGAATACATAAGTCATGGAAAGAAATTTAGAAGATTTTTCTATCTGAAAACTGTGAAGGTGAAGGGTGGTCTGAATAAGATTGTGTATCTGAGTCTATGTGAGCACTCAGTGGTTCGCTGAGCTGGAAGATTCATTTTCAGACGTTTTGTTACCATACTAGGTAACATCTTCAGTGAGCTTCTGGACAAAGCACTGCTGGTGTTCCCTGTTTTCTATTTATATGTTTGGGTTTCCTTGGGTTGGTCTTGTTCTTTTTCTCAGGGGGTGGTAAATGGGGTCCAACTGAATGTGTTTGGTGATAGAGTTCCGGTTGGAATGTCATGCTTCTAGGAATTCTCATGGGTGTCTCTGTTTGGCTTGTCCTCGGATGGATGTCTTGTCCTTCCTTAACTGTATGTAAGGGCACGAGTGAGAGAGGGTCATGTCGTTTTGTGGCTAGTTGATGTTCATGTATTCTGGTGGCTAGTTTTCTGCCTGTTTGCCCAAGTAGTGTTTGTTACAGTTCTTGCAAGGTGGGAGTGAAATGAAATTAGTTTTGCTTGTTGTCTGTATAGGGTCTTTGAAGTTCATTAGCTGCTGTTTTAGTGTGTTGGTAGGTTTGTGGGCGACCATGATGCCAAGGGGTCTGAGTAGTCTGGCAGTCATTTCCAAGATTTCTTTGATGTAGAGGAGAGTGGCTAGGGTTTCTGGACATGTTTTGTCTGCTTGTTTGGATTTGTTGTTGAGAAATCGGCGGACTGTGTTCATTGGGTACCCATTCTTTTTGAATACACAGTTTCGGTTATTTTCCTCTGCTTTTTGTAGTTCCTCTTTGCTGCAGTGTGTGGTGCCTCATTGAAATAATGTTCTGATACAGCTTCATTTCTGGGTGTTGGGATGATTGCTTCTGTAGTTCAATATTTGGTCCGTATGTGTTGTTTTCCTGTAGACGCTGATTTGAAGTTCCCCATTGGCTGTTTGCTCTACTGTGACATCTAGAAATGGCAATTTGTTGTTGTTTTCCTCCTCTTTAGTGAATTTTGTCAGTAAGGGTACTATTGATGGTCTTGAAG
This sequence comes from Chiloscyllium plagiosum, assembly GCF_004010195.1. Taxonomy (NCBI): domain Eukaryota; kingdom Metazoa; phylum Chordata; class Chondrichthyes; order Orectolobiformes; family Hemiscylliidae; genus Chiloscyllium; species Chiloscyllium plagiosum. The sequence goes on along the minus strand of NC_057747.1, from coordinate 17,022,006 downwards.
GTTTCCTCTAATTTGTTTTTTTTTAGTGATGACAAAGATGTCATCCATGTAGCGGATCCAGAGTTTGGGTTGGATGGTTGGCAGAGTTGTTTGTTTGAGTCTCTGCATTCCTGCCTCTGCTAAGAATCCTGATATCAGAGATCCCATGAGTGTTTCGTTGGTTTGTCTGTCGGTTTTGTTGTTGAAGGTGAAGTGTGTAGTAAGGCATAGGTCCACTAGCTTGACGATACTGTCCTTGTTGATGAAGTTGGTGGTGTTTGGTGTATGTGTCTTTGGGTCTTCTAGCAGTGTAGTCAGTGTTTCCTTGGCTAGATTGATGTTGATTGATGTGAACAGGGCTGTTAAATCAAAGGAGATTTATGGCATTCCAACCGGAACTGTATCAACAAGCACATTTGACTTGGACCCCATTTACCACCCCCTGAGAAAAAGAACAAGAAATAACATCACCGCTGGAAATGACATTGCCAACCAAGGAAACGCAAACATATAAATAGAGAGCAGGAAACACCAGTGCTTTGTCCGGAGGCTCACTGAAGATGTTACCTAGTATGGTGGCGATAAGTCTGAAAATGAACTTTCCAGCTCAGCGAGCAAACCTACGTCCAGAACCTCGACCTGAGCTACAAATCGTCTCAAAACTTGCTAGCATTTTTGAATGCAGTGGTGCTGAACTCTAAGTCCAACTCGCCAGGCTTTACTCCAAATCATTTGAGGCCTTGCATCTAACATGAATCCAACACACCTCGAGTCTGTCACAGCTCAGAAGATTAAATTAGAAAAAATAAAACTGTGCAGTTCTGAAAACTGATATAGAAGTGTTGGCGTAGCAGCATATGTCATTTGACTAGTAATCCAGAGACTCCGGCTAATGCTTTGGGGACATGGTTTGAATCCCACTGTGGGGAAAATTTGAAATCAATTTTTAAAATTTCTGAAACTAAAAGCTAGGTGGTGTAGTGTAACTATTGTCAATTGTTGTAAAACTCCATCTGGTTCACTAAGGGAGGGAACCAAATATGTTGTCTTCACCTGGTTTGGTCTATATGTAACTCCAGACCCATCAGAACATCTATATTTGTTAAGAGCATTATGCAAAATGGCTCAAATATCTCTGGCATTAATGTATGAGGTAGAGGAAGAAACCTATCAGCAACAACAGGGAAGAAAGAATTCTCAAGAATGTTCTCATGTTAAAGAATCAAAACTAGGGGTCATGATTTGTTAATATGGGGAATCCCATGCTATTAGTATCCTGTGGGCTGACCAGAACCTGAACTGGACTAACCATGTAAATACTATGGCAACAAGTTCAGGTCAGAGGTTTGGAATCCTACAGCAAGTAATTCACCACCTGACTCCCCAGAACTTGTATGCTCTGTTTACAAGGTGCAAGTCGGAAATGTGATAGAATGCTCCCTGTTTGTCTGGATGAGTGCAGCTTCAACAACACTTGAGCTTTATACCATGCAGGGCAAAGCAGCCCACTTGATTGGCACCTCAACCACAAACATTCACTTATACTGTTGACGCTCAGTCGCAATTGTGAGTACCATCTCCAAGATGCACTGCAGAACTTTTCCAAGGCTCCTTAGACAGCACCTTCCAAACCCATGACCACCACCATCTAGCAGAGCAAGGGAAACTGATGCATGGAGCACCACCACCATCTGCAAGTTCCTCTTCAAGCCACTCACCATCCTAGCTTGGAAATATATTGCCATTCCTTTAGTGTTGCTGAGTAAAAATCCTAGAACTCCCTCCCTAAATAGTGTTGTTGGTCTAGAATGTGGACTGCAATAATTCAAGAACACAGCTCACCAGCATCTTCTCAAGGGCAGCAAGCGATGGGCAATGAATGCTGGTCTAGTCTTGTGCAAATATACTTAGTGCCTGGCCATCATGGTAATCAAACTGTAAATACATCTATGAGCGAAGTTTCAAAATGTGCAGGAGATGCAACAGTTGCCCGATTACCCCCTCCTACCACAATTAGCCTTGCTGTATTTGACCAATAGTGCTTTCTTAGCATCAAAAACAGACATTGTGTACAAATTGGCCACCAGACTTTCTTGTGGCATTTCACAAAGTACTTTGTTAATTGTGGAATGCCATTTTTTGACAGTTTTTTAAAATGTATTGTGTAAATACATCTTCTTTCTTTGCTTCACAAAAACAATAAATTTACCATTGGAGGCAAAATATGTCTCTAGTACATTATGTTGCTAGATCCCAGTCAAAAACGTGTGGCGCTGCAAAGCACAGCAGGTCAGGCAGCATCCACGGAGCAGGATAGTTAGCGTTCAGACATTAGCCCTTCATCGGGAATGTGTGTTGAAGGTTAAGGGGGCTGGGAAAGCGATAGGTAGATGCAGGTGGGGGTTGCTAGTGATAGGTCAGAGGGGAGGGTGGAATAGATAGGTGGGAAGGAAGATGGACAGGTCAGACAGTTCAAGAGGGCAGTGTCGAGTTGGTGGGTTGGATCTGGGACGAGGTGGGGGAGAGGGGAGATGGGGAAACTGGTGAAGTCAACATTGATGCTGTGTGGTTGGAGGGCCCCAAGGCGGAAGATCCCAGCTAATGATAATACCAAATAAGTCAGATCTTAGCGTGAAACATGGATTGATAGATCATGTTTTAATTTTGCAGTTTGATTACCACGATGGCCAGAAACTAAGCATATTTGCACAAGACTGCCAATGTTTTTTAACAAAGAACACAAGTTTATTACACAAATTTGAAAAAACCTATGTTCATATATGGCAATTTAGAAAGGTGTTAACATGAACAGCAAAAAGAACGATTCAACCCTTTTCCCAAAATATCCTTTATGGACACACAGCCCCAGTGAAGTAGCACTCCTTAACTCTTTAGGTTTGTATTTAACTGACAGTTGTGGCAAGCATTTCTTTTTGGTGATTTCTATATACTCACCAGATGTGATTCTCCACATTACAGTCTCATTGCAATAAACAGACACTGGCCATTCCTCTAAATTTTAAGAAAAACGCTATCTACTTAAGTTGTTAAATCAGTTTTAAGAGTTCTTTCCAACTCAGAAACCCTGAGTTGTGTTGTGATCTGATTACACATCAGATTCTGTGTTGAAATCAGGCTTAGTAAATCATTTTATTTTGTCTTATTTAACCAGCTTATTGAAACACAAGCATGTAATACTGCAAACTTGTTTTTAACAATAAAAAGTAGTTTATTACTGAAAAGGGAAAAGCATAAACCAAACTGTTTACATTTAACGTAATTTGAAAAATTTTGAAATACTGTAAAAATACAATCCTGTGTGTCCCAGCTCCATCACCTCAAATACCAGAGAGAGTTCTTTTTTCTATCACATCTACAGATTTAACTTAACTTTCCCTCCAATTCCTAGTCTTGAAAGTTTAGTAACTTCTTCCTTGATTTGTCACACCACTGATCTTAAACTTCCTGAATTTCACATAACCCTTTCAGGGACCTAACCAAACAATATTTGTCTGGAACATTTTAAGCTTAAATCATTAGGCTGCGTTAACCTATTTCCGAGCAATCCTAAACTGATCATTTTCTCGAGGAGAAAATGTTTGAAAAATATAACTTACACCAGGACTCTGGTGCAAACTGAGAAACAAACTCTTGAACCATCCAAGCAGAAAGCAAGCTGAGCTAATGTTTACTCTGTCCACTCGTAAAACTCTCCCAATGCAAACAAATCCCCTTTATCAGCTATCCTTCCGTCACACCACGGTTCCAGAAGTACTGGCAATTTCATTGTTAAGTCCTTTACACACAAAACCGAATCCTACGTGCCAATAATTCAAAGTCCATACTCCAAAATAAGTGGTATCAATATACGCATACGGAAGTACCTTGCATCACGACTAACACAAAATAAACTGCCCTACTGTTAGTATGAAATTGTTTTTCTCCCATCTGAAATCTGATTATAGCCCTAGGTCTAACTGTCTGTATTCCTAAAAGTTTAACCTTGTAAGCATTTCATCAGTTAACTCCCTAATTAGTTTATCTAGCTTTACATGCTTTTCTAGAGTAATATTTTAGCTCTATTCAAAAATGATCTTTTGGTCTCTTTTCAGAAAAAAAGTAACTTTCATCCACAGAACTTAAACCCAGTTATGTTTTTCCTCCACTTTCAAATCATTGTTCTGAAATAATAATATACCATCAGCATTTCTTACGTATTGATAATTCAGGATAAGGTATTTTTAAGAAGGCATGGTTTAGCTTTTACTTGCATTCAAAGCATGTTTCATGAAGAGATAAGTAAATAGTAAGGTTGGGGAAGTTCCACTGCTTTCAGTATCAGGTAACCTTGTGTTACTTTAGGTTTGCTATATTACAATGATGGATGAATTGCTGTTGTGCTTAGATTGAGTGGAACTGTGTAGACTGTAAAAAGGGAATTTTTCATTTCATAGGGCATTGCTATAGGAGAGTTCCTTGTATTCCTTTATCCTATTACAACCATTAGGATAAGTGGCAAAAACTATACGTTGTGATCTATCAACCCAGCTTCATGAAAACGCTTTGTTTTTTAGTGGTGTTATATAACTGCCAGAGACTACCAAATTTAGCCACCTGAGTACTCAGGAAAATCCTGTTCTTTGTAAAAGAAGTTGAATAATTTAATACACCATTTTGTAGAAGCTCAGTGCTGGGAGAAAGAATAGATTTGCTTTCTGTAGTGTGTCAGGGAAGATCTGTGAACAATGAGCAATGCATTCATTCCCAATCACTCTTATAGTCTGATTTATCAAAATGTAATTATCCTGTAAATAATTCAATAGAGAATGGTGCTTATTCTTTAACATTATTCTACACAAAGTAACATTTTGCTAAAATCCTCAAATTTCAGTATGTACAGATTTGTTTTTGATTTTTTGAGGACTTCTAACATCTAAAAAGTTTTATTTTCTATGGTGCACTTGTGTGCAACACAATTCCTCATTTTAAAAAAAATGGGCTTGGATACCCATCATTGATACATTTCCAACTAGATGCTAGGAGAGGTATGAAGATAAGTATTATTGATTTTCTTATTTTGTTTCCTTTCCACATTTCCTGTCCCCCTCACATACATATCCAGATTCCACCTCAGTAGCAAACCAAAAGTTCTCTTGCGATAGATAATTTGCTGTCTGAAATTATCTCCCTTGAATCTTGTTTTCATCCCATTTCTTGATCTTCTGCTTGTTTAATTTTAATATTGTTTTGCAACACTCACTTTACCCTGTTACTTGATTCCAGTTGAAAATAATTGCTTGGAACAACTGGAAATTCTTAGTCTTTAAATAGATGAGGACGGGAGCCACTGAACTGACAAAGTGGGAGAATGTTTCTAAACTGGACAGACTATACGTGTGGAAAATGCATCTGCAAATTGTGGGAATATGAAGGGGAACAAAATCTCCTCTGTGGGGAGATTAGAGAACATACTGTATGTGGACAGAGAAATAATAACCTGTTGATAAACTGAGCCAAAATGTGTATTTTTAAAGTGGAAATTAAAACTTTTATGTTGAGCACATGCTTCTGGACTCCATGGGAAAGGCACAGACTGTTTGACGTGAGGTTAGTGGCACAGTATTTGGGAAGAAATGCATATTATTTTCATTCTTCCTTCATCTTGAACCTGTGCATCTAAATTCAAGAGTTGCTGTGTGGCGTAGCAGCCATGAATCTGAGTCCTATCATTATGCCACTCCCTATTTCATGAGCAGGAATTTCCAAGTGTAAAACTAGATAAATCATTGCAAAATAGTTTTTTTTTCCGAATCTGTTCATCATTTTACATCTAAGTTCATAGATTTGAAATTTGCACACAGCATATACTTCCAGTCCAACTTGCTGCATTGAAATTCACGCTAAGTCACTACATGGCTACCCCTTGAAAACAAAAGGGATTGCTACTTCAAACTAATCCAGGCACCAATCTGGACCCATATAAATTTGGAATGTTACTATCTGTCAACAATGCAGAGTGATATCTAGCAGGGAGGGAGCTATAAGTATGCAGATCTCTGAGCAACTGTCAAAATTGTCAAATGAAATCAATTCTTTAATGAATAATTTTGCGTTTCTTTCATTATGTGTGAGCTCTACATTTGAATCTTTCTGAATCCCGAATGTTGCCTATTCCAAACGAGTAGTTTTTACAAGGTATAATTGGGGTAAATATGTTCCTTGAATTGTTAACTTAATTAGAGCAGAAGGAAATGTAAGGGTGATTTATCTCTTCATTGTACTTGCATTATCACGGTGATTTTTTGAAAACCATCAATGATTAAATGCTTTTCTCCAATTGTCATTAGTGCTCAAACTATAGTAAATAAACTGAATTAAAGAACAGGTTTAATTGGCTTGATGTGTTGAAAAATGTTTATAGAAAATTAAATCGGGGAAAATCTATTGCTTATAAAGTTGGTTGATAGTGAAGTCTGCTGCTTTTATTTCTGATAGTGATGCATCAGCTTTTTTTAAAAAAGGATCTTCAGATAGATGACTTTCTCCTTCAGGCCTGAGACACCTAAAGGCCAAGGGAATGATTGAATAAAGCCTGCTTATTCAGGTTCATAGCTTCTATTCATGTAGGACAATGCTACTTGTTTGATGAATGCATTTTAAGTTCAGATTAGAAAAAGAAAGCCCTTGCAAATTGAATGAAGTGAACATTTTGGAACTATCTATAAACATTTAGTTGACACAACTCCAAGGGGGAGATTTTATAGAAAAGTTCATGGTTTGGAAAGAAAGAACTGAAGCAATGATGTGGCAAAGATTCTTGGAAATGTTAAATCCGTGGTTCATTTGATGCAAGAAAGAGCTTAGTTTGTTAAACCAGCCACTGTATGTCAAAATAAGCAGAAGTGTTTGTTGAGCTGACTTTATTTGGCTGAAAAGGAATTCCTGAACTCCAAGTTAAAGCTAAACTTTAGGAATCAAAACCAGAGTTTGTGTAAACAATGTAACCACTTGATAGGCGTGAAAGTCAAAGGCCATTGTGGTTGACACAAGTGAAGTTTTGTCTTTCTAAAGTTTGTTTATAACGTTTCAGAAGTTTCTGAAGTTACAGGGCCATTTATGTTTCTCAATCCTTCATATGTGCAGGAATTAGATATTTTTATCTGTAAAGCTTCTTAATGTGAATTAAATGTAACCAAATATGAGTATATTTTATGTCTCCTTAAATTTGCATGTGAAGAATAATTCATTTCTTAGAATTATGAATTAAAAGTCTTGCGTGAAACAAAGTAGCTTAATAATTTGCAGTGGATCATTTCGAGATGGGTTCTTTTTGATGCCAAGCAAATCTTCATACATGACTGCATTGATTCCTTCATAAAGTTTCTTCCAAGTAGTATTATTTAATCTTGGTCAGTGTTTTAAAGTGAAATTTACTTTTGTAATGAAATAGTAACACTTGCATACTTGCATCACTGCACGGTTTATTTCCATAGTAAGTATTCAAACTAGTGATCAGTTTGCTATCTCTCCATAAGAGTAGAAGTAGGCCATTCAGCTCATGAGGTCTGCTCCCCCATTCAATGATCTGATAATTATCAACTCCATTTTCCTGCCTTTTCCCTATGATCCTTAATTCCCTTACTGATTAAAAATCTGTATCACAACCTTTAACATATTTAACCATTCAGCCTCTATAGCCTTCTGCAGTAAATAATTCAACAGATTCACAAACCCAACCTATCATCTTCTCATAAAATCTCTCCATATCCAGGACCAACCATGTGAAATTCCTCTGGACTGCCTCCAATCCAAGTAAGTGTTCTCGGTCCAGTCTATCTAGTGGCTTGTATCATTTGAGTAATACTTGCCTATTTTATACTCCATTTCCTTTGAAATAAAAGCCAAGTATTACCTGCTGAACTTGGATGCTAGCTTTTTGTGATTCTTGCACAAGGACCCTCCCAAACCCTTCCTGCAATCTTTCTCCATTTAAATAATATTCAGCTCTTCAATTCTTCCTGACAAGGTACATAACTTTGTTTCCAAGCATTAATGTTCTGTCAACCAAAATTTTGACCATTGTTAACTCGTCAGTATTCCTCTGCTGACTATTTGTGTCATTATCGCTACTTGCCTTCCCATCTATTTTGGTGTCATCTGCAAACTTGGTATATTCACCTCACTCATCCATGTGACAAATATACATTGTAAATAATTCTTGCTTCAGCAATGAGTCATGTAGCACTCCATTAGTTACAGATTGCCATCCTGAAAATGCCCCCTTTATCCTACCTCTCTCTCTCCTATTAGTTAACCAATCCTCCTTGCACACACTACCCCAACACCATGGGCTCTTATCTCTTTAATTAACCTTACCAGACACATTTTGGAAATGCAAATATATTATACCTTCTGGTTTCCTTTATCAATCCTGCTTGTCACCACCTCAAAGAGAGAGCTTTTTTTAAAGATATGATGCTGACTCTACTATTATATATTTCACTATTATGTATATACTCTACGATTATGTATATTATGTATTTCAACTGTTTTGCTATTATATCCTTCACAACAAAGGGAATCGAGAAACGGCAGAGGAGTTGAATAAATATTTTACATCAGTCTTCACAATAGAAGACACGAACAGCATTCCGAAAATACTAAATAATCAAGGGGCAAAAGGAGGGGGTGGGGGAAGAGACAACAAATTATAGGAAAGATTCTGAGAGAAAATGTACAAGGAAAACCAATGAGCTGAATGTATAAGCTCCCTGGACCTGATGGGTTATATTCTGGCTTTTTCCCAGTGTCTCGTGCTGAGCTATTTGGCCTATAGTTATCTTTTTTTTAGGCTGCCCCCTTTTTGAATAAGAATTACTTTATCAGCTTTCCAATCCTTTGGGATTCTTGAAAGATTGCAAATAGTGTATCCATGTCTCTGTAGCTGCTGCTTTTAGTGTCCCAGAACATAACCCATCAGGAACAGGGAGCATATACGTTTAGCTCCATTGGTTTTCCTTGAATATTTTCTCTCATGATAGTTATTATATTCATTTGTCTCATCCCCGTCATCTCTTTTTGCCTCTTGATTATTTAGTATGTTTGGAATGTTACTAGTGTCTTCTATTGTGAAGACTGATGTAAAATATTTATTCAATTCCTCCACTGTTTTCTGATTCCCTTTTGTTATTTCCCAGCCTCATTCTTTAAGGGACCACTACATTCACTTTTGACCTCTTGTTTCCTTTTGTAAATATGTATTTAAAGAAGCTCTATTTTTAATCTGTCTTGCTACTTTAACTTTTATTTTCTCTCTTTTTTTGGTCATGTTTTGTTTTTTTTTAAACTTTCCCAGCCCTCTGCCTTAGCACTAATCTTTGCCGCATTACATTTGTCACATCTCTTATTGCTTGCTTAAACCATTATATAATGTGTTTCTATAGTAAACATACAGACTAGCCAGAAGATTGCTGGATCTCCATGATCTTCCACTGTGTTGAAAAGTGAACATTCATTGCTATGGTATTGGAAGGCTTCTACCAAAATATAGTGTCTCAGCATTGTTTAGGGAAACCATGGAACCAATGTTGTATTTCAATTTCCTGAGCTTCAGATTCCATCAAACAGCTAGAAGTTATTTACTTTCCAATATACAAGCTAAGTGCTGACATCTGGCTACACCTAAATTCAATGTGATGGAACTATTAAACAGAACAAATGACAATTTTGTTGATTCAAATCAGGGTTATTGGTCTCTGCCATAACTCCCCCAAGACGAGTGTGCAAAATGTTTTTTTTTCCACTTCCTGGCATTAACATGATCTTACACACCACCCCATCTAGTTACTATTGGGATAAGTTGAAACTTTATTGCTGGAACAGCACAGCAGGTCAGGCAGCATCCAGGGAACAGGAGATTCGACGTTTCGGGCACAGGCCCTTCTTCAGGAATGAGCAGAGAGTGTTCAGCAGGAGAAGATAAAAGGTAGGGAGGAGGGACTTGGAGGAGGGGCGTTGGAAATGTGATAGGTGGAAAGAGGTCAAGGTGAGGGTGATAGGTCGGAGTAGGATGGAGGCGGAGAGGTCAACAAGAAGACTGCAGGTCAGGAAGGCGGAGCCGGGCTGGAGGGATTCGGCTGAGACAAGGGGAGGGGGGATGAAGAAACTGGTGAAGTCCAAGTTCATCCCCTGTGGTTGGAGGGTTCCCAGTCGGAAGATAAGACGCTCCTCCTCCGACCGTCGCGTTGTTGTGGTTTGGCGGTGGATGAGTCCAATGACCTGCATATCCTCGGTGGAGTGGGAGGGGGAGTGGAAATGCTGTGCTACAGGGTGATTGGGTTGGCCCAGAGGTGCTCTCTGAATCGCTCCGCAACTCCCCCTCCCACTCCACCGAGGATATGCAGGTCATTGGACTCATCCACCGCCAAACCACAACAACCCGACGGTCGGAGGAGGAGCGACTTATCTTCCGACTGGGAACCCTCCAACCACAGGCAATGAACTTGGACTTCACCAGTTTCTTCATCCCCCCTCCCCCCAACTTGTCTCAGCCGAATCCCTCCAGCCCGGCAACGCCTTCCTGACCTGCAGTCTTCTTCTTGACCTCCCCGCCTCCATCCTACTCCGACCTATCACCCTCACCTTGACCTCTTTCCACCTATCACATTTCCAACGCCCCTCCTCCAAGTCCCTCCTCCCTACCTTTTATCTTCTCCTGCTGAACACTCTCTGCTCATTCCTGAAGAAGGGCATGTGCCCGAAACGTCGAATCTTCTGTTCCCTAGATGCTGCCTGACCTGCTGTGCTGTTCCAGCAATAAAGTGCTTTAGTGAAGCCTATGTAGACAACATCCTCAACCCTCCCCTCACCAACTATCGACTCCATTTCCTCAAAAAACTCAATCAAATTTGAGAGACAAGACCTCCCCTGCACAAAGCCCTGCTGACTATTCCTAATAAACCCTTGCTGTTCCAAATGTGAGGAAATCCTGTCTCTCAGACTCTTCTCCAGTAATTTGCCTAGCACTAGTGTAAGGGTCACTGGCCTAGGAACAATATCTGGGACCTTGCCTGTCGATAAAAAGGATACAAAGATCTCTCTCAAGGTCACAGCAATCTCCTCGCTTGCCTCCTTCAGTATCCGGGAATAGATCCCATCAGACCCGGGGGACTTAACAACCTTAAATATTTTCAAAATACCCAACAGCTCCTCCTCCTCAATATCAATATGCTGTAGAACTCCAGAATACCTCTCCCTGATCTTACCCTCATCTACGTCTTACTCCTTTGTGGATAACCGGGGAAGCGGAAATCCTGGAGGAGGTGGAGGGCATGGGTGGTGTCACGAACGTAGGTGGGGAACTATTGGGATAAACCAAGCAAAAAGGCTTGTCACAAAGTTAATAACTTCTAATTATATTTTGGCTCAGTGCTGCACATCTATAGTTTTGATTTCTACCCACAGACTCCATCTTTATTCCCAAACGTATCTAAAACATTGTCAACTGTTGCAATTTATTAAGCTACAAATATTTAAGAAAGAGTTGTCTCTGCTAGCTAACAGACATTTGTACATAATCATAGAATCCCTACAGTGTAGAAGCAGGCCATCCGGCCCATCATGTCCACACTACCCCTCCAAAGAGCGTACCACCTAGATCAATGCTCCCCCCCGCCCCCTCCCCATCACCCTGCATTTCCCATGCCTAACCCACCTAGCCTGCACATCCTTGGACACTATGGGCAATTTAGCATGGCCAATCCACCTAACCTGCACATCTTTGGACCGTGAGAGGAAACCAGAGCATCCAGACGAAACCTATGCAGATACGGGGAGAAAGTGCAAACTCTACTCAGACAGTCACCCAAGAGTGGAATCAAATCTGCGCCCCTGACTCTGTGAGGAAGCCTTACTAGCCACTGAACCACTGTGCCAGCCAAAATGTGAACACGTGTTCTCAGTTCCTACAGATCATAATTTTCTTTGATCTTAATTTCCTACTTTCTGGTTTTAGGAGGATTTGCTGACCAGACCTGATTTATCGTTTAACATCATCTACTTGGTGGTTCCTTTTCTTTTGGAATGGGAAATTGACATTCTCAATAGATCTTGTGATCTTTGGCAAGGATGTGTGACTGGTGTGTCTTGAGATTCAAGTAGCTGCTGCTTACTGTCAATAAATAAATTTGCGTTTATATACTATTTCACTGTATGTCAAGAAGTGTCTCAAAATCTTTCTTAAATTTTGTCAAACTGTTATTTTGTATTTTAAAGTGTGTACGTTTTGCACACAGCAAGGTCTCCAACAGTGTATTCACTTGATTTGATTTGATTTATTATCACATGTACCTAGATACAGTGAACAGTATTGTTTTGCATACTAACCAGACAGATATGTATATTAAGGTAATAGAATAGAATGGAGATTATAGTGTTATAGCTACAGAGAAGGTATAGAGAAAGGTCAATTCTAATATGAGAGGTTTGTTCTTAAGTCTGATAACAGCAGGGAAGAAGCTGTTCTTAAATCTGTTGGCACGTGTTTTCAAGATTTTGCATCTTCTTCCTGGTGGAAGAGAGTGTAACCAGAATGGGAGGGGTCTTTGATTATGTTGGCTGCTTTTCTGAGGCAACGAAAAGTGTAGACAAAGTCAATGGAATAAAAACAATGGCTGGTTATCTATTTTTGATGTTATTAGTTTAAGGGAGGTATGTTTGTCAGTGGGCTTAATAAGCATCCTTCGTTTAATACCATTCAAATTTTAACATTTCTCATATCGTCAGTTATCAATTAATTGTATATTTTCTGTGTTCTTTGAAGACATGAAGGGCAGAAACAGCATAGAATTAACAAGTATTATGCCATTAAACCATTAAATGAACTAAGCTGAAAGCAAATAAATTCTTAACTCCTGAGAGATAAAGGAATGAATGAGGTCAATGAAGTATTGATAGTAATTAGGATTAGGAAGGATTGGAATCAGGCTCATTTTCAAAATTGGAATAAGACAGGCTCTGAAAACTACAAATCAGTCATTTTTTCGTGACTTTTGGGCGAAATAATGCAATAGATTTTAAGGACTAACCTTTATGAATTACAGAGTAAACAAAGTCAACATTGAGGCATGCAGCATCCGAAGAGCAGGAAAATCGATGTTTCGGGCAAAAGCCCTTCATCAGGAATAGAGCTCTATTCCTAATGAAGGGCTTTTGCCTGAAACGTTGATCTTCCTGCTCCTCAGATGCTGCCTGACCTGCTGTGCTTTTCCAGCACCACTCTAATTTAGACTCTGGTTTCCAGCATCTGCAGTCCTTGTTTTTACCTTTTACAAAGTCAACATTGATTCAAGTTCAGATTCTCGCTAACAAAATTTGCAATCACAACTATTATTACTTCTCTGTGTGGTGCTGCTATTGTGAGTGCTTGACATCTCAGCAGGTCCTGAATTACATCCTTAATTGAGGTGGGTGGTGCAATTAGGAAGGGTAGGCAGGGAAGGAAAACCACTGTAGCAAAGAGAAATGAGTGAAATTAAAACTGAGAAAAATGTAAAGAAAAGCAGAATTGGAAGAACTAAACAGATAATTAGGCCACCGTCCAGTTCCTAAAATTTATTTCTGGGTAATTGCTTTTGGATTGACCATTTCCTTGGGCTTCATTGTCTTTGAGGAGCAAGAGAAAGGATTTCCCCAATTGACTACGGATTTACCTTTTCCTTCACGAGGAGATTGGGGAAAAAGAGTGTTTAGTAAATGGAATTAAATTGCTACAAAATAGGAGTAAATACATTTGATCCTGAAAGAACATAAACTTTTCATGTCTATTTAAACTTGAATATTTTCTTTCATTGTTACTCCAATCTAGAATACATTCCAATGTCGAGAAAGCCTAAACTACTACTTGATGTGAAGTTATCTGGGATTTATTGGTTATGTTGTATTTTATTTACCACTTGAATGTCAGTATATTAAGATCCAGATGATTTGCCACAAGGTATTGTGGTGAAGTTGAAAATCTGATTTCTTGTAATCAGCTATCTGTAAGAATAATAGGGTAGTTATGGTAGGGGATTTTAACTTTCCAAACATCGATTGGGACGCCATAGTGTTAAAGGTTTAGATGGAGAGGAATTTCTTAAGTGTGTATAAGACAATTTTCTGATTCAGTATGTGGATGTACCTACTAGAGCAGGTGCAAAACTTGACCTACTCTTGGGAAATAAGGCAGGGCAGGTGACTGAGGTGTCAGTGGGGGAGTACTTTGGGGCTAGCAACCATAATTCTATTAGTTTTTAAATAGTGATGGAAAAGGATAGAGCAGATCTAAAAGTTGAAGTTCTAAATTGGAGAAAGGCCAATTTTGACGATATTAGGCAAGAACTTTCGAAAGCTGATTGAAGGCAGATGTTCGCAGGTAAAGGGACGGCTGGAAAATGGGAAGTCTTCAGAAATGAGATAACAAGAATCCAGAGAAAGTATATTCCTGTCAGGGTGAAAGGGAAGTCTGGAAGGTACAGGGAATGCTGGATGACTAAAGAAATTGAGGGTTTGGTGAAGAAAAAGAAGGAAGCATATGTCAGGTATAGACAGGATAGATCGAGTGAATCCCTACAAGAGTATAAAGAAAACGGGGACATGAGATAGCTTTGGCAAATAGAATTAAGGAGAATCCAAAGGGTTTTTACAAATATATTAAGGACAAAAGGGTAACTAGGGAGAGAATAGGGCCCCTCAAAGATCAGCAAGGTGGCCTTTGTGTGGAGCCACAGAAAATGGGGAGATACTAAATGAATATTTTGCATCAGTATTTACTGTGGAAAAGGATATGGAAGATATAGACTATAGGGAAATAGATGGTGACATCTTGCAAAATGTCCAGATTACAGAGGAGGAAGTGCTGGATAACTTGAAACGGTTAAAGGTGGATAAATCCCCAGGACCTAATCAGGTGTACCCGAGAACTCGTGTGGGAAGCTAGAGAAGTGATTGCTGGGCCTCTTGCTGAGATATTTGTATCATCGGTAGTCATAGGTGAGGTGCGGGAAGACCGGAGGTTGGCAAACGTGGTGCTACTGTTTAAGAAGGGTGGTAAAGACAAGCCAGGGAACTATAGACCGGTGAGCCTGACCTCGGTGGTGGGCAAGTTGTTGGAGGGAATCCTGAGGGCCAGGATGTACATGTATTTGGAAAGGCAAGGACTGATTCGGGATAGTCAACATGACTTTGTGCATGGGAAATCATGTCTCTCAAATTTAATTGAGTTTTTTGAAGAAGTAACAAAGAAGATTGATGAGGGCAGGGCAGTAGATGTGATCTATATGGACTTCAGTAAGGCGTTCGACAAGGTTCCCCGTGGGAGATTGATTAGCAAGGTTAGATCTCATGGAATACAGGGAGAACTAGCCATTTGGATACAGAACTGGCTCAAAGGTAGAAGACAGAGGGTGGTGGTGGAGGGTTGTTTTTCAGACTGGAG
>NC_057747.1:16979273-17006003 GCF_004010195.1 Chiloscyllium plagiosum | reverse complement strand
GGTTTAGGGTGAGAGGGGAAAGATATAAAAGAGACCTAAGGGGCAACTTTTTCACGCAGAGGGTGGTACGTGTATGGAATGAGCTGCCAGAGGATGTGGTGGAGGCTGGTACAATTGCAACATTTAAGAGGCATTTGGATAGGTATATGAATAGGAAGAGTTTGGAGGGATATGGGCCGGGTGCTGGCAGGAGGGTCTGTTTCCATGCTGTACATCTCTATGACTCTATAAATGTTTTGATTGGCAATTGAATAGTTTTGCACTTATAGGTTTTTTAAAAAAATTGTTCATGCAATGTGGGGATCACTGACATTTATTGCCCATCCCAAATTGTCTAAAGAGCAGCCAAGTGTCACCTACATTAGTGTGGGTCTGGAGTCACAAGTTAGCCACATGAGGTAAGGGTGGCATATTCCCTTCCCTAAAGGGCATTACTGAACCATATTTTTTAAAAAAAAAATAATTGACAGTGGTTACATGGTGACCATCAGACTAGTTTTTTATTGGATTCAAGTTTCATCATCTGCCATGATGGATTTCGAACTCATGTCTGCAGAACATTAACTTGATTGCCAGTCTACCTGAAATTGTCACTATCCCAGCAACACCAATCCCCAAACCTTAATCTGAAATTAGTTGTTTCTGATACTAAGGTCCTGCTTTGTTGATGTGGGTGGGTTTTGAATTGGTTTAAAAATTGATCCCTAAGTGTCAGGAAAGAAAACAAATGTTCGATTTCCCAGCATTTACTTGCTTCTCAAAGGCCATGAAAAAATTGTAATAAACAGTTTTCATGCACACCATAGTTTTCTTTTCTTGTCATACAGACATCTTAACTTAATCAATTCCATACTTTGCCTGTTCTCACTTGCATTTGTAAACAGAAAAGAAACTCTAGGGAAAACTGAAGGAAAATTTGATTGTCATCTGGAAGCTACACTTCCTGCTTTTCAGGCATTTAGTCTGAGAGTTTACCCTGCAGCTAATTGTGATAATTGAGTTAATGTGAATCAGAACTTTTCCATTTTACTTGGCATGAGGGAAAGCTTTCAAGACTATCAAAGTTTGGTGACAGAGGTATTTGGATTGGGAAACAGTGAGATATGTGTTTATCACAAATGAAGTTTTTATTTGTCATAATGGTCTAGCCCTAATAATGAATGGAGCTTCATTGTACCTGCCAAAAGAAAATTATACTTCATCTTAATTTTACAATGTGAGCTGAAATTAATTAAAAATTTATGATATATTAATATTGTAGATGATGAATGAATCTTGATTATAAAAAATTACATCATGAAATGAATATGGGAAGCACCCTGTATTGAAAAGAATTGCTCTGTGTGTAGACAGCAAATAAATGTAAATGTTGGAAACTATGTTGGCATCATGTTCTTTCATAATGTTCAGTGGTTAAACGAGTTCAATTTTAACGATGCAATCTTATCTTCGAAGGCTACTTTTTAGCTGATACCTGACCTTCCCCCTTGGTTAAGACAGCTGGTGAAAGGAATGAATAGGTCAGCTCAAGAAAGCTGACATTTGGAGGGTCCTGTTGTACTACTTTTCTCATATGTATGCTATGTTGCTCTCTCAACACATGGACATCGGTTCCTCCACTGACTTGAGTGTAGCACCACCTGATGTCTATTTAAAGAAATGTAGCTCCTGATGCACAGATTGTTTGGAGTGGGTGGTACTAACAGTTATAAACTTAATCTTACAACATGATCATTCATCCCAGTATTCTGGCTAATATTTATTGTTCCGTTAACATCACCAAAATCAGATTGTCTAGTCATTATCTCATTGATGTTTGTGTGAGCTTGTAGTGTACAAATTGGCTGTTACGTTTCATACAACACAACACTTCAGAAATACTCGGTGTAAAATGATTTGAAATATCCTGAAGTTGTAAAAGATGCAATTCGTTATTTCTTGTTTCTTTGTTTATTTGACTGTAGCAGAGACTTACTGTTTTCCTTATTACACTGAGCACCACCCTTGCTCAGTGGTCTTCTAAAATAGCTGAGTTGAATTGTTTTGGATTAGGTAAACTTGGCATGTTTTCATAGTGACATATTTTAAATTTTCTTTTAAATCAAATAATTTTTTTCTACTTGTACCTCTTGTAAACTCATTTAAATTGATTTGGAAAATGGGCAGTGGATCTTCTTTAATTCCAGAAATCAGGATGCCTGTTTTTTTTCTAAAACAAAAACAGAAAGAATTATGGATGCTGTAAATCAGAACAAAAACTTCAACAGGTCTGGCAGTATCTGTGCAGAGAAATCAGAGTTAATGTTTCGAGTCCGGTGATCCTTCCTCAGAACAATTCTGAAGAAGGATCACTGGACCCGATTCATTAACTCTGATTTCTCTCCACAGATGCTGCAGATCTGCTGAGCTTTTACTAAAATATCTGTTTTTGTTTCTGTTTTCCTCATTTGATGTCAATGGTCATAAGACAAATGGAGTGATAGGACATCAGGTCAGTTTGATAACTCTGTCTCAAGACTCAGGTTCAAAAATACTACGGATTACAGATCCTTTAAGCAGTTTTACATTGAGGTTTTCTTTAAGTAACTTTCATAATTCACCACACTATGTACAATTATACAGTCATAGAGTCCTACAGCACAGAGGCAGGAGGCCCTTTAGCCCAAACTGGTCCATGCCGACCTAAATGTTCCGCTAACCCCATTTCTCTGCACTTGGCCCATATCCTTCTAAACCTTTCCTATCGATGTATTTGTCCAATTGCCTTTTAAATATTAATGTACCCGCCTCAACCACTTCTGCTGGAGGTTCATTCCATATGCATGCCACCCTCTCTGTTCCCTTTTGTTCTTTCCCCTTTGATCTGAAACTGATGCTCTCTAATCCTTGATTCCCCAATCCAGGGAATAAACCCTGAGTGCATTCACCCTATCCATGCCTTTCATGATCTTATACACTTCTATAAGATCATCCTCAGGCTCCTACGCTCAAAAGGAAGAAGTCCTAGCTGTCCAACCTCTCCCTATAACTCACACCATTGAGTTCTGTATAACCAATGTCATGTATAACTGCAACATAACTTCCCAACTTCTATACTCAGTCCCATGACTGATGAAAGCCAGTGTACTTAAAAACCTCCTTCATTGCCCTGTCTACCTATGACTCCACTTTCGGAGAACCGTGCACCTGAACACCAAGGTCCCTCTATTCCACTACACTCTTTAACGCCCTACCATTCACCATGAAACTCCTATCTTCATTTGACTTTCCAAAATGCAAGACCTCACACTTATCTACATTAGACTCCATTTACCATTTCTTAGCTGACTTTTCCAGTTGATAAAGGTCCTGCTGCAATTTGTGATAACCTTCCTCATTGTCCACAATACCTCTTATTTTATTTCATCTGCAAACTTACTAATCATACCTTGTACATTTTCATCCAAATTATTGATATAGATAACAAACAGCAATGGGCCCAGCACCGACCCCTGAGGCACTCCACTAGTTGTAGGCCTCCAGTCCGACAAGCATCCTTCCGCTGTTATCCTCTGCTTCCGATCATCAAGCCAATTGTGTATCCAATTTTGCCACACAATCTAACCTTCCAGAGCAGCCTACCATGTGGAACCTTATCAAAGACCTTACTGAAATTCGTATAGACTACATCTACCGCCCTGCCTTCATCAACCTTCCTAGTCGCTGCATAAAAGAACTCTAATAAATTTGTGATTTCCCATGCACAAAGCTAGACTGACTTCCTGAAGAAGGACTTATGCTTGAAACATCGATTCTCCTGCTCCTTTGATGCTGCCTGACCTGCAGCCACTTGCTCCTAATCAAATCCTGTCTTTCCAAATGCACGTATATCTTATCCCTCAGATCTATTCAAGTAACTTAGTTACCACAGATGTTAGGCTTACTGGTTTATAATTCCCAGGCTTTTCTTTGCAGCCTTGAATAAGGGCACAACATTCCTATTCTCCAGTCATCTGGGAACTCACCCATGGCTAACGATGTTCCAAAATATCAACCAGGGCCCCCACAATTTATTCTTTAGTCTCTTGCAGTGTTCTTGGATATATCTGTTCAAGACCAGGAGATTTATCCACCTTCATGCATTCTAATACATCTAACACCTCCTCTACAGTGATATGGACTGTCCCTAAGATATGGCAACTGATGTCCCCAAATTCTCAAGTCGTCTTGTCTTTCTCCATGGTAACCTCAGAGGTGCAATATTCATTGAGGACCTTGCCCATCTCTTGCGATTCTACACATACATGCCCACTTTGGTCCTTGAAGGGTCCTATTCTTTCTCTAGTTATTCTTTTTCTTTTAATAGGCTTAAAGTATCTCTTTGGATTCACCCTAATGTTCTCAACCAAGGCTATCTCGAGCCCCCTTTTCACCTTCCTGATTTCCTTCTTCATTACCACTCCTGTTATGAAATGCTGATAAAACCAATGAACACTCTGACCTGTATTATTTAAAAACAACTAAACTCATTACATGTTGCAGGGCTTCCCAAAATGGGGGCTGGGGTCCTAAATGAGGCATAAGCTAAAAGTTTGGAATCATGAGATCTAAGATTGCAATAGGAACCATGGAGTTCAGACCAAGTTGCAAGTTACCAAGTTTCTGTTTAAGGTTGTTACTGTTGCTCCATTGTTGATGTTAGATGCTAAAACATGGCCCTTCATTCTCCAGTTGTTGTCCTTGGGGCACTCTTCTGTGTGAGCTTGTCACCATCTTAGACCAAAACCAAAAGAACTGTGAATGTTGTAAATCAGAAACAAAACTGAAGTTGATAGAAAAGCTCAGCTGCATCCGTGAAGAGAAATCAGAATTAATGTTTTGGGTCCAGTGACCCTTCCTCTAAGATAAGACTGATTGGAAAAAGTAAGCTGTTTCGATGATTTTCATTCAATATGTTGCAAAGATATCAGAGTTAGCATTTTTCAGTCAGTGTGGAAATATATACTTTGGATAACTGAAACTTTGAAGTACGACCTTTGTGAACCTAATCCTTTAGCCACAACAACAATGGTTCACATTTTTAAAGGTTTTAAGTGAGAGAAATCAGTTGTATAATTTGGATGATATCAGGTCAAAGTCAAACCAGACAAAATGCTGGAATCAGCAAACAATGACCCTTTGAATGAACATTCACTTAAAAGAACATTAATGTGGACTATACAAGGCTAGTTTCAAAAGGTGTTTGTTTTACTGTTTTATCTCAGTCCTTCCTTGTCAGGGTACAATACTGTAAGTCATTTTCTAGACCTTTGCTCAAATGGCTGTTGCTGCTTCATGAATCTTGGCAGTCAGTGTCAGCAGGCAGTTCAGCTGTGGAATACTTCAAAGATCTCTCTGATTCTTTTCTAACCTAGTTCTTCAACAGTGCTAACTCCTGCTAGAAATAAGTAGTGATTGATTTTCCTTTGGCCTAACAGCGCTTTGCAGTCAGTTGTACTATTTCTATCATTGTTAACTCATTTACTTTGTTTGTATTTTGCTGGCAAGTGGTGTTACTTAAAAGAGCTACTAAGATGGTGGAGGCAGAGGACGAGCGTGTTAGTGCCTGAAATGCCTTTCGTTCTTCCATCCAGGAAAATCATTTAATGATGCATAGCACAGCCACATAAATCTGTCATTTTTCAAATCTGCATGTGCTGTTTATAAATAAATAGTTGCTTAGTCGTACAAAACTTGAGTATTGCTGAACAAAGAAACATGGTATTCAAACCTTTCATCCTGCATGATGGGGGGGGGTGGTAGATGTGGAAATGGTGACATAGAGGCAATGTCACTGGACAAGTAATCGAGAGGTCCAGGCTAATGCTGAGGAGCAGCAGGTCAGGCAGCATCCGGGGAGCAGGAAAATCAACGTTTCAGGCAAAAGCCCTTCATCAGGCAAGTCCTTTTACCCGAAATGTCGATTTTCCTGCTCCTCAGATGCTGCCTGACTTGCTCTGTTTTTCCAGCACCACTCTGATCTCCAGCATCTGCAGTCCTCACTTTTGCCTGGTGCTGAGGAGCAGCAGATTCAAATCTCTCCACAGCTGCTGGTGGAATTTAAATTAATCAGTTGCAGAATAAAACCACTAATGCTTTGCAAAGTGCTGCTCATTGTATTTCAGACTATGATGATATCCATCAGCACTGTTAAAGCTTTAAAAATGCAGTAATATGAGCACGCAGGTAGATTTTGACCAGAATAAATAGACTTGATTTTCCTTGGTTTTTTTGCAGGTTATGAGGGAAAATGGCTCATCTGAGATTCTAAATAAACTATATGATACTGCCATGGACAAATTAGAAGGCTTAAAGAAAGATTATGATGCACTAAGAAAGCGGTACAATGAGAAGATTGCCAACCATAACACTGACCTCAGCCGTCTAGAGCGAGTGGAAGAGGAAAATCGACGTTTTCAGAAACAGAATGAGATGCTGATGAAGCAAACTGACTCTGCTGTTGTGGAGAAAACTTCAATTCAGCAACAGTATTTATCTACATTGAAGAGGTGAATCATAGAATCATACAGTATAGTCAGCCCATTGAGTCTGCACCAAGTAAAAGCAACTCTAAATCTGCACAATTGACTCTTCAGCGTTTGGTCCATAACCTTGAATGTTATGATATTTCAAGTGCTCATCCTCGCACTTTTTAAAGTTTGTGAAATTTTACACCTCAGTTACCCTTCCAGGCACTGAATTCCAGATTCACACCCCCTCTGGCTGAGTTTTCTTTTTCTTGAATACCCTCCAAACTTCCTGCCTTTCACCTTAAAATTATACCCCTGTTGTTGACCTTTCAGCTAAGGGGAACCACCCTGTCCTTATCCCTCATAATCTTTATACACCTCAATCGGGTTCTCTGTCACCCTTCTCTGCTCTAAAGAAAGCAACCTGAGCTAATCCACTGTAGCTAAACTGTTCCATCCCAGGCAGCATCCTGGTGAACCTCCTGTGCATCCCCTCTAGTGCAACCTCTTCCTTCCTTAGTACAGTGAGCAGGACTACACGCAATACTTCTGCTGTGGCCTAACCAAAGTCCTGTGCAGCACCAGCATAGCCTTCCTGCTCTTATAATCTGTGTGAAGGACAAAGTTGACATACAATAGTTGTGTTAAGAAACTGGTATAGATCCAAAAAAGAACTATGTTTCCTGAAGTGTATTAATCCAGTATAAACGATGCAAGGTGGAATTCATTGAAGTTTTAGCATTTTCAGACATATTTGGAATCCTGAACTCTTAAGAAGGGAACGTGATTTTCGAAGCTATGTTGTGTGCAATGAGTAACATGAGTATTGATGATCTGATCATTTTTCTCACATCTATTACAAAGCTGATTGGGGCCAGATGTTCACAGGTAAAGGGATGGCTGACAAATGGGAAGCCTTCAGAAATGAGATAACGAGAGTCCAGAGAATGCATATTCCTGTCAGGGTGAAAGGAAAGGCTGGTAGGTACAGAGAATGCTGGATGACTAAAGAAATTGAGGGTTTGGTTAAGAAAAAGAAGGAAGCATATGTCAGGTATAGACAGGATAGATCGAGTGAGTCCTTAGAGGAGTATAAAGGCAGTATAAGTATACTTAAGAGAGAAATCAGGAGGGCAAAAAGGGAACATGAGATAGCTTTGGCAAATAGAGTTGAGGAGAATCCAAAGGGTTTTTACAAATGCGTTAAGGACAAAAGGGTAACGTGAGGTGCCGGAAAACTGGACATTGGCTAATGTGGTGCCACTATTTAAGAACGGTGGTAAGGACAAGGGAACTATGAACCAGTGAGCTTGATGTCGGTGGGCAAGTTGTTGGAGGGACTCCTAAGGGACAAGATGTACATGTATTTGAAAAGGCAAGGACTGATTAGGGATAGTCAGCATGGCTTTGTGCATGGGAAATCATGTCTCACAACTTGATTGAATTTTTTGAAGAAGTAACAAAGAGGACTGATGAGGGCAGAGCAGTAGATGTGCTCTATATGGACTTAATTAAGATATTCGACAAGGTTCCCCATGGGAGACTGATTAGCAAGGTTAGATATCATGAAATACAGGGAGAACTAGCCATTTGGATACAGTACTGGCTCAAAGGGTGGTGGTGGAGGGTTGTTTTTCCAGACTGGAAGCCTGTGACCAGTGGAGTGCCACATGGATCAGTGTGCGTTCACTACTTTTTGTCATTTACATAAATGATTTGGATGTGAGCATAAGAGGTATAATTAGTATGTTTGCAGATGACACCAAAATTGGAGGTGTAGTGGACAGCGAAGAAGGTTAGAGTGGTGCTGGAAAAGCACAACAGGTCAGACAGCATCCGAGGAGCAGGAAATTGATGTTTCGGGCAAAAGCCCTTTGATGGTGCATGACCTGCTGTGCTTTTCCAGCACCATTCTAATCTTGACTCTAATCTCCAGCATCTGCAGTAACCACTTCTGACCAGCAAAGAAGGTTACTTTAGATTACATCGGGATCTTGATCAGATGGGCCAATGGGCTGAGAAGTGGCAGATGGAGTTTAATTCAGATAAATGTGAGCTACTGCAGTTTGGGAAAGCAAACTTTAGCAGAACTTGTACACTTAATGGTAAGGTCCTAGGGAATGTTGCTGAACAAAGAGACCTTGGAGTGCAGGTTTATAGCTCCTTGAAATTGGAGTTGCAGGTAGATAGGATAGTGTAGAAGGCGTTTGGTATGCTTTCCTTTATTGGTCAGAGTGTTAAGTACAGGAGTTGGGAGGTCATGTTGTGGCTGTACAGGGCATTGCTTAGGCCACTGTTGGAATATTGTGTGCAGTTCTGTTCTTCCTATTGCAAGGATGTTGTGAAACTTGAAAGGGTTTAGAAAAGATTTACAAGAATGTTGCCAGGGTTGGAGGATTTGAGCTATCAGGAGAGGTTGAATAGGCTAGGGCTGTTTTCCCTGGAGCATTGGAGGGTGACCGTTATAGAAGTTTATAAAATCATGAGGGGCATGGATAAGATAAATAGACAAAGTTTTTTTCCCTGGGGTCGGGGAGTCCAGAACACTCACCCTAGGTTTAGGGTGAGAGAAGAAAGAGACCTAAGGGGCAACTTTTTCATGCAGAGTGTGGTATGTGTATGGAATTCGCTGCCAGAGGAAGTGGTGGAAGCTCGTACAATTGCAACATTTAAAAGGCATCTGGATGGGTATATGAAGAGGAAGGGTTTGGAGGGGTATGGGCCGGTTGCTGGCAGGTGGGACTAGATTGGGTTTGGATATCTAGTTGGCATGGACAAGTTGGACTGAAGGGTCTGTTTCTGTGCTATACATCTCTATGACTGTATGTCTATTAGTCCTCATAAGAGTTTGAGGCCAATGGAAGGAATCATGTGATATCCACTGTTAGTGTATCAATTCTGGCCTTTCAGATATCCAGGCTGTTTTTTTTTTATTAAACATATAAATATTTTCTCCAGAATCTCCAGTATTCCACATAAAACTGAACTGCCAGTCATCCACTTCAATAGTGTCTTCTCAATTTGATGCCAAAAAAACAATTTTTCACAAATGTAAAGTAAATGATTATGTGATAGCAAAATATCATGCCATCTGGTGCATATAGTACAGCTCAAATGAAAGTTAAAATTTAGAATTGTGGTAAATTGTGCACATAGTATTGGAGAGAGAGAGAGAGGGGAAAGACTTAAAATGAATCTAAGGGGCAACTTCTTCACGCAAAGGATAGTGCATGTATAACATGAACTGTCAGAGGAAGTGGTGGAGGCTAGTACAATTACAGCATTTAAAAAGCATCTGGATGGATATATGAATAGTAAGAGTTTAGATGGATATGGGTCAAGTGCTGGCAAATAGGACTAGATTAACTTAGGATATCTGGTTGGCATGGATGAGTTGGACTGAAGAGGTCTGTCTCTGTGCTGTACATCTCTGTGACTCTCAATTGTGAGATGCAAATTTTCAGTGTTCTTTGGAGCTGAGTTCTCAGTCTTGCCTTGGTAATTTGGGTGTAAAGGTTCACAATTTATTTTACAGCAAAGGAGACAAAATCTCAGTAATCTGGATGTTTTGCAAATGCCAGTAAACCCCTACGCTTTTATTGGTGTATGGTTCTAAAGACACCCAATGGCAAGGTCTCCTTCCAATTTGTGGCTGATAATTTTTTTGAAAGAGAATGATTAATATACAATGTAAATCAACTTAAAAAAAATTGTCACTAAATATGACACGGCAGCAGTGTTCCATCTATAAATATATCAGAAAGTATTATGTTTGAAGTTCAGATCATGAAAGCGGCAAAGGCAAACATTTTAAAAATGAAATATTCAAATGATAATTTATTATATTTTGTATTTCCACTGAACCTTCTAAAAATATTGACATTGTTTGAAATGCTTGTTAAGGAAGAGCAGAGAACAAAGATACTTAATTCTAGTAAAATATAACTTAATTCTTGTGATTTATTTTAATTAGAAACATTAAACTTTATCTACTTTGACTTTGTTTCCAAAGATATGACTCAATCCAGCATGAGTTAAGTAAGGCAACTGTACAAAACAAAGAGCTTCAGAGAGAAATGGAACGGTTACAAACTGAGGTGACACGATTCAAGACATTACAGCTGAAAGCTGTAAAGGATGCAGAGAAGTACAAGGAAGAGAGGGATACGGTACTGAATGAATACCGCCTGGTCATGAGTGAAAGAGACCAAGTACACAAAGAAATTGACAAGCTGCAAACTGAATTGGAATTGGCACAGGGTCACCTAAAGAACACATCATCAGAGAGAAAAGTAGCTGGTGAAGAACTTGAAGCTCTTCGACAGGTAAGGTCAAACAGGCTATCCTTTGAATACTTCTCAAACTATCTTTCCAATATCTCTAAACCATGGAATTCCAAGCTTCCCTTGATGTTTTATTTTGTTTTCTATCCACAGCTCTTTACATAGGTTTCTCTGTGTTAAAAAGTATTGTGATGTTCTCATCCATGTTATACATAGGAAGAGGTTTGAATTTACTCACAAATGCAGTAGTTGTAGTTCTTGGTTTGATTAAGTTTTAAAAAACTGTTGTAATCAAAATGAATATAAATAATTTACTGAGATTCTTGGATAGTCAAGAGTATTCTATTTCTCTCTTCATTGCTTCCCATAGTGCCAGCTGTAATGCAACAATTGTTTTTAATTAAAGTGTTTCATATATTCTCAAGAAAGAAAATGAGGGATATCAATCTCTTGGAGATAAGTTCAAAGGCAAGTGATGTCCTTGCATCCATGGTCCCTGAAAGCTATTTAGACCATGAGATACAAGAGCAGAATTAGGCCATTCAGCTTACTGAGCCTGCTCCATCGTTCGATCATGACGTGTTTCTCAATCCCAAACCCCTGCCTTCTTCCCCCTAACCCTTGATTCCCTTGTTAATCAAGAACCTATCTATCTTTGTCTTAAATATACTAATGATTTGGCATCCACAGCCTTGTGGCAATGAGTTCCACAGATTCACCACCCAATGGTTGAAGACATTTATAGTTACTGATATTATCAGCTTTGCAGTCATATTTGGGTGGACTATGGTCTTTTTAAATTATTTTGCACTTTATATGAGAGTACTCCATTTCATATTGCTGAGAAAACTGATGGAAATTTGAAACAGACATTTACTGTATATTTTTAAAGTGTTGACTATTTTCTCTTTATTGCAATTGTTTTATAATGCCCAGCGGGCACAAGATATCATCTGATCAGAACAGTTGAGACCCGCTACAATACCAGTTCCCAAATTCTCAAGCAAATTTTGTCCCTGTAACATTGATAAATTAAACAAGGAAAACAAATGCATTAATTTAGAAGATTTCACTTTGAAAAGTCTTAGTTAAAATGTGGCTTAATCAGTTATGACTCATTCCCTTAACCAATCTAGTTATTACTTTGGTTTTGCAAGAAAAGTATTTAGGATGAGTTTGGCAAAGTCTACATGACAATTTACTGATTAATTGAATGAAAATTTTCTAATTACAATATTACATAACTTTCATCCCTCTTCACCTTCTAAAAATTATACAACCTTGCACCCCAAATATGAGGATAATTTTGAACTGTCACTCAATCACCAATTTTGTCTGTTCCCGGATATTGAATTTGATTTGCATTGGCACCCCATCCCTTTGTTCCCAGACATTTATTGGTTTTGAAAATATTTTAGAGGTTTTGCAGTTTGCAATTTTGTGGTGCTTATTTGTTTTGTGATGTTTGAGTGCTGGTCCAAGGCCTAGAATCTACTCGTGTCTGACCCAGTAGGAATTTCATATTGGAATGCTGATAAGCTAAATTCAATTATTATGCTACAGTTCAAAATTTTATCTAATGTCATAACATCCAAGCCCATTGATTTATGTTGAGTCTTTTATTCTAGTGAGGTCTTAGTTAATCTCTGTGATCCATTGAACTGGGTTTTTCTGGAATGGGAATATCATGGCACAATTTGTTTGTTAGCCATTTCTCTGCACTCAACTTAAACTTGTTTGGACTTGCTGGAAATTCAATCTGATTATGGCATTGAGAGGTAACATGTGCTGGACCTGAATCAACAGCAGACTCTCTCCTTTACCATTGCCATTTAAGAATTGGAGGAAAATGGAGGAATTACAGAAGAAAGATAAACTAGAATTGGGTCATAGATAATACAGAAAAATAAAGTGGGAAAGAAAAATTGGACTGCAAAAGAGAGGAAGAAACAAAGGAAAATTAGGAAAACATTTGAAACATTTTAAAATTTGACATCTTAACAATTTTTAACAACTGAGAGATCTCTTAAAAGGTAGAATACTTTAAATTGTTGACTTTTTGGGCCAGAGAGGTTGGAAACAAAAATATTTTTATTCAACCAGTTAAAACCTGTAGAGAATGGGAAATGAATCAGAACCTTTTGGCCCAGAGTTAGGGTCCATAACGCTACTCCAAAAGACCCTCTCGGAGATTCGATGATTGCATTAACAGTTGTCATGTTAGTAAATTTATTTGATGCTGTTTAATTTCCAGCCTTAACTTGTTTTATTTTTGGCAGCAGTAGACATTTGGCAAACCCTAATGGGAGTCAGGCATGTTTGGCTAAATTTCATGATATAGGCTAGTGTGTTGCACTTTATTTCATAGGAGGTTACAAAGGATTTTTTTAAAATCATTTTGTACCACCTTTAGGCTGCAATAGTTGTGCAGTTTTGTAGTGTAAGTCCCTGTTAGTGAAAACTCAACAAGTGACTTGAACAGTTCAACTGTAATATAATAATAAAGTAAATTATTCAGAATTTTGAAATATGGTGCTAACTGACCAGAAAGATAAGCTATCAAATTTTGCTCAAACTGCATGTATCTTTTAAAATAAAGCAAGAGATGGTGCAGTGATAATTCCTCTGAATAGCCTGTCCTCTGCAGTAAAAAAAATGGAAGTGTCTTCTGACTCTTTGCCTTTTAGTGGTGTTGACTATTGTGTTGCCAGAAAAAGCTGAGACAAGGCTTAGAAATTCCTTTCAACTACGAGCAGTTTAACTGACTGTACATAAGCTGCGATCACATTGTTCACCCAGCCTTTCAACCAGAATTTGAACACTCAAGGAAGATGTGACATTGAAGGTGATTACCTTTTTTGGTAAAATGGAAGCAGCAAATGAAATCCAAAAACAACAGCAGGTCATCAGGATGAAAGAGAAGAAATTTTTTTAAAAATCAGTGTTTCACATAATCACCCCAGTAGTTGGACATTTCAATGACTAATGCATTTTGGTGTTTTCTAGCATTAAATGCTCAAGTACCCAAGTCTTGCAATGATACATATTGATCCATGTTTCTCTTGAGCGGATGGAAAAGATTTAATATAAAAGTATTCTTCAATTTACATGATCAGCTGAATCCAACTAAAACAAGTGTTACAGAACTGTTGCAGAGTGCAACTTCTGAAAGTACAACTGTATTTTGGTTCAAAGTGAAAGCGACATGCAAGACAGTGTTTTTACTGTGTTGGATGAAAATAGTGATGTGACTTGTGTATTGCAACTAAATTTCAGGAGCTTCATTCTGCGTTGGTAGAACGAGATCATGCTATCTGTGAAAGGAATGAACTGCTGGAGAAATACTGCCATGAAGTGAAGGACAAAGCAGAAGCTCAAAAGGAGCTTGATCAGGCTTGTAAGGATATTGAGACTGTGAAAGAAGAGAGAGATGTTGCTAGGAAGGAAAGAACAGAAGCTATCATCCAGAGAGATCAGTTGCTGCGGGAGTACTACCAGGCCCGACAGGTGAATTTTGCCCTTGTATGGAGTTGTTTCATTGCTATTTATTATACATTTCTTTTAATTCTGTGAATACCCCATTGCCTTTTTGTACACATTTTTAAAAATCTAGATTATTTCATATGTTAATTTTTTAAAAGAAGAATTTCAACTCTGACAAATCACAAAACACATTAAATTCTGCTGGTTTCTTAGAATTGGAACTTGCCTTTCAAGAAAATGAAAACTCTAAAGCAGAACAAGAATAATGGCTATCATTACTGACTTTTTATTACCCCAGTCTTCAAGAGTGTTAGGGAGCTTCTTACTGTCAAATGTAAGGGCCAGCTAATGGGACAACAGACATGCTGCTCAGTTTAGTCATGACTGATGGACATAAAAAGTATCGAGAAATGTTGTTCTCTCTGGGCTAAGTATGAACTGATGGAAGTTTGTCCTGAGCTAAACTGGAAGTGACAAAGGTGCGAATAAAGAATGTAGCCAGCATTTTATTTTTCTTAGTTGAATTAATCTCCACTCCTTAAGTATTAATGTAGTAATTAAACTTAATAATAATGCTTATGAATAAACAGTTAGACTTTTGGGTAATGCAGGCACTTTTATTAATGCCTAATTGGTGAAAGCAAGCCAGAATAGTTTATATATTCCCAAAATATTTGGAAACGGCCTCTGTGGTTTAAAATATTTTTGAACAATTAGATAAAAAGGTAAAACTGCCATATTCCCGGAGAGCCACAGGGCTGCTCTTTAATTTGAGAGAGATGACTAGTGGTAGTTTAAGCAGAAGGTCACCACGCCTCAGGCAAAGGATGAGGCTGAGAAGATGGGACCTTCGTGGTAACCTCATGGAATTGAATCTACACTGTTGGCATCACTCTGCATTGTAAACCAGCCATGCAGTCAATCGAGCAAACTGACATCCTAACAACTGGATATGCAAGGTGGCTGAATTGAAGCAGCGATTATTGCCCACAGTCATATGGTGATATTTTAATGTTGGCATCGTCTGATGATTTCTTTGACCAAATACGAGTTTATGGTTTGGAAGATTGTGGATTCAAGTTCCCATCCCCAGGAATTTAAGCTTAAAATCTAGGTTGACATTGCATTACGAAACTGAGGGTGCATTGCTCCAGAAAGCAGATTATCTGACCATTGTTAAATTGCTGTGTGTGAGATCTTTGTGTGTGAAAATAGGCTATTGTTTTCTCCAGTAGTAACTACTTCAAAAATGTTTAATTATCTGTGAAGCATTGTACAATGTATTGAAGTTATGAAAGGCACTATATAAACACAAATCTTTCTTTGCAATAAAGAAGCCAAATGTATAGGAATCTATAACAGGCATCTTGAAACCAACATTTTTTCAAACTCTATAAGCTAATTTAGAGTATTTTTTAAGCTTTCATGTATTTGAGAAACACAAAGCTTCCAGTGTTTTCTGTATAATATTTCACTCTGAAAATACAGTATAGAATAGGAAAGTTACAAATTTTCCACTTACATTGGTGTGGTAGCATTTAAAGTGAGAGCATTCAGTGCTAGAATCTGTACACAAAAGAAAGCTCTGAACTTCCGTGTTGGCATGTATTGTCATTGCTTGAGGTGGATGACATGTGTAGGTGTGTTCATTTTGCGATTGCACATAATAGTATGCAGCATTCCTCCACTATGAAACGTGCTTTCTTCCTGAAGTCCCATTCCTTGGATATGTTGTATTACTGTTAGATTCATCATGTACACCAATGGCATTACAACATAGGTGTAGCAAATCAGACTCATTTACAATGGATATTGCAACACAATGAAAGTAAAATATTCAACAACCCTCAAAATTGCCCAGTTGTTTCTAACCAAGCCTAATGAATAATTATAAATGGATATTAGATAGCAAACTTATGCTTAAACTAAAAAAACCTTGATTAATAATGTAACTTTAGCAGAACATGGAGAAACAGCAAGACAATCTACTTGATATGATCTAATCCCAATGCTCTTTACAACACTACACTCGCTTTAATACATACAGACAAACAGTTGCAGTTAAGGGATAATTTTTTTTAAAATACAGAATTGTAATTTGTTAGCACAATGGTTTCATGATATTTCCTAGGCCTTCAGAAATCCTCAAATGTTGTATTCTAGACATGTAGGATTGTAACTTGCTTGAATTACAAAACCATTGACGCATGCAAATAACTTCTGCAGGTGGTGGGAGACTTGCTTGTGTCTTACATACTGAGGTGCAGTAATTTGATAACTGGCAGATAACTAGAGAGCAACCAAAACTTCATCCAGCAGCATTCATGGCCATACCCAAAACCCAGTCCAAACCAGTTCAATTTATGGTTTCTTTGTTTTTTTTCCAACATTCTCTTTGTTTGAACGGCTGGAACTGGCCTCCCTTTGATTCAAGCAGCAGCCAGCCCTTGAGCGTAATACATCTCAGATGCTGAAACATTTGCAGTATTCTTAAAGCAGCATTTAAATTTCCAGGCCAGTTCCTATAAGCGAATATCAGTTTATTGTTTCCTTTTTTTAAAGCTGCTGTTCAAATTCCAAAGTTCAGCTCTCAAATTCAGCTCTCAGTGCCAGATAAAAATAAGGAAAATAAAGAAAAACAGTGATGGTCCCAACATTATCTTCATTAGTTGTTCCTGGTCATCTTTGGACAAAAGCCATTTTCTGAGGTTGTCATCTTTCACCTTGTGGTTCCTGATGATTGTTCTCTTAAGCGGACCACAGTGACTACCTGTCAATGCCAAGCATCACCTGCACATTTTAAAATATTTTATAACATTGCCAGCTTGAATATTGGTCCTTGGGTATTTCAAAGATTACGCAGTGTGACCATAGAAGATGGCATTGAATTTTGTGAGAAGCTTGGCATTCTGTGTAACGTCTGAAGAATGATGGTTAACTGATACTTCTATCTCTTCCTGACCCTCTCCAGAGCACTCTACAAGTTGGATGCTACATTAGGAGAAAATGATTATCTTTCAGATATTCCTGAATTTGCTACATGGTGTGCAGGAGAAGCACCCACTATGTGATACTCTTTGCTGGGACTCACTATTTCATTAATTAATGTACCATCTGGGAGAGGTTAAGATTTGCCAGTTCTGAAATAACTATACGTTAGCGCAATGATTAGACTGAATCCCTCAGAACACCTAGAATTCTTTGACATCCAGTGCTGAGCAGTTTTTGATCATTTTTACCAGAAGTTTGTTTCCTGTTTGTTTTGCAATTTGGAAGGGGTATAACATGCCAATTGCTTGCTTACACCCAGAGGTGACTATGTCTGCTCCTGCAACTGTTTTGATGAGTAGCCATTTCTAGAATTGACTTATTTCATTACAGTTGTAGACTCCATTGATTATGGGCTTTTCTTACAGGCATTCATGATGCCAGAAAGATATTAACTTCTCCATGTAGACAGGCAAATTTCACCACAGCCCATTTTCCATTTATCTTGGACTTTCTATTAATTCAGCATATGCATTCAATTTTATTTTAAGGTTCTGTGTTTTCTGCTGAAAAATGAGTCAGTTAAGGAACAAGGTCTTCCTCTCGGGATGTGTAATTACAGTTAGATTGCCATATCTGGCTTTGTCTTTTGAAAATGTTCATTATCTTCTGAATGCCAGTTATTCATTCAAGACAGTTTCAGTGCTGCAATTCGCTGTTGTCATGGTGGCCACTCTGAAACCAGAATAAGTTATGCCACTTTCTGTCATTCATCATATTTAAGTTCATTCATCTGTCTAAAAGAGCATTACATTTAGTTTTCTATTAATCTTGCTGCCTGTGAAAGAAGTAGTCAAGGGCAATGAAGGTGTTGAAATTGAAGATTATGGCACGTATTAACAACCTGCTCTTCTGTTGTCATAAGGGAAGGTATGAAATTACCCATAGTTCACAAAGAACCAAAGCTATTTCTCTCCATTAGACACAGACAGATAAGTGGTTAAATATATCTTGAGGGGAACCACACCACAGCCGTGAGGCAAGACAAAGAGGCAGACTTTGACACACTAGCACTCAGGGAAATCCCACAGAATATTTGTCACCTTCTATTTTTATTCCTGATTTCTGCATTTGGAGGCTTTTCTTTTTAATTAACCTTCTCATCGTCATCCACAGTTCAAATGAAAAATAGTATGAACCTTTCCTTTAAGTACAAAAGTAATGCAGTGTATATAATTTAAAACTTGCAACATTACATTACTCAGTTATTTTAGGTAGCATTGTTTAATTATAACAAATGAGAAACACTTTGACTGTTCAGTAAACACAAGTTCATCAAGTGCTGTTTGCATTCATTGATGTCAATGATTGTATGTAGGTTAGCTCAATCAATCTCTTGTGTGGTTAAAGAACATTAAATTTTTCTAGTGATCACAAATTTCTGGTTGTGATCTTAATTGTTATACAGTTAGGTACTTAAGTGGTAAAGGTTGTGGCTGTGATTATTTTACCTGACCAGAGTTACAGTTCTTCATGTGCCCTTCACATCTTCAGGGCCTCCCAAACACTTACTATCCAGTGACGTTGGAGAAAAACTGCTGTTTTGTTAACAAACCATGTAACCAACTATATATAGCATGACCCAGAATGTCAAATACACTTAAATAATGCTAACTTTTGGAAAGCTTTGTCATTTCACTTTTTGAAGCGATGGCAATTAATAATCACTTTTATAATAATAACAACAGTAGTGGGCATCAAATTAGCAAGAATGAACAAAGAGTGACTGAGTAAAAATATCTTGTCCTTATCAAAGCAGATTACCTTTTTAATTTTAATAAATGAAACATGAACACCTGGCATATATCCTCAGATTTGGCATTGAATAACTGTTTCCTATTTCCTGACCAATTGCTCTGTACAAATATAGTATATTTTTGTATTATGGTTCATAGGATGATAGATTATTGTTAAAATTTTCAAAGCAGCACAAATTGTTTAGTGTTTGAATTTACAGAAACAAGATTCAGCGACATTGGACATGGAAAGAGCCAGTAAGGAAATCGAGATGCTTCGGAAGCAGTGTGAGGCAATGTCCCAGGAACTGAAGGAAGGCATACAGGAGGCAGAAGTAGCTAAACGTAGACGAGACTGGGCATTCCAAGAGCGAGATAAGATAGTTGCAGAAAGAGAGAGCATAAGGTAAGTGCACTTGAAAATTAGTTTACGAATTAATTAGCTTAAGCTTACAGGTCACACATTTTCCTTGCTTCTACTCCGAAGTTTTAGGTTTGCTATCCCAAATGTCATTTATAATAGAGTTTTGGGAATGATTACTGCCCAGCACTTCAGTACTGGAATGGAATGGGGTTGTGGGTAGCAGAGAGATATGACAACGGACTTGACTTCTCACCTAGGTTTGCCACTAAACCACTCTTTTCACCAACTCACCTAGATCTTGAAACTGTTGGCTGTATTATCAATAAAGGTTTTTCTTTGAAAAATGAAATTGGTGGAGGTTTCAATCTGAAGTCCTTAAAAAAAGGCCCTTCTGCCAATTGAAATTAGCAGCTGCCAGCACTTTCAGAATCCTATCTTATCCAGCATTCATGTACTTAAGGTATTTGGTACTGTCTGAACAGTGACTTGATCTTTCCTTTCCTGACTCTATGCTATTCAGACTAATTGTAATGTTGTATACCAACCATTAGCATGGAACAGCAATTGAAATTAAGATGTTCTAGCATGGGTACCTCAGCTTTTCACAGCTTATACCATTTAAGCCATTGCTGGGAAGTGGTAAAATTCTTTCACTGTGTTTTTTGAAGAATATATCCTGGTTACCTTGAAACAGATGTGTTAGATGAGATTAATTTTCCTGCATTATATTTATGTTTAGTCCCTATGAATATAATTAAGTAACAAACAAGATTCATAACTTTCTATGTACCATAAACATATTTTTGCATTTTGATCATAATTTAATTTCTAATATTTTCCTCCCTCTTTCTCTCTGTTTACTGTTTTGTCACTGCTCACTCTTGGCACCACGCATGTCCAACTTTTTCCTTCCTCACAATCTCTGCTTCCCCTCTCTTCCCAACATATTTCCATCCATCATAATTTGATATTGCTAGTTGCCATACATGGTCATCCAACCTCTGCCATTCTAATGGACTGTTGTGGTGAAGCTACTTCTGTGCGTCCACAAGCTACCTTCATTTTAACTGCGTCATTACTATTTCAAAGTATTAAAATAAAGATTTCCTCTATTTTATGAAGAAAGAGTTATGGTAGAGTAAGGTACAGACTGAAACATGATCTTGGGCGTCAGCTTGCAAAATGTAAGTGAGAGACAAATGTAAGATTTATTCTCATGGTTTACCATATCATTCAGAGTTGAGACTGTGTTGCTGGAAAAGCACAGCGGGTCAGGCAACATCCGAGGAGTAGGAGAGTTGATGTTTTGGGCATGAGCCTTTCATCAGGAATGAAGCTTGTGGGCCGGGGGCTGAGAGATAAATGGGGGTGGGGTTGGGGGCAAGGTAGATGAAGGTGAGGGAGAAGTGGATGAGGTTGGAGCGGATAGATGAGAACAACGATGGACAGGTCAGGATGGTGGTGCCAAGTTGGAGACTTGGGATTGGGATAATGTGGGGGGAGGGGAAATGAGGAAGCTGTTGAAATCCACATTTATCCCGTGTGGTTTCAGGGTCCCAAGGCAGAATATGAGGTATTCTTCCTCCAGTCGTCGGGTGGTAACGGTTCGGCAGTGGAGGAGGCCCAGGACCTGCATATCCTTGACTGAGTGGGAGGGGGGAGTTGAAGTGTTCAGCTACGAGGCAGTGGGGTTGGTGGGTGTGGGTGTCCCAGAGATGTTCTCTGAAATGATCCGCAAGAAGGCGTCCTGTTTCCCTAATGTAGATGAGACCACATTGGGTTTCAACAGGTACAGTAGTTGACATTGGTGGAGGTACAAGTAAATTTCTGATGGATGTGGAAGGATCCTTTGGGGCTTTGGATGGAGGTGAGGGAAGTGGTGTTGGGTGCAGGTTTTGTACTTCCGGTGGTGGCAGGGAAAGGTGCCTGGAGGGGGGTGTACCTGCACCCACACCACTCCCCTCACTTCCATTCAAGGCCCCAGAGGGTCCTTCCACATCCGTCAGAAATTTATCTGTACCTCTACCAATGTCATCTACTGTATCCGATGCACCCGATGTGGTCTCCTCTACATTGGGGAGACAGGATGCCTTCTTGCGGATTGTTTCAGAGGACATCTTTGGGACACTCACACCCACCAACCCCACCGCCCTGTGGCTGAACACTTCAACACCCCTCCTCCACTGCCAAACCGTTATCACCCGACGCCTGGAGGAAGAATACCTCATATTCCGCGTTGGGACCCTGCAACCACATGGGATAAATGTGGATTTGAACAGCTCCCTCATTTCCCCTCCCCCCACATTATCCCTATCCCAATCCCAAGCCTCCAACTCGGCACCGCCCTCCCGACCTGTCCTCACCATCATCTACCTATTGCTTTCTCAGCTACCTTATCCCCACACCCCTCCCGTTTATTTCTCAGTCCCCGGCCCACAAGCCTCATTCCTGATGAAGGGCTTGTGCCCGAAATGTCTATTCTCCTGCTCGAATGCTGCCTGACCTGTACTTTTCGAGCAATACACTCTCAAATCTGATCTCCAGCATCTGCAGTCCTCACTTTCTCCATATCATTCAGATCCTAGTTTTCAATCCTGTGTAATTTGACTGTTGTCTGTACCATATGTTATGACAAAATGTATACACTGTTTTGATTCTGTTCATCCTAAATGTTTAATTTTTTTGTTAGAACTTTATGTGATAACTTACGGCGGGAAAGAGACAGAGCAGTGAGTGACCTGGCAGAAGCTCTTCGGGATCTAGATGATATGATGAAACAAAAGAATGATGCTATACGTGAACTGAAGGAACTGAAGTAAGTAGTAATATTTTAAATGTGTATCTGGTTTGATTAATGCTGGCCTGTTCCATTTGAATGAAAAAAGAATTTTAAAAAATTATAGAATCCCTACATTGTGCAAGCAGACCATTCAGCCCATCTGGTCCACACCAACCCACCAAAGTGTATCCCACCCAAGTCAACCCCCTCCTTCACCCTATCCCTGTAACCCTGCATTTCCCATGGCTAATACACTTAGCCTGCACATTTTTGGACAGAGAGAGTACTGAAGCACCGGGAGGAAACCCATGTAAAAACATGGGGAATGTGCAAACTCCACACAGACAGTAATCTAAGGCTGGAATCGAACCCGGTTCCCTGGTGCTGTGAGGCAGCAGTATTAACTACTAAGCCACTGAACGGGCCATTTGGAGGAAAAAGTGTTCATATTTTTAACCAACCTTTCAA
Organism: Chiloscyllium plagiosum; assembly: GCF_004010195.1. Classification (NCBI taxonomy): domain Eukaryota; kingdom Metazoa; phylum Chordata; class Chondrichthyes; order Orectolobiformes; family Hemiscylliidae; genus Chiloscyllium; species Chiloscyllium plagiosum. The sequence goes on along the minus strand of NC_057747.1, from coordinate 16,983,354 downwards.
AATGTTTTGCCTTATGCTATAAAAGTAGCCAGCTATTAAATGTCCTAAACTAAGTCTCAATTATTTTTCAGTTGCTTTAGAATCCTATTAGCAGCATTTTAAGACTAGGATATACTCTGGTCCATGTTTCTACAATACTGCTAACTTATAATGGACCAATTAGTCAACGTAGCATGTCTATCGTTTAGGATTTGACAGGATAATTCTCCTGCATGCTCCAATTGATTTACACACTCTAGCACTTGTTTTTAAAGATTAATTTAAAAACAAACTTTACATAATTTTAGCTTCACGTAAGTTATGGAATTGTGCTAAGAATAACTAGGGATATGTGATAAAAGTTGGCCTAGTCAGCAGGGCCCACATTCTCATGTATGAATAAAAGAAAGTATTGCAAACACACCTCAACCCTCAAAAAAACACTGCTCTTTAAATTATTGTTTGAGAGAATTGATGCAGAGTGTATTAAGAAGTAGTGAACAGACTAAAGTCTGCCACATAACTGATATTTTCATATTCTGCTGAATTTCTGACAATAGAGACATTTTATATGAACCAATCATTGTGTACCAAAATAAACATTGTGTGGTAAAGCACAATTCATCCTTAAATGTGTTGCAGATTATCCTCTTCTATTAGTGTGTTAGCTATTAGGATTAAGTAGGGATTAATTTGAAATAAAGGTTTTTAACGAAGTAGTCTAAAAGGTAAAGAAGTAGCTACATCATGTTGGATATAAAAGATCAACTTTTTAAGCTTTCACTTATTTCTGTGTAATTTTGCATAACTCTTAACAAGGTTAAGACTTTAGTTATGCTCATTGCCTTTTTATTTGCAAGTTTGGTATTTCATAATATTGTTAGTTTAATGTTTAATGTAAATGTCTTGATGGCAACTTTAAAATAAATTGGATTTAAGGGAAAGGAGATATTGTATATACAAGCCTGAAAACATTTCTTTTAAATACACAAATGTAATCTATGTCCACGGGCTTTTGGTTTTACAACCTTCCTGTCTGCATACTTTCCTTTATAAGAAGAGTGCAAGCTGGGAATAGTTTAGTGACAACCCAGTCTGTGGGTACTCGAAACTGCAGTTAATGATGATCTTATGCACATTGTGACACAGAAACAGCCATTTGGCCCAACCAGTCCATATTGCTGTTTTTGCTCCACTTGAACCTTTCACCCATCTTTTCTTATTTAATTCTACCATCGGTTTCATTCTTGATCCTTATGTTTGTCTTGTTTCCCAAAAAGGCATCTATAGTATTAATTTCATCCACCCCCTAAAGTAGCAAGTTCCACATTCATACTGCTCCTTAGGCCAAAACAATTCTTCTGAATTCCTTATTGAATTTTAGGCAGCTATCTTATATTGATGGTCTTCAGTTACATTTCCTCTTAGGGAGAAGAGCATTTTCTCTGTGTCTATTCTATAGAAATCTTTCATAAATTGAAAGACCTCTGCATGGTCACCCCTCAGCCATATTTGATTCAAAGTCCAGATTATCAATGTAAATTGTGAATAGCATGCAGATCTTGACATTTGGCACCTCCCAACTCACTTTCAGACCAGCAGAAATGTGCAGCTATAGATGGATTGTTAATGCTATTGCAAGAAATGGGAGGACTGGTAGAGTAGAAAGATATTTCTCAATATGATGTATCTTAAGTAGTCTAAGTAGTTTTGGAAAATAGCCAGAGTTGCCACGTTCTCTGAGTGAAGATATTCAAATATGAATTAGAAGTACATATTTACACAGGCATTATGTAAAATTTAATAATGGTTTAGACAGGACCATCAAATTCCAATATTTTCCTTTCATGCAAAAAAGTTTCCATGAACAACTTTATTCTCACTAAGCAAACTGTTATCTTCAGTATTGCAGCTCATTTACCATTAACATTTTGAGACCTCATATAACACACCCTCACTAGGGCTCAGTTCCTTGCATATTTTAATGTTACTAGTAATCTCACTTGGATCATTTTCTAAAATTGTTCTGCAGTGTTTGATGGAATGTTGAGAAGATTTGAAAGAGAGGGACATTGCTTTTTTTTTAATTTGTTCATAGAATGTGAGTAGGATTTTGATCAAGTAATGCTGAAGAAACAGCAATATAATTCAAATCAGGATGGTGTGTAGCTTGGATGACGACTTGTAGCTGGCAATGCTCCTATTCACCTGTTCTTCTGGACAGTTGGGGTCTTATATTTGGAAGATACTACCAGAGATGTTGTGGTGAGTTGCTGCAGTACATCTTGCAGATGCTGCAAACTACAGTCACAGTGCACTGGTAGTTGAGGGAGTGAATGTTTAGGGCATGCTGATCATGAATGGTGGTGTTAAAACTGCACTGGTGCAGAATAGTGGAAAGTATTCCTTCACAATCCTGACTTATACTTCACAGATGGTGGAAAGACTTTGGAGAGCCTGGTGGAGGGTTATTCTTTGTAATATACCCAGTCTCTGTCCTGCTCTTGATGACACAGTATACAATTGGCTGACCCAGTTACATTTCGAGTCAATTTCACTGCTGTTCAGTTCTTCTGAGTGTATTAATCCAAATCTGTTTGAAGTTGCACCTACTGGCATCCAATTGTGTGGTGGAATTTCTATCAAATTAAGCTTGACAAGTTTTAAATAATTATAAATAAAAAAGAAGAAAAACATTTTTTTTAATTTTAAAGTTTAAATTGAAGACTCACGATCTGCATTGTGCTGCAAGTTTTGAGTAGATATGTCATGATCCTTTGCATTAGTCCAATCAAAAGCATTTAGCTCAGAAGGGATTCTATTTTGGATTTGGATTGTGAGCTACACCACCAAAAAGAAATTAATGAGAATTCAGTACAGTACTTTCCTATCTGCCCTATTAACTGAATTAACACATTGCTGTGAGTGCTAGGTTCTGACAAAATTGTGAGAGATAACAATCCAAATTACTGTAGGTCTCATTATTTAGCAAAGAATGAGACTGTTCAGTGAATGTTTTCCACCTTTAAGATTTAGTGGATGTTTTCAAACTAACTCACCCAGGTAATTCAGGTCAGATGCCCATTTTGATACTCCAACTATTGACTTTGTTAGAGACTAAAATCAGAAAGGCCATAAAACATCCCTCTCTCAAAATCCATGCCTCTCCCTACCAGACAGGATAGGTTAGAGTTATTCTGTGTTGTAGTTCTTATTCAGGTTACTGCTCAAGAAAAATCACTTTTGTATTTTCCTGTTTGAGGAGAATGTTTGATATTGCAGGGCTTGGCACATCTCTTCATGTAACTTTTACATTTCCTGGCTTTTTTTCAGTGTTTTTGTGACATAGCAACATAGAAGCAGCAGTCATCCGTTTTGGTCTTGGAGCCTGCTCTGTCATTCATTAAGATCTTGGCTGTGGTCTCAATTTAACTATACTGTCAAATAACTTTTCATGTTTATCAAATGCCTCTTGGAAACCCGAGTTATCACACATCTGAAACTTGCCCCTTATCCAACTTGCTTGCTACTTAAAAAATCTAAAATATTAATTAAACATGATTTCCATTTCATAAAACGATATTTACTCTCCCTGATTGCTTTGATTTTTAAAGTATCGTACTGTAACCTCCTTTTAAAAAAAAAGTTATTTCCATATAACAGACACTGCTTTTTATCTCTATTTTTTCTTGAATGAAGATTTTAAATTAGTTATTTTCCAATGTGGTAAGACTGTTCCAAAATCAAAGGAAATTTGCAAGATTATAAGTAATGCATCTGATATCTTTACAAACGGGAGAGAATAGGGCCCCTCAAAGATCAGCAAGGCAGCCTTTGTGTGGAGCCACAGAAAATGGGGGAGATACTCAATGAATATTTTGCATCAGTATTTACTGTGGAAAAGGATATGGAAGATATAGACTGTAGGGAAATAGATGGTGACATCTTGCAAAATGTCCAGATTACAGAGGAGGAAGTGCTGGATGTCTTGAAACAGTTAAAAGTGGATAAATCCCCAGGACCTGATTAGGTGTACCCGAGCACTCTGTGGGAAGCTAGAGAAGTGATTGCTGGGCCTCTTGCTGAGATATTTGTATCATCG
>NC_057747.1:16903642-16978278 GCF_004010195.1 Chiloscyllium plagiosum | reverse complement strand
GGGGGGAAAGATATAAAAGAGACCTAAGGGGCAACATTTTCACGCAGAGGGTGGTATGTGTATGGAATGAGCTGTCAGAGGATGTGGTGGAGGCTGGTACAATTGCAACCTTTAAGAGGCATTTGGATGAGTATATGAATAGGAAAGGTTTGGAGGGATATGGGCCGGGTGCTGGCAGATGGGACTCGATTGGGTTGGGATATCTGGTCGGCATGGACGGGTTGGGCTGAAGGGTCTGTTTCCATACTGTACATCTCTATTTAATGACCAAATCTCCTGCTCTTGCTTTACCAGCATGCCATAATACAAGCCATCTGGTGTTGGAGACTTATCAACCTTTAGGTTGATAAACTTCAGTTCATCAGTAAGTTGATGGATGGTGTTATCAACAATGCTATCAAGCAGCACCTGCTCAGCAATACCCAGTTTGGGTTCTGTAAGGGCCGCTCAGCTCCTGACCTCATTACAGCCTAGATTCAAATATGAACAAAAGAGCTGAATTCCAGAGGTGAGGTGGGAGTGACCGCCCTTGACATAACGGCTTCACCCAACTGAGTGTGGAATCATGGAGCCCTAGCAAAACTGTAACCAAGGCATATTAGTGCAAACTCTCTGGTGATTGGAGTCATAGCTAGCACTTAGGAAGATGGTCGTGGTTGTTGGAGGTCAGTCACATCAGCTCCAGGACATCTCTATAGGGTAGTGTCCTCAGTCCAACCACGTTCAGCTGTTTCATCAATGACTTTCCATCCATCATAAGAGGGGATGTTCGCCAATGATTGCACAATGTTCAGCATCATTCACAACTCCTCAGATACTGAAACAGTCTGTGTTCAAATGCAGCAATATCTGGGCAATATCCAAACTTGAGCTGAGAAGTGGCAAGTAACATTCGTGCCACATAAATACCAGGCTATGACCATCACCATTTAGAGACAATCTAGCCACCGCCCCTTGACATGCAATGGTGTTACGACCACTGAATCCCCCATTAACAGCATCCTGGAGGTTATCATTGAGCAGAAACTCGATTGGACTCACCACGTAAACAGAGTGGCTACAAGAACAGATCAGATGCTAGGAATATTGTGACGCTTAGCTCAACTCCTGACTTCCTCAAATCTGTCCGTCATCTACTAAGCACATGCTAGGAGTGTGATGGAATATTCCTCACTTAGCTGGATGAGTGCAGCTCCAACAATACTCAACAAAGCTTGACACCATCCAGGACAAAGCAATCTGCTTGATTGGCATCGCATCCACTCCCTCCACTACTGAAGCTCAGTTGCAGCAATGTATACTATCTACAAGATTCACTGCAGAAATTCACCAAAGATCCTCAGACAACACCTTTCAAATCCACAACTACTTCCATCTAGAAAGACAGGGACAGAGGAGATTCAAGATGGCGGCAGTCTGAGAAGTCTGTGATGTTGGGCTGTGCCATACCCTAGCAAGGTGGGCTTCCAACCCACCCCCCCTCCCAACCACCCCCGAAATTAGCCATCCCTAAGAAAAAATTGTCAGTGTGACACAGGCAGAATGCCTAGAACCTTTTTAATTTGGATTTGGAGGCTTTGGAGTGAGATGAAGGCAAACAAGGGAAAGGGAGCAAGAGGAGCACAGCAGGCAGGGCATCCCCCTACTGTGTAGGTACACCTACAGACGCGGCTTCGACTCCCATGGAGGCACCTCTGAGCTCTGTGGAGCAGCAGCATCTGCTCTCAGAATTCGCTACACTCAGTGAAAAAAATCAAAACGGCGCTGGAACGAATTTCTGCCATGCTGGTAAAGCAAGAGCAGGAGATTTGGTCATTAAATCGACGCGTGGAAGCGGTCGAGCATAGGACCGCGGCGTTGGAGACTGCAATGGAGAACTCCAAGGGGTTGATTCGAACCTTGGAAGGCCAGGTTTTGGCCTTGTTGGATCAGGTGGATGACCTTGAAAATCAAGGTTGGAGAATAAACTTAGGTAGTGGGTCTTCCAGAGCACAAGGAGGTGAAAATCTGGGTGAGTCCCTGGAGAAGTGACTGCCAGAGTTCCTGGGGCTGGACATAGAGTCCAGCTGGGTAAGTGTGGAGCGGGCCCACCGGATCGCGATGCACAGGTCCGGGTCGGATCAGCACCCCGCCTGGTCTGTGTCCAACTCCAGCAATCTCTCCAAGTGGGACGAGATCACAGGCTCTGGTATATAAAGGTTTAAAAATAATGTTTTTTCAAGACTTTTCTGGTGTTGTAATTAAGAAGCGGAAGACTTTTGATGATGTCAAGAGAAAAATAAAGAGACTTAAATATTCACTTTTCTCTGAGGTACCTGGCAGCACTGCGTTTTAACTATGGGGAATCTGTCCATAACTTTGACTCGGCGGAAAAAGCAAAAGAATTTGTGAACTTGGACCGAGGGGAAAAGAGAAAGAGGAAGAGATGTTTGCAGACAATGGCAATACATCTTTTTTATCTTCTTTCTTTGTTCTTTTCCCTTTCATAGTTTCTGGCCTTATTGGCTTGGTATTGCTGTAGTGTAAAATCTGGTTTATTTCATATTATATCTGTTTAGCAGTTATCTGTTATTTTACTGATCTGTTTTTCTGGGTGAGTGGTGGTTACTTCGTTGGTGTAAAGATATTGTAGGGTTGAGATGTGGAGGGAGAGGGGAGGGCATCCATTGTTAATTTGCATGAGTGTAAATAACATGTTTTTTCCCCATTGCCTGGGTTTCGGGCGCAGCCCTAACTAGAAGGTGCCAGGACGGCTGTAAGGTTGGGAGCGAATGCCCCTATAGGCATGGGGAGGGTCTGTGAGATCTGTGGTTTGTGTGTTCATTTGTTTAAGTAAGGAATAGGGGTTAGTTTTTTTTAGTTTTAGTAGTTTTAGAAGTGTTTGTAGGAATAGTTTTCAAGTTTGATAAAGTCTGTGTTTTTTCCACTAGCCGCATATTGAATGTGTTTCAGCCTCTCGGAGGACTATGGGCTGTAGTGTGCGGTTGTGGCTAGCGATCTGTTCAGATGATGCACCTGGAATGTAAAGGGGAGCAACTCCCCCATTAAAAGTAAAAAGGTGCTCTCAAATCTTAAGAAGGAAAGGGTTGACATCGCTCTATTGCAAGAGACACATTTAACCGATAGGAAGCATCTAAAGTTACAACAGGGGGGATACAACAAGGTATTCTTCTCCTCCTTTAACTCCAAAAGCAGAGGAGTGGACATACTGGTACTAAGGAACCTCCCATTTCAGGTGCCAGATCAAATCAAGGATGAGTATGGACGGGTCATCATTCTCAAGGCTGTGGTGCATGGAGAAGAGTATGGCATCCTAAACGTTTACTGTCCTCCGGCGCATCCTCTCAAATTTTTAGTTGATGCAGTCTCCAAATTAATGGCTCTTAGGGTGCACTGTATGATTATAGGAGGAGACTCTAATTGTCTTATGGACCCTAGAGTAGACAGGATGACAAGGGGACTGTGGGATACACCTCTGCAGTCTAGACTGTTAGTGGACCTGTGCAAGGAGTTGGGGTGAGTGGATGTATGGAGGTGTCTACGCTAATGGCATGGATTTTACCTTTAACTCCAACCCACACAAGTGCCACACGATTGATATGTTCTTTGTTCTATTGGTTCGTTTGGACTTGGTGTTGGCCTGCACGATTGGGAACATAAAGTTTTCAGACCCTGCGGCAGTGTACTTGGCTGTTAAGACCAAGGGTGTTGGGGCAGACACAAGGCACTGGCGCATGGATCCATTTCTGTTGAAGGGACGGCAACTTTGTACAGTACATTATAAGGGAGTTTAGGGTTTTTTAGGACATCAATTGGGATATGGCTCTGGGAGACCACCAAGGCATACTTAAGGGGTCTGAGTATTTCATACTCAACAATGAGAAGGAGGCAGAGAGGAGAGCAGCAGTGGATGCTTGAGGCTCAGCTGAAGGCAGCCAAGTCGACATATTATACCAGACCATCCATGGTTAAGTTACAACGGGTCACGTCTCTCTGGGCTGCTCTGGTCTCAGTGCTCACACAAGCGGTGAAGAGAGGGGTCTGCTTTGCAAAGGAGATATGGGGATAAGCCAGGTAGATACCTTGCTTATCTGGCGAGAAAGAAAAGTGCTCTGCAGTCTATTGTATCTATTAGGGAGAAAACTGGTAACATCACTCACGAGCTGAAAACGATTAATGCCAAGTTTCAGGAATTTTATACAGAATTATACCGGTCAGAGGACTGTGGGTTTAGAGCAGCAAGAATGGAACCCTTTTTCGAAAACCTGGACCTCCCTGGTATAAATGTGGATCAGGCCTCCTTTTTAAATGCACCTCTGATGATACAAGAAATGCAATAGGCATTAAACAGCTCCAAGGTGGCAAGGCACCTGTTCCATACGGGTTCCCGAGTGAGTTTTACAAGGGGTTTATGCACATGTTAGTTGAACCACTTCTGGAGATGTACAATCATTCGTATAGCCAGGACTGCCTTCTGCCCTCTCTTAGGGAACCCAATGTCTTTTTTATTTTAAAGAAAGGGAAAGACCCTGAGGATAGGCCATACAGACCTATCTTGTTGTTGAATGTACACTTCAAAACTTTATCAAAGGTGGTGGCTCTGAGGTTGAAGACGGTGCTGCCTCTTCTGGTTGAAGAGGACCAGATGGGTTTTATCAAGGGCTGCAGCTCTTCCAATAATATCAGGAGAGTACTGAACATAGTGAAAGTATGTCACTAGAGATTGATTTCGGGCTTGGTGGTCTCCCTGGATGCAGAGAAGGCTTTTGATTGGGTGGGCTGGTCATATCTCTTTGATGTTCGAGATCACTTTGGTTCGGGGTGGAGGGGCCTTCGCCAGGTGGGTGGCAGTGTTCTATAGACACCCTAAAGCAGCAGTTATCATGAATGGTGTCAAAGCAAGCAACTTCAGTGTGGGGAAAGGCAGCCGACAGAGATGTCCTCTCCCACTGCTGCTATTTACCTTCGTAATTGAGCCATTGGCGGACCTCTCAGATTTGAAGAGATACCAAATAGGCGCCCTGTTGTCATATATAGATGACTGGGCGCGTAAGGGCTGTAGGTCGACATGGCTTGCTCAGAGTCAAGATTAGAGTGGTGCTGGAAAAATCACAGCACGTCGGGCAGCATCCAAGGAGCAGAAAAATCGACGTTTCGGGCAGAAGTCCTTCATCAGGAAATGTCGATTTTCCTGCTCCTCGGATGCTGCCAGACCTGCTGTGCTTTTCCAGCACCACTGTAATCTTGACTCTGATCGCCAGCATCAGCAGTTCTCACTTTTGCCTAACCGATATGTCTTGATATTGAGGCATTGCAGGCGAGATGTTCCCTCATCAACTTACTATTTATGGGCAAGATGGGATCTGTGGCTGAGCACTGAGAGTCCCATTATTTTAAATACGGTGAAAACATGGAGGACAATGTGGCAGGGGGAGGGCGATTTACTTGAGACTTTGCCATTCACCCCATTAGTGGGAGCCTCAGGATTTAGACCGTGGTCAATGGTCTCTGGCCTTACAGCATCTCCTGTTTGGGAGATTTATTAGAGGAAGAGATCTTGATGTCTTTCAACCACGTAAGTCAGAAATATGGGATTTCTAATAGGGACCACTTCCAGTACTTCCAGATTAGGGATTATATACAGAAGAAGACCACGCTCTTGGCTCAGCCCTACAAGTCGGATCAAGAGAGAAGAGTGCTCCAATATGGGAACACTCCCTCGGTTAGTACCAGACACCATCTGCAGAGGGGGAGTGCCTTGGGGGATATGGAGAGACTCTATGAGATCTGCAATCAGGAGTTAGGGGAAGAAATCTCATCAGAAACATGGAAGGATATATGGGGGAAATGTAAAAAAAAAAAAGGGTCCAATCTGCAATAAAGCACAAGCTATGCAATTGAAGATCCTTCACAGGGCCCATATGACACCAGAGAGGTTCGCAAAGTTTAAGAAAGGACCTTCTCTGGAATGTCCCAGATGTAAAGTCAGCATATGCACCCTCACACATTACTTTTGGGCCTGTTACAAGATTCACAGATATTGGGGTGCCATAGTGAATGGGCTGGAGAGGATCCTGGGGATTGAAGTAAAGACGGGGAGCCGGTATCCCTCCTTTTGGGATTACCGAATCTGCCCTCTCTGGGTGAGCATGGGAAAGAGGTTATTTAACATTCTTGCACAGCGTTTTAATGAATTGGCTATCAGAAAAATCTCCAGGTCTTCCGTCAACTTGTGATGGATGACGTTCCAAAGATTATTTGATGAGTAGGTTGCACCATGGAACAGAGTGATTTCATGAGACATGGCTGCCATTTCTAAACTCCATAGACAAAGAGCTATCAGCGGTATTGATTAGGGCCTTTATGTAGCTATGAGGGCTGTGCGTAGGGATTCCGGGGGTGGAGGATGGGTGAGGGCACCTACTAAATACGGTACAATCACTTGCTCTGGTGGAGGTGTGCTGAGTGGAGTAGAGTGTAGTGTAATTTAATTTTATTGGATTGTAATTTAATATAATACTATTTTATTTAATTTGAGGTTATTTTAACTTGGGTTAAGTTGATTAAGAAAGAGACGATTGTATCTCGAAGATTAGTAGGCTGTTTATTATTAACATTACTATAATATAATAATGCACTATTATTTCTACTTTTCTGCATTTTTGTACTTTTATAGCTTTTCTTTGTTTGTAAAAAAGTAAACATTTTTCAATAAATATATATTTTTTAAAAAGCAGATACATGGGAATACCACCTTCAAGTTCCTCTCCAAGCCACACTCATCCTTATTTGGAGATATATTGCTGTTCCTTCACTGCCACTGGGTCAAAATCCTGGTGTTCCCTCCCTAATGGCATTGTGGGCTAATCCATAGCACATGGACTGCAGTGGTTCAAGAGGGCAGCTCACCACCACACTCTCGAGGGTAACTGGGGAAGAGCAAGAAAGCTGGCCAGCCAGTGATGCCACCATCCCACAAATGAATAAAAAAAGACTTATATTTTACCCTGATGATGACAGATTTTATTTCCTATCCTTTCACAGTTTGATTTTCAAAGATCTTTGGAAGTTTTGCAAGTCTCCAACAATGAAGACTGGCTCAAAATTCCTGCTTAGTGCCTCGTCAATCTCATTGTTTTCTTTTACCAATTCCCCAGGTCACTCTTGAGAATCAACAATAGCTTTACTCAAGCAACACTGTTTTCCTATGTAAATATTCAGTCATAGAATCATTGAGGTGTACAGCTTGGAAACAGACCCTTCGGTCCAACTCGTCCATGTCGACCAGATATCCTAACCTAATCTAGTCTCATTTGCCAAGCAGCTGGCACATATCCCTCTAAACCTTTCCTATTCATATACCCATCCAGATGCCTTCTAAATGTTGTAATTGTACCAGCCTCCACCACTTCCTCTGGCAGCATATTCCATACGTACACCACCCTCTGTGTGAAAAAAGTTGCTCCTTAGGTCGTTTTCATATATTGCCCTTCTCACCCTAAACCTATGCCCTCTAGTTCTGGACTCACCCACCCCAGGAAAAGACCTTATCTGTTTACCCTATCCATGCCTCTCATTTTATAAACTTCTATGAGGTCACCCCTCAGCCTCCAACGCTCCAGGGAAAACAGCCCCAGCTTATTCAGACTCTCACTATCACTCAAATCCTCCAACCCTGGCAACATCCTTGTAAATCTTTTCTGAACCCTCTCAAGTTTCACAACATTCTTCCAATAGAAAGGAGACCAGAATTCCATACAATATTCCCAAAGTGGTCTAACCGACACCCTGTACAACCGCAACATGTCCTCCCAACTCCTTTCCCCAAATGTCTGATTAAGAAAAGAAAGCATACCAAATGCCTCCTTCATTATCCTATCTACATGCAACTCTTCTATCAAGGAACTGTGAACCTGCACTCCAAGGTCTCTGTTCAGCAACACTCCCCAGGGTCTTACCATTAAGTGTATAAGTCTTGCTCTGATTTGCTTTTCCCAAATGCAACACCTTGCATTTATCTAAATTAAACTCCATCTGCCACTCCTCATCCCATTGGCCCATCTGGTCAAGACCCTGTTGTACTCTGATGGGACCTTTTTTTGCTGTGCACCACACCTCCAATTCTGGTGTGATCTGCAGACTTACTAACTATACCTCCTACGTTCACATCCAAATCATTTATATAAATGACAAAAAGCAGTCCTGTCTGCTTTTCAATTACTAGCTCATATTCTACTTCCTCTTGTTCTTTGTTTAGTTATTCTTTGCTAGTCCTTAGAATCTGACCAATTTTCTGATTTACCACTAATCTTTGCAGAGTTGTACAGTGTTTCCTTGTATTAGATATTATCCTTAACTTCCTTAATCAACTACTAATGATTATTTAATCTAGTTCTCCAGTCAAATTTAGTTGGCTCAGCCTTCACATCCTTCTAGTTACTTGTATTTATGTTGAAAAGACTAGTCTTTGAGTTCTATTTCACCTCCTTTAAATCACGCATGACATTATATTATTGCCATTTCCTAGGGGCTGAATTATTGTGGGATTATTGAATTATCGTGTCTTATTGTTCATCGCAGGCCAAGAATAATCTGCTCTCGAGTTTACTCTAGAACATACAGCACTAAGAAATTATTCTGAGTACACTCTTTCAACTCATTTGCCAACTTGATTTTCCCAATCTGCATGTAGATTAAAGATATACATAATTATTGTCTATTTCTTAACTGCCCATATATTTCTTCCCTGGTACCCTATCCTATAGTGTAATTACTGTTAGTGCATAGCAGGTGAACTTATTTCTTATTTCTATACAAGCTGATATTAACTCTTGTTCTTTTGAGCTGAGGACAGCTCTCACTACTTTACTAAGCTACTAATAATCTTTCATTCAAAGAACTATCTCACCACCATTTCCTAGCTTCCTGTCTGTTCAACATGTTAAATACCAAATTATATTCAGCCTTCATTACCCTACCACCATGTCTTTGTGATGATTATCAGGTCATAGATATTTATTTATATCTAGGCAAAAGTGAGGACTGCAGATGGTGGAGATCAGAATCTAGAGTAGAGTGGTGCTGGAAAAGCACAGCAGGTCAGGCAGCATCCGAGGAGCAGGAAAATCGACGTTTCGGACAAAAGTCCTTCATCAGCCCTTCATTATTTATATCTGTCTACCTATTCATCCATCTTGTTGCAAATGCTATGTGCAATCAGCCTGATCTGCTGGTAGGCTCCTCAGTTTTAATCTCTGTCCTGACCTGTCACATTCTGCATGTCATCAACCAAATTGTTATACTGTACTATTACTACATTGTCTCCATTTGATTGACCACATCTGTGTCCACATGATCCCCACCAACGCCATTTAGTTTAAAGTCATCTCCACTATACTAATTATCTATCTCACCGGAACACTAGTTGTAATGTGGCTCAGGTGAAGTCTGATCTAATGATATAGCTCGCACTTACCCAGTATTAATGCTCGTGCCCCATGAATGAGACCCATTTCTTCCACACCAGTCTGAGAGACATATTCATCTTTCTAAACCTTTTTACATTGTGCCAATTTTCTCCTGGTTCAGGTAACAATCTAGAGATTGTTACCTTTTAAGGTTTTTATTTTTAATTTAGCCCCGTCTGCTCATAATACCTAAGCAGAACCTCTTTCCATCCACGTCACTGATACTCTCATAGGTCACAGCAACTGGATCTTTCCACCTTCGAAAGGAGGGCCCTCACCAGCTATGATACTCATGAATAATGACTCCAGGTAGACAATGCAGCCTTCTGGCCACACATCCTTGACTGCAGAGAATTAAGTCTATCCCCCAAACTGTAATGTTTCCTACTATTTTCCTATTGATTCTCCATTTAAATGGCTGCTTACACCATAGTGACATAGTCAATTGCCTCATCCATTTTGCAGGAGAATGTTGGAAAATTGCAACTTCTGAGATGCTTTCTTGGTCCCCTCCTTTCCTCACATGCAGGCACACCCTTTTCTCCTGACCACAGGCACAATCAGGTGATGTTACTCTCATGGGTAGGACTGCCTTGAACAGTGTTCAAGGACCTTTTCCTTTCCCTGATGCATCAAAATGTTTACAACTTAACCTCCAACTCATCAACCTTAGCTGAAGCCCCTGAGCTGCAGATGCTTATTGTTGATGTCTTGGATTATGATGACATCCATCAGCTCCCACACTTGTCCTGCAGTCTTTTGTATGTGTTACTTAATTTATTGTCCTTTAAAGTTTGGGTGAAGATTTGTAGCTCGGGTGCTCGTTGTTGTGGTTCTGTTCGCCGAGCTGGAAATTTTTGTTGCAAACGTTTCGTCCCCTGTCTAGGTGACATCCTCAGTGCTTGGGAGCCTCCTGTAAAGCGCTTCTGTGGTGTTTCCTCCGGCATTTATAGTGGCCTGTCCCTGCCGCTTCCGGTTGTCCTTTACTTGCAATGTGCATTAACTATAAGTTATGTTCATATACCTTACCAGTAGCTTCTTGCAATTACTAATGAAGAAACAAGAAAAATATTCACCAACCACTCGATCACCTATTTTTCTGTCCTGTCACACTGTCCTTTTTCTCAGAGCTTAGTTAATCCGCAGAATAACAGTGGTAACCCAAAACTCACCTGCACACTGTTTGCAATGTCTTGCTGCTCTCAACCCTTGCATTGTTTCCAGTGTTCAGATTCCAAGTGAGGTGAATTGTATTTGGCATCAGAAATTGTAGATATTTTACATAAACCATGATTTGAAATGAAGAAAGTTCTAAATCCGACGTACAAGTCTGCCACACAGAACTGAAACAGTAACAAGAAAAATTGCCTTTTTAATTTCAGTTTAATTTATTGAACATGTGATGAGTTTTTTTAAACTTTTCCTTTTTTAAGAGAGAAAATGGAAAACCAGCTGGAGAAAGAGGCCCGGATTCGGCAGCTTATGGCTCATAATTCGCATGATTCAGCCATTGACACTGATTCCCTTGAATGGGAGACTGAAGTAGTTGAATTTGCAAAGGACAGGGTATGTATAAACCTCAGGCATTCACCTCTGTGACATTTTTGTTTCTTTGCTCTCAAAAAAAATCAGTCCAACAATGGAATTGTAGCACTTTATGCAAAGTGAAATTGTGCATACTTTAACAACAGACTAGAAGTCTTTGCTGAATGTTTTGGTTATGTTCTTGAAAGTTGCAATTTAAAGTAAAGGATTAATTTCTACAGCAATCCATGTTAAAGCTAGTTAGATTTGTGTGCTCATTTTAAGCTCTCATACATTTTTCCTGATTTGGAACATTCCTGATGAAGAGCTTCTGCTCAAAACATCAACTCCCCTGCTCCTCGGATAATGCCTGACCGGCTGTGCTTTTCCAGCACCACACTGTTCAACTCTGATCCGTTAGTTTGGGGGCGGGTGTGGGGGGAATAGGTCTGGGTGGGTTACTCTTTGGAGGGTCGTTGTGAACTTGTTGGGCCGATGGGCCTGTTTCCATACTGTAAGAAATCTAATCTAATCTTCACTTTCTACTAGTTAGATGCTTGCAGAATTTACTCAGCAAAAAACAACTTTAAAACATTATGTTGAAATGGTGTTCATTTATAAATGCCAACATTCTTAAATAAAATAACATTTACATTAAAATAAATTTTAGAATATAGAAAACATACAATATAATTGTAATGACTATAAATAAACCTTACATTCACCGGATTAAATTTTAATTGACTGTCCCCATCTGGTGGCAGAAGCTGGTCAATACAGGCTGAACTGTTTGTACTGCCCAACATCTGCCACCAGGTGAAGCCCAGGACTGCAATTCAAATTTGGAACAGCAGGCAAAAGAGAAAGCTGATACGAAAGATTTAAAGGACATGACATTAAAATTTAAGAACTTTAAAGAAAAGATTTTGAAGGCTGAGAATGGGGTTTAGGCAGAGAGTGAGGAACAGGGATAGGAGCGAGTTGAAGGCCAGGGCCAACTGAATGTGGGAGGTCATACAAGAGCTTTGTAAGAAGCAAATGGTACTCATAACAGTAAACAAATATGTTGTCCAATTTTATTGATAATGTTAAAGTAAGTGAATCTTTAAGTTAATGGGGATGCAATCGCCTAGTGGTATTAATGCAAGACAATTATTTCAAAAACTCGGCTAATGTTCTGGGGACCTGGGTCAAACCACATTGCGGTAGATGGTGGAATTTGAATTCAATAATAATTTGGAATGAGGAATCTACTGATGACAGTGAAACCATTGGTTGTCTGAAAAGATCATATAGTTCACTAATGCCCTTCAGGGAAGGAAATTTGCCATCTTTACCCAGTCTGGTCTATGTAACTCCAGACCTTCTACAATATGGTTGACTCTCAAATACCCTCTGAAATGGCCTAGCAGGCCGCTCAGTGTAAAGGTAATTAGGGATCGGCAGTGAATGCTGGCCAGCCAAAAACATGTTCCATGAGTGAATTTTAAAAATCAACTTTAAATGAGGTTCCCTGTATCTGAGGGAGGTGCCTTTACTTTATCTGTCCTTTTTCTCCCTGCACCATCTTCAAATGTCACTTCTGGGTTTATTAATTTATGCTAAATTATAATTAATTGCATTTTGTGGACTTTCAAAGAGCTTAGAATCTGAGTTTGGTTTGGGAGACATAATATCACTCTAAATGTGAATGTAGTTTGAAGAAGTGAAAGTTTAATTTGTAATAACCATTCTACATGATAAAGGAGAATAATAGATTATTGTATTTTGAATTGCTTTATATGTAATCACAGAGTATATGTAAGTAGGACGAGTAGGTTATACCAAATGCATTGCCCTCATCTACACACCTGGTCACCTCTTTGAAAAATTCAATCAAGTTAGTCAGGCACAATTAACTAAATAATGATGACTGTTCTTGATTAATTCCTGCTTCTCCAAATGCAGATTAATTTTGTCCCTTGAAATTGCTTCCAGTACTTAATCCACCACTAAGGTTAGACCTTGCTCCTTTCTTGAATAACTGGCAACCCACTGTTAACTACTTTCTGATTTTTGTACCAATATTATCCATCTCATGAGTGAACACTGACCCAAAGTATTCAATTAGAACCTTATCTGTGTGCTCCAGCTCCACGTATAAACTGTTACTGTCATCTTTAATGGAGCATTTTCTTTCCCTGGGCATCCTACCCTTGATGTACTTGTATTTTCTTTCAATTTACCTGTCATTCTTTCATCAACCAAAAGAGAAAATGCTGGAAAATCTCAGCAGGTCTGGCAACATCTGTAAAGAGAAAAAAGAGCTGATGTTTCAAGTCTAACTTTGTCAAAGCTTTTATTTGCTTTTATTTGTCATTCTTTCATGTCCCCTTTTTGCCCTCATTTCCTTTTTAATGGCTTTGTGTGTGGGGAATCATGTGGGGAATCTCACAGACTTGATTGAGTTTCTTTGAAGAAGTAACAAAGAGGATTGATGAGGGCAGAGCGGTAGATGTAATCTATATGGATTTCAATAAGGCGTTCGACAAGGTTCCCCATGGGAGACTGATTAGCAAGGTTAGATCTCATATAATACAGGGAGAACTAGCCATTCGGGTATAGAACTAGCTCAAAGGTAGAAGATAGAGGGTGGTGGTGAAGGGTTGTTTTTCAGACTGGAGGCCTGTAACCAGTGGAGTGCCACAAGGATGGTGTTGGGTCCACTACTTTTCGTCATTTATGTAAATGATTTGGATGCGAGCATAAGAGGTACAGTTAGTAAGTTTGCAGATGACACCAAAATTGGAGGTGTAGTGGACAGCGAAGAGGGTTACCTCAAATTACAACAGGCCCTTGATCAGATGGGCCAATGGGCTGAAAAGTGGCAGATGGAGTTTAATTCAGATAAATGCGAGGTGCTGCATTTTGGGAAAACAAATCTTAGCAAGACTTATACACTTAATGGTAAAGTCCTTGGGAGTGTTGCTGAACAAAGAGACCTTGGAGTGCAAGTTCATATAGCTCCTTGAAAGTGGAGTTACAGGTAGATAGGGTAATGAAGGAGGTGTTTGGTATGCTTTCCTTTATCAGTCAGAGTATTGAGTACAGGAGTTGGGAGGTCATGTTACTGTACTGTTGGAATATTGCGTGCAATTCTGGTCCCCTTCCGATTGAAAGGATATTGTGAAACTTGAAAGGGTTCAGAAAAGATTTACAATGATGTTGCTAGGCTTGGAGGATTTGAGCTATATCGAGAGGCTGAACAGGCTGGGGCTGTTCTCTCTGAAGCATTGGAGGCTGAGGGGTGAGTTTGTAGAGGTTTCCAAAATTCTGAGGAGCGTGGATAGGATAAATAGACAAAGTCTTTTCCCTGGGGTGGGGGAGTCCAGAACTAGAGGATGAGAGGGGAAAGATATAAAAGAGACCTAAGGGGCAACTTTTTCTCGCAGAGGGTGGTACGTGTATGGAATGAGCTGCCAGAGGAAATGGTGGAGGCTGGTACAATTGCAACATTTAAGAGGCACTTGGATGGGTATATGAAAAGAAAGGGTTTGGAGGGATATGGACTGGGTGCTGGCAAGTAGGAACTAGATTGGGTTGGGATATCTTGTCGGCATGGTTGGGTTGGACTGAAGGGTCTGTTTCCATGCTGTACATTTCTATGATTCTATGACTCTAAGTTACCCCTTGCATATTCTGTATTCCTCTAGGGCTTCTACTCTATCGACCATAAACCTGTCTTGTTCTCCTTATCCAGTCTTGTATGTCCCTTGATATCCACGGTTCATGGATTTGTTTGTCCAATCCGATATCTGCATTGGAACATGTTGGCCTGTAAACTACCTGTTTCCTTTGTGAACGTGTCACATTGCTCCATCACAAATTTACCTAGAAAGTATCTTCTCCCAATCCACCACAAATTTACCTAGAAAGTATCTTCTCCCAATCCACTCTGGCCAATTCATACCTGATTTTATTAAAATTGGCTTTGCCCCGGTTTAGAACCTTGATTTCAGGCCCATCCTTATTCTTTTCCATAACAATCTTGAATCTAACAGAGTTATGATCATTTTTCTGTAAAATGTTTCCCAGTGCTAATTCAATCACTTGCCTAGCTTTATTACCTAAAATTAAGGACTGCCCATTTCTTATTGGGCTTTTTATGTACATGTTGAGAAAGCTCTTCTGGATGCATTTTACGAACTTTGCTCTCATGAAGCATTTCATACTATACCCCAGTTAATAGTGGATAACTTGAAATCCCTTACTATCACTACCCTATTAGTTTTACACTTCTCTGAAATTTGCCCACATAACTGCTCTTCTATTTCCATTGGATTGTTAGAGGGCATATAGTACATTCCCAACAGAAACTTCACGACCCCGCAACATGAGAGCTGCCAGTGTCATTTGGGTCTGCCATTGTTCTCTGTGCACACATGCATTGTACACGATATTGGTAAAGGAGGTATTCTGTGTGCTTTGACAAATCTTTATATTGAAGAATCTGCCATTGCTTATCCTGCAGTTGTAAACTCAAGATCCTGTGGCGTAAAATGCAGTGTTTTTTTTGATGTAGGATGACATGGACTTGAAGGCATTAGGTTTTGATGTCGCAGGAGGGGCTGATGAGCCTTATCTACCTGGAGACTCTGGGATATTCGTTATAAAGGTAGATAAAGGAAGTGTTGCAGATGGAAGGTTAAGGTAAGACTAGCTAATTTCTCACTTTCCTGCAACTGAAAGATATCATTTTGTATGAAAATTATTTTCCAACAGAAAGGTTCTTTCAAATGATACAAAAATCGTCTTCCACGATTTTGTTTATCGTGCACCTTTATTTCTATTCTAGGGTGAACGATTGCTTACTCAGGATAAATGATGTAGATCTTACCAACAAGGACAGGAAGCATGTCATTAAAGCTGTACTGAATGGTGGAGGGGTAATTAATATCATAGTTCGAAGAAGAAAGTCTCTGGGAGGCAGGGCGATAACTCCAGTTCATATCAACCTTGTGGGTCACAAAGGTAATTTTAAATTTTAACATCTGTATCCAACTCAATTTCCAATTCCAGAAGACTCTAATTCACGTCAGTTGCTAATTAACTGCTGATCCAGATAGCTGATCTAACTGTAATTGGAATAAATGCAAATGAAATTTATGACAAATTACTTGAAACTATTATTTTGTTCAACCGCATGATGCATCTCCACTGCTGTGTAATGTCCAATGGGTTATTCATGTTATTTACTTTTATAATAAGATGACACATTTTTGTCATTGACCTTGAGGCATGTTAAATAGTCAGAAATTAGTAATGAGGAAAACCAAAGTTATGTTCATTTATAGCCACAGTTCTAAGAGAAATAAATATGATGAATCTAGGAATTGTAAACTTCTGCATTGAGGATGCACCGTACAAGTGAGACCTAAGGGTTTTAGTCCATTAGCTTGTTGTACAGGGACACGTTTAGCCTGCATGTCTCAGTACTTAGGTTCTATTATGATATAATCCTACCATATTATAGAATCTTTAAACATCTAATAGCAGCAAATTAATGTTCCATCTCCACTCTTCCAACAAGCTAAACCTTATGGCAAAATTATAGGTGCTAATCCTTTTCAGGACCATGATTCTTGACAATCTGGTCTTAAAATCTTTAGTAACTGTTCTGTTTACATTTCTATTTTTTACTTGCAGCGTTGTCCTGTTTGAAGTCTTTGGACTGAAAAGTTGGGAAGTGCTGTTGGAGAAATACTGAATCAGTATACCTAGATCTTTAGATTCACAACCTGCAGTCCTGGGAAATTAATGAGAACATTGAGTTTTATTTTACAAGGCCCATAAGTCAACATAGCATCTGCCTAATGACCTATGAAGATAAATAGAGCTCAGTGGCCTCTTGTATACAGGAAAATTAGTTTTCTTGTCAACCATATTTGACAGTATTTAAAGTATAAATGTTGATGTTTGTAGGGTAAGTAGCCTATGCTTGTACCCATTTTGTGTTTCTATCTTTTGCAGACATTGGAATCAGCTTGGAGACTGGAGTATATGTAGCTACTATTGTTCCTGGCAGTTCTGCTGCAAGGGAAGGATCCTTAACGGTGGGAGACAGACTGATTACAGTTAGTAGTCTGAATTTACAACTAAACTAAATGGCAAATCTTCACCCGGCAAAGCAACTTGTTGGCGTGCAACATGCTGTACCAATCAGTGTCCCTCGTCCCTAAGTTTCCGATTTCTTAAGCACTACTGTAGAAGGTAGCAAGTGAAGCGAGTCACCCTTTAAATTAGGTTAAGACATACAAAGATGCTTGCAGCAACAGGTAATTATCGTGTAAGTAACATGAAACATTTGCGTTAGTAAAAGGTTTGTGTGAACATTTCTCATACTCGGGATTTTGTCAATGTAGGGTGATTATTGATGAGCACTATAGGACACACAATAGTAAGACCAGTTTTAGAATAGATGTTTTAGAAAAGGCATTAGCAGAAATGACTTTGAGTGATTGAAATGCAAAGAAAGATCTGATAGGAACACCACCTGCAAAATCTGCTCCATCCACTCACCATGCTGATTGGAAACTACATCACCATTCCTTCAGTGTCACAAGGTCAAACTCCTGGAACACTGTCCCTAACAACACAGTAGGGGGTTCCTATGCCAAATGGACTGCAGTGTTTCAAGAAGGCAGGTCGCCATCAAAGGCAGCTCACCTCGAAGGCACTGTGCATGGGCCATTAAAGCTGGCCTAACTAGTGATGCCCACATGCCATGAATTAATTAAAAACACAACTAACATAGCTTTATTGTAAAGAAAACGCTAAAAGGAGACTTAGAGGTAAGCAGATTAATTATAAAGAAAAAAGAAGCAGAACCTATTAACTTAATTTTTATGAAATAGAGAAAGTTGCACTTGAACTCTTAGAGTTAGTATTGATGTGCTTGATTGTTAATTAGTCTTTCTCTTTCACAGATAAATGGTATTGCACTAGAAAACAAGTCACTGACAGAATGTGAAGCTTTGTTGCGAAATTGCAGGGATTCTGTCAGTCTTTCACTGATGAAGGTATGGTTGAGAGAAACATAGAGAAAAGGAGCAGTAATAAGCCATTCAGACCTTGGAGTCTACTGTTCTCTTCAATGTGATCACTTGATACTCCAACTCAGTACCCTTTTCTCTCTTTCTTCCCATACCCTTTGATCCCTTTAGCCCTAAGAACCATATAAGACTCCTTGAAAACGTTGAATCTATTGTAAGTTGCAAGTGATTTCAGCAAGAAATATGCAGTCCTGCAGTATTTCAATCTAAACATTGTTTCTTCCAAATAAAAATGTGTGCAGCTACCTAGCTCTGATTTTAACATTGACTGTAATGGGAAGCAATGCTTCATTTAAAGTTGTTTCCCATAAAGTTGTTGCATTCAAGATCCCAAATTTTAACAATTCAACCACAACTTTACATGAGACCTTCCTGGATTCGGT
The DNA here is from genome assembly GCF_004010195.1 of Chiloscyllium plagiosum. Classification (NCBI taxonomy): domain Eukaryota; kingdom Metazoa; phylum Chordata; class Chondrichthyes; order Orectolobiformes; family Hemiscylliidae; genus Chiloscyllium; species Chiloscyllium plagiosum. The sequence goes on along the minus strand of NC_057747.1, from coordinate 16,959,813 downwards.
TCAGTCACTTGTATAGCATGCTTCTGCAGAAATAACTATCAAACCAGCTCAATGTTGCTAAAAGAATTGGTTAATGATGTTTTAAATCTCAAGTGTTCTAAGAATGCAATAGAAATGACTCTTTATAAAATGTAGAATGCTTTTTTTAAAAACAAGATGACCATCTGAATCTCTAAATTCAGTCTATAAAATTGAAAGTCTAGGAACTAGCTTGCATCTGTAACCGCCTGAATAGCCCCTCTTTTTCAGTGAGTAAAGATGCAGTGCACCTCAGCCTCTGAACAAAGTACAATTTTTGACAGCCATAATGAATATGTGGGTATACCTAACCTGCTATGGACAGCCAGTGTTAAAGAGGGTGGCTGACCACCACCTTATTAAGGACAATTACATATGAGCAATAAATGCTGGCATATCCAATGACACCCACATCCCATGAACACATTTCCTAAAAAGGGTTCTTTACAGCGTAGATCTGCACAGAAAATGAATTCAGGAAAAAGGTCAATTAGAGCTATTACACTTAGAAGTAATTCTGCCATTCAATGAGATCATGGCTGATCTGTTGATCCTCAACTGAACCATTCTGCCTTAACGCAATTGCCTTCGATTCCCTTACTGATTAAAATGTAACAACCCAGACTCAACAGCCTTCTTTGGTGTAGAATTCCACAGTTTCTCTACTCTCTGAGAAATTCATCCTCATCGCTGCCTTAGATAGGTGATCCCTTACTCTGAGATTATGCCCCATGGTTCCAGACAGTCCATAAGGGGGAAACAACCTCTCCACATCTGTCCTGTTGAACCCTCTAAGGATGTTCGATGTTTCAATATTGTCTCCTCTCATTTTTCTAAGCTCATATGAGTGCAAGCCCAACCTACTCAACCTCTTCTGATAAGAGAATCCCTCCATACCAAGGATCAACCGAGTGAAGATTAGATTAGATTAGATTATATTACTTAGTGTGGAAACAGGCCCTTCGGCCCAACAAGTCCACTCCGCCCCGCCGAAGCGCAACCCACCCATACCCCTACATTTACCCCTTACCTAACACTACGGGCAATTTAGCATGGCCAATTCACCTGACCTGCACATCTTTGGACTGTGGGAGGAAACCGGAGCACCCGGAGGAAACCCACGCAGACACGGGGAGAACGTGCAAACTCCACACAGTCAGTCGCCTGAGGCAGGAATTGAACCCGGGTCTTTGGCGCTGTGAGGCAGCAGTGCTAACCACTTTGTGCCACCGTGCCGCCCACTTTGTGCCACCGTGCCGCCCACTCTGTGCCACCGTGCCGCCCACTCTGTGCCACCGTGCCGCCCACACTGTGCCACCGTGCCGCCCACCGTGAACCTTCTCTACTTCTAGTTTTGGAATGCTGTTAGTACCTTGTACTGAGGAAACGCAAGCAAATTTATCTCCTCTGCCAAAGTGCCCATTTAGCACATCAGTTATTTGTAATTAGATGCAGAAAGACACAATGGGAGGCATCTAATTCCATAACACAAGCACCTTAGTTGTCTGCTCCAATAACCATTACGTTCTCCCTTCTTCCATTTTTAGTATAAGGTGATCTAGTCACAAGACTAAATCACAAGATTACACCTTCAGTTTAATAGTTTTCCAGAGAAAACAATAGAGAACCTTGATCTCTTATCTATTTGTTATATTACCTTTGGGAATAGACCATCCATTTAGGATTCCTTTAATAGAGCGATTATTTAATCCATTTTCAGGAATGTTATGATCCCGGACCAGATCACCAATTTTATGTTGCAGTCTGGCCAAAGACCAGTATATTTTTTAAAATAGGCAAAATGAGAGATCCCAAGTACTTACTGAGGGAATAAAGATACAAGATTTCTCGATATTGAATAAGACAAAATAAAGTTTACTATACAAACTTGAACAGTAATGTAAATTAGAATAGCAATACAATTTACAATATATGTACAATTTGTACTCTTAAGAATCAGAATTAACACAATATGAGTAATAGACAAACAGTAGTCAAATGCCATACATAGTAAATCAAACAGCAAATGTGGTCAAGACAGATCCAAATTAATTTATCAGCAATCTCCCAAGCATTAATGACTATGTAAGTCTCTAAATCGCATTGAAACTTCTGTCGTCTCCAAGTGTTTCCAGTTCTCCTCTTTTGAGGGCCTAGTTTTGGAATTGTCTCAAAAGCGGCTCTGTCATGGACTTGCTCAGCACATCTGGTAGTTCGCTTGCCTTTCCTCGAACTGCGCTTCACTGCCTATTCACAGGCCCAATTCCAGCTAGTCTGCAACAGCTGGCTTCACCGATCTAGTACAACTCCTGGCTTCTCCAAAATCCACTCGTTCTCACCTGCATTAAGCACACATTCCTTTTGGGCTTTCTTTATCCCCACTCTGAGCTATCAATGGCTCGGAGGCTTTTTCCGAGCCCCACAGTGCTGGTGTTACAGCAGATCTGGCACTCTCCCCATCCTGAATCTGCACTACTTGAAAATGCTTCCAGATGTGCAGAAAATGTAAAACATTTAAGAAAGATATTGTACCTATCTTTTCAGATTGTCTTTGTTCTTTGAATATGCCTTGCAAGCATCATGATACCACCCTGAAAAGTGTATGACATTGGAGCAATAGTTTTAGTTCTGCTTTAATTCAAAGTGAATAGCAATCACCATGTAGCTTCATGCAGTACGACATGAGGAAACACCACATATTTGTTCCGTTTGTGGTTTCCCGAGAAACTACACTGTTAAACTGTACTTTTGCAGCGTGTGAAGAACTCATTTGAAAATATGGTTGATAATCTATCTGTTTAAAGTACAAAACAGAAACAGAAACTGCTGGAAAAGCTCTGGAGAGAAATCAGAGTTAATGTTTCAGGACCAGTGACATTTCCACAGCACGCACTTTCCAGGTGAAGCAACTCTTTACCTGCACTTCACTCAACCTAGTCTCCTTTATTCACTGCTCACAATGTGGTTCCCTCTACATTGCGGAAATGAAGCTCAGACTGGGTGACTCTTTGCAGAGTACCTATGTTCTATCTGCAAAAACACACCACTCTGTTTCGTGGCCAACATCTCTGTGTCAGGCTTGCTGCAGTGCTCCAAGGAAGCTCAGCGCAAGCTAAAAGAATAGCACTCTGTTTTCCATTTCGGAACTCTGCAGCCTTCTGCATTTAATATTGACTTCAGCAATTTTAGAGCTTGAGACCATGTCCTTAGTCGACCCCCAAACACCAGGTTTTTGTCATCGCATAGGCAGCTACCCCACACAACTCAATGTCAGCTACCAACAGCCCCCATTAGCAACTAACCATTCCACATACTGACCTTTAACTACTCTCTTGTTTGTCCATCTGTTTTTCTCTCTCTTTGGGCTCTGCCTCCGCCTCTCATTTACTCTCCCTCCTCCCCATCTTCTGCATAAATATCAACCTTTTCCTAGGTCCCATCAGTTCTGAAGAAAAGTCACTGGACCCAAAACATTAACTCTGATTTCTCTCCATAGGTGCTGCCAGACCTGTTGAGTTTTTCCAGCAATTTCTGTTTTTGATTTTATTTCTGATTTCCAGCATCTGCGGTTTTTCAATTTCCATCATAATTTGTTAGATGGACAGACTTTGCAGACATATACAGACAAATTGTATAGAAATACATTAAATTGTCCAAAAATAAGCTGAATTCCTCATCAAAACTAAAGGAACTGATTGTAATTCTGATAACTGCATAGTTGAAATTCCTTCAATTTGAATTTTGTACTTGAATAACATTATTTCAAACTACCATCCCCACTATTCATTCCACACACTCTATGGAAGTTAATAAACAATTAACAATTAAACATTTGAAATTGTTATAGAAATCAATTGCAGAGACTCAATTTGCAATGTATTAAGTACAACTATTTTGGACAGATGCAGTTTTCAGTGAAAGTTTTGCAGATTGATCAAGTGCAATTACCTTAATCCTGCATACATGGTTTTAATACCTGTGCAAATTCACCCATTTGTTCTTCTGGTTCACAGTATCTAAATACATTTATACGTGTATTTGGAGATGAACTTTCAAACTGTTTTGGATGGATACTACAAAGCTAACATTTATCATGTTAAACGCATAGCTCTATCCCAACTCCGCCTCCCTTTTCAGCCCCACTTCCTCCCCTTCCATTCCACCTACTGATCCTTCCTTGTAGCTACCGACTGGATTCATCCGTCCCATCGACCAACCAGGTCGTACCCATTTCCCGTGTCTACCTATCAATGCCTCACTATTCTGCTACTCTTCCCACCCCACTACTCGCCTCTCTTTATCTGTAGTTCCCCCTACCCCCACATCTAGTCCTGAAGGAGAGTTAATACCCAAAAAATTGACTTCTCCACCTCCTGGCGCTATCTGGCTTGCTGTGTTCTTCCAGCTGCCAGATTGTTCATTCATGCCATTTCCTTCAACACAACTGCTGCTATTCAGAGAAAATTGTTAAATATTGCTTTTTTAATTCCCTGGATCTGTAATTCCTTTGATTATGTTGAGAAATATCAGTCATATTGTCCACCACTTTCAGTGGATATATCGTGTTAACACTCACGGACACAAAATATGCACTGGGATCTGTATGAAAAATTAAGAAATAGTAAAATTTCATTCTTGATATATTACCATTTGTTAGGCCATCTATCCCTAGCAATGTTTGTGAAGTTTGCAATTGATATGATAAGCATCTTGCTGCACTCGATTTTTAACCTAATTACACAAAAATCTGATGCAGTCTTCGTAACTGTTGAGTCAATATTTTTGAGCACATGCTACAAAAGACAGGTCCTAGTTAAGTAGCCTTGTGAATTACTTAAAGTGTGTACTTTTCTTCTGTCTCTGAAGGTGGTTCCTCAGAGTTCCTCTTGGAGTGGACAGAATATACTTGAAACACTAAAGGAATCTGAGAAATCTGGAAACTGTAGGATTCATGAATCGGAAGTACAGGTTCCTAATACCCGAAACTTGAAACATAACAGTTCAACACAGACTGACATTTTCACTATAGACTCGAGCTTACTTGACAGCAAAAATGATAGAGCCAGTCATGAAGGTGGCACATATTGTGAACATAAGCAATTTTCAAGCTGTCCTTTGCAGTCTAATACACATAGGACAGCTGATCATACTTGCCACAATTTTTCAGACCACAAACCTGGCCCTTTCAGCCCAGAGCTATTTCCTGATCAAGGTTATGGGATTGCAGAACATGATAAAAGACGCTTCACGTTTGACCCAACAGTTACGGATTGTGTGGTGGTGGAGACAGGCGCAGAAAATGGGCATAATTCTAAACACAGTGGTGGCACCTGGCCAAAAACAATGGTGGATGTTTCACCTTCTGAACCTGGAAAACTCTCCATATTCAAACTGCCAAAACAAAGGAAGCCTATCTTCGATCCAGATACCTTCAAAAGGCCACAAACTCCCCCAAAGATGGATTATCTCTCTCCAACACAAAAGCAGACGCATTCTTTTCAGTCATCAAAGAGTGAATCTGGTTCAACACCTCCAACACCACCCAAAAGGAGTGATTCATTCAAATTTAAGCACAAACAACAAGCTAGCTCTACTTCAGACTCTACAATAAATACTAGGTCACCTCCGACCAGCCCCACAGGGCCTAAATCCCCTGTGTCCCTTGGAATAAAACAAGAGACAACATATGAAGTTCATGATATGAAGGCTGGCCACTATCAGCCTGCTCAGTACTTAGAAGGAACTGCTTTAATACCTTCAAGGACTTCTGAGAAATCAGAAGGTAACCAGAGAGTTGAGGAGGAACCTATGAACAGACGGCGACCAAAATCTGCTCCAGTTTTAAGACCAAGCAAACTTGCTCCCTTGATTATCTCTGGACCGTCCCCTCAGGTAAGCAATTGATTTGTGAATGACAAATTTCTGTCATTTTTTTTAAGATCATCATGAGTGGTAGTAATTTTATTGACGTGGTGTGGGTTAAAGATATGATATTTACAACTATCATTTTAAAGCTGTCCTCAGGCAATTCCTGTGGGAAGATGCTTGATAATCAATGTCCAGAGATCAATCAGAGACTAAGAACTACAGTCATGACTTGGAGTGATATTTCTATAGATTGGCAGCTGCTTGTAAATCTCAAGCTCCAACCATTCGAGAGAAGCCTGATTGTCATGCTTTGAAATAAAATATGACTGACTGGTGTGATGAGGATGTGGATTAGTGCAAAGTCTTATCCAACATATTACTGGTGGACATGCACCAGATATGAGGCTTTTAACTCTTGCGTATGTGTATAATTGACATAGTAAAGGTGAGTTGATGGTGAGAGTCCTTTGAAGTTGGTGATGATTACAGTTAAACCATGACTCTCCCTTAAACAGCTGCAGAACTAAAAACACTTCTTGGGAGTCTACTGTATATTGGTTGTCCATAAAAATCCTAGCACTGACTATTGTCTGCTTCTTCATGAGAGTTAAGAAGAGTGGAGCCGTCATCAATGTGATGAAATTTACCAAATCATGAAATATAATTGAGTTGCATGCAGGTAATATATTACTGTTATTGCTAGGGAAAAGAGAGTTAACAAAACTAAGTAAGTAATCTTGATATATGTTACCAATTAAAATTCACATGAGAAATTAAAATATAGAATCAATGGATAAAGACAAAGGAACCTCATCCAGATTTGGCCTACTGATTGCATTGGACAAACCTATTAATGGAAGGGCACTTTTTGTCGGGCAGAATTTTGAGAGCATTTATTATCTGTAGGATAATTCCTGTAATAGACTGACCCTTGATTATGGAGTTATCTCACTGATCAGCCAGGATCTCCATAATCGCATGGCTAATTGGCCCAGTTTCGCATCAGAGAAAAGGCGTAGTTTACAATCTGTGTTGAGAAATAATGCATTCTATTACCTATCTGGACAACTCTTGAATTGATTTTCCCAACCAGAGCCAGGTGCTCTGTTTGGCTTAATTTAGTCAGAAAAAATACAGAAGCAACTGGAGGACATGGAATCAGAATTGAAGTAATCAAATGGTGTATGGATAATTCCAATCTGATGTTATATGGCAAACACAAAAAGGATCTCAACAACAGTGCCTTGTTAGGTCATTTTGAAACTTAGCCCAGTAGGCGTGGAAACCAGTCAAAATAAAGAAGCTTACATCTTTCTGATCATTACAAATACAATGCTACCAGGAAAATTTTGAATTTAGTGTTGTAAGAGAACATTAAAAAATAGTGGGCTAATCATCTGACCAGGATGTAAAATAATTCATCTCTCTTGCTAAATTTATCCCCCAATCACCTTTCCTTAGGGTGCTGATTCCTTGCTGGTATACAGTTCTATCAATGCTGTTTATCCTTGGTACTTAAGTGAGACTTGGGGCAACGTGTTTGACCTGTGTTTTAACAATAGGAACCATCGCAGCAAAACATTGTCCTAAGCAATATACTAAAACTTCCCATTTTATGGCAGAAAAACAACTAAACGGAGAAGTAGACTGAAAACTAAACTTTGATCTGCTGAAATGCATAGAATTCCTGCAATATTGAAGCAGGCCATTTGGCCCATCGAGTCAACATTGACCTTCTGAAGAGCATCCCAACCAGACACTATCCTTGTAACCCCACACTCCTCGTGGCTAACCCATCTAGCCTGCACATGCCTAGGCAATATGGGCAATTTAGCATGGCCAATCCACCTAATCTGCACATCTTTTGACTGTGGAAGGAAACCAGAGCACCCGGAGGAAACCCACACACAAGGAATGTGCAAACTCCACGTTGTCAGTTTCTGAGTGTGAAATTGAACCTCGGTCCCTGGTGTTGTGAGGCTGCAGCGCTAACTACTGAGCCACTGTGCCACCCAGCCAAGTTGTGGCAGAAGATTTGGTGAACCCCATAAAGCTTTCTGGCCGTAGACATTTTTCCAGCTGAGCACCCAAGTTTTGCTCTTTGTAGAGTGTATAGTTAACCACTGCATTATGGGCAATGATGTTTCAGGATACAGAATTAAACTCGTTGCAGTTGACTTGACCTGTTTACAAAGTTTGTCTTATGGTGCTCATTTGCTGATGTCAGCACGTGTTGCAATGAAGTATTTAAGGATTTACCATTTGCAATAAAAGAAAATCGAATATGTGTTGAATTTAGTAAATGTATTTGTGCAAAGTGAGCATCTCAGGCTGAAAATATTCCCAACGGTAATTCATTCGTGTCCAGTCATCCATGGAACAATTTCTGCACTCAAAAGTATGCTACAAGCTGGCATAGTGATAACCTATTTCTGAAGCAAACCTCTTTTACAAGATAAATAGCCCACCTGGAATAGCAACCCCATCTCCTAGGAAAAGGCATCTTGGTTTCAAGTGTATTTGTCTACGTTTTGAGACAGTGCCTACTTTCACATGTGCAAGCAGTGTCGTAGAGTTCTACAGCACGGAGACAGGCTCTTTGGCCCAAACTGGTCTGTGCCAACCAAAATGCCATCAACACGAACCCCATTTTCCTGCACTTGGCTCATATCCTTCTAAATCTTTCTTATCCATGTGTTTGTCCAAATACATTTCAAATGTTGAATGTATTTTAAAATTTTCAAATTATCTTGTTAACATGTAATTTATTCTTAAATCATAGTTTTTTTTTCAGGAAGTTCTCGGAAATGTCCTTAGAAGTAGACTTCTGGTAAACTGGGAACTGCAATGCAGCCAGAGAGCTTGTTTTCAGAACCACCATTACATGCAGCACAAGAAGTTGAGCAAAATCGTTGACATTTGCTTCTTGTTTGAATTTTGTTCCTTCACACTGTATAAATGTCATACATTCTTGCAGCTGGTTTGGTCAGTGATACCACAGGTAATCAATATAAAAATTGTACTTTAATGGAACAGATGTAGAGAGGGAGAAATAGCTGGAATTTTTAAGTTTATCGCTCACTGTGTCTTTGTAGAACATAGAATAGGCCTTTTGGCCCACCATGTCTGTGCTGGCTATGATGCCATTCTTTGTTCACCTATTGTACAATGACAGGTATCAGGATTTGTATTAAAGGAAGCAAATTATTAATTGCATTGAATTGGAAAAATGCAACGTGAGAATTAGCTAAAGTTGCAGGTAGAAAACTTCTCAGGAAATATTTAGGCAAGGGGCGTGGAACACACTGTCTGCAACAGTAGTAGACTCACCAACTTTGCGGGCATTTAAATGGTCATTGGATAGGCATATGAATGAGAATGGAATAGTGTAGGTTAGATGGGCTTCAGATTGGTTCCACAGGTCGGTGCAACATCAAGGGCCAAAGGGCCTATACTGCACTGTCATGTTCTATGTTCTAATTCTCTGCGAAGTGCTTTTGAAAATGAAGAGGTTCCAAAAGTATAGTGAAAATGATTTTGAGGAAGATTTGAGGAATGTTGTTACCATACTAAGCTCCAGAATGGGCAGGAGGTTGAAGAAAGTCCAGAGACTTGGAAATAAAGCAAAAGGGAAATTCTGAGCAAACTCTGCTCACATACTTGGTTGAAGAGAAGCATTGACAGGAGTATGTTCCCTTTTCAATATGGTAATTACATTGTGGTACCTAGAGAGATTCGAGAGGTATGAAGTAATGAAGGTGCTATTGCAGAAAAGCTGACAAGTTGCTGGAAACACATGAAGAAAGTTCAGAAAAGAATCTGAAAGCCCTCTTGTTTTTCCATGAAGAATTGTATACTACAGATGATTTGAATGGCACTGTTTATATTTGCAGGAAAATATTGACCCCCAATCGCGCTATGAGAGTCATGCATCTTGCTCCCCTATTCTCAAGTACAATTCAAGTGAAGAACGCCTCTCTTTGGAACTACACGAATGGCACCAAAACGCACCAAAACGCTCACATAGGCACAGTAGTGGCTATGTACCAGTAGTCTATAATAGTCCACCATCAGCAGGTTAGTTCATAAAGTAATTTTCAGGACATTTGGTGCTATATTGTAAAACATATGAGTAAGATACAGATTTAACCCTTTCTAATGTTTTAATTCTTGCAATTGAATCATATCCTTGTTTCAGCTGCTCTTAAAATATGATTTAAAATGTCATCAAAGCTTTTGGACATTTGAGAGTTATTGTTCGTCATTAACTTAATATATTTACTCTGCTAAATATGTTGTTGGCCAGCCAAAATTCCAACATATGGCCTAATTAAATATAGCAATGTATAAATGCAAAATGCAGCTGATTTCAGTTAATTAATGTGCAAAATAAGTTAAATATTACTAGTTCTGATTGTGTATATGTTGCATCTGTACTAGTTGATATGTAGTAAGTTAAAACAGAGACCAAATAGAAAAGCTTCCAAATGTTAATCTCAATCATTACAAATTTATTGCAGCTGCATTTTGAAAGGAAGAGTCCGGACAGGCAATATAAACTGATTTGTACAATTTGAAAGGAGGAGGAGGACAGAGAGATACACAAGTCTTTGAAAATAGCAGTCCAAGTGGAACTCAATCCATATATGTGTGAGGTGGCTTTGGCAGGACAGACAAAGCAAGGGAATATGTGATGAACAGCAGGATTCTGAGAAACACCAAGGGTCAAATGGACCTTGGTATGCATTTCTACCAGTTACTTAATATAGCGGGACTGTTAGATAAAGTGGTTAAGAACTTGTCTTTATTTGCCGAGGTATGAGAGTTTAAGAGCAAAGAGGTGATACTGGAGCTGTATAAAATGTTAGTTAGGCGACAACTTGTGTATTGTGTGCAGTTCTGGAATTTACGTGATAGGAGAGTTGTGATTGCACTGGAGAGGTTGCAGTGGTTGGAGATGTTGCCTGGGCTGGAGAATTTTAGTAATGAGGAGAGACTGGATAGACTTATTTTCCTTGGAGCAGAGGAGACTGGGTGAGGGGGATGTGATTGAGACGTATAAAATTATGAAGGGCTTAGACTGGGTGAACCTATTCCTTTTGATGGAGGGATCAGTGACGTGGACATAGATTTGTGAGAGCCAGGAGGTTTAAAGGGCACATGAGGAAGCATTTTCTCGGCCAGAGAGTGGCGTGGGAATCCGGACCTTTGCCTGTCAGGGTAGTAGAGACAGAAACCCTCAACATTTAAGTATCTCGATATACACTTGCGTGTCTTGGATCAGAATAGTTAGGTGGTTGTTTTTGACTAGTGCAGACTCAACTCTTTGATTCCACAGCTCTGTGTGGATAAGGTTGTTCAAAATGTTTGGCTCTACAAACAGTGACATGGAGTACAAATACAAGCATGTTAAGATAAGCCTTTATGAATCACTGGTTCGGCCTCAGCTAAAGTTCAATTCGAGGTGGCAATTCTAGGAGTAGGAAGGAGAAAGGGGGATTTGGAAAAGATGTTCAAAATCATGAAAGATGTTTTATATGAACTAAATAAGTACTATATAACTAAATCTTCCATGGACAGACAGTCAAGTATTAAATTTTTACTGGATGCCTTCCTGTATCTGTGTAGGAATTATATTTTTCTAATTGAATAACAGCTTGAAAAAAGCCGTTAGCTTTCTTGAACATTGTTCACTTCTGCTACTTTAGTTTGTTTCATATTTTTCATTGAAGATTGTACAAATGAAGATGTTTGTTTAATGCGTGTGACCATTTAAACATAATTTCTACCTTTCATATACAGGCAATGTACAGAGAAATTTTGTGCCTTGTCCAGCTGTGACAGCTGTCCTGCGCAATCCAAATGTTCCTTTCTTCACAGTTCGGAGTCGTATGGTCCACAGTAGCAACTATCCTTCCATGGCTAGTCAGATGTGCTATCCCCAACAGCAGCATAGGTACTAATTACCCATTAGATTTGGCTAGCAATGAGTCTTGTCTACTTCGAAGTTTTTGTAAAAGAGTATTTAACAAAAGTGCTCTGATAATGATCTTTCAGCACCTGAAAAGCATATTTCTATACCCAATTTTAAAATAAACTTTAACCTGCCTACGTCGCAGTACAGATAGTTGAACTTTCCTAATTAAAGGTATATGTATTTTAATACTGATTAAAGCCCAAAGTCTTGGGTTTGATTCAATGTAAGTGGCTTAAAACAGGTATTTTAAAACCATTTTGTCCAAATAATATGTAACTGAGAATTTTTATTGTAAAAATCCTTTGCTGAACAGTTAAAAACGTTTGTACCAAATTTCTATTCTTAGGAGAGAAATCCTGGCTCACGTATTATATATCAGATCAGGAAACCTTTTTAAATCACTTACAGTTTGTTTTCCTCCTATTTAAAGTAGGGCAAGAAACCATTCACCAACTGAAAGCTTTAATGGTTCTCCACGGACCCGGCATAGGCCTCAGAGTGCAATTTGCTTTCCAGAATCTGTGCATGCCTTTGACAGTTTTAGGTGAGAATGCTTGAAAGATTCATTATAACTTTAGACTGGCTGAACCAGACTTACCAAGAAAACTTTAAAGTGACACAATACGTACAGCGTGTTTCAACTTTTAAAATAACACATTTAAAATGACATTGCATTGGATGCACCACTAATCTTGCAACAACAGCTCAAATATTTACTGGGCATCTCAATTTCGGAGAAACTGGTTAGGGAGGTGAACAAACGCTTGACAAAAGAGACAGGTTGTGAGAAGTGTGTTGCATATGGGGAAGTGGTAGTGTTAACCTTTGACCTGAAACTTAATTGAACTGGTCTTGCTAATACAGTGAATACAAGAGAAGGTCAGAGGTTAGGAATTCTGTGTCAAGTAACTCCCCATCTGACTTTCCAAAGCCTATCCCTATCTCCAAGGTAGGGTAGAAATGTGATGGAATATACTCCAAATGCTGCAGGCTGACTGCAACTTGAAAAATACTCAAAAAGTTCAACATCATCCAGGATAGATAAAGGCAGAAACTACTGGAGAAACTCAGCAAGTCTGGAAGCAATTTTAGAGGGAAAAGTAGAGTTAATGTTTTGTGTTAGTATGGCTCTTCAGAACTGAACAGCTGGAGCATGATGGTTTTAATTTTGCTGACTGAGGGGAAGAGGAGCAAGTGGAAAAGATTGTGAGGGTGCCCAGAGCAAAAGAGAAAGAGTGGTTTAATTTTTTTCAATCCAATCTGCTGTATTCTGTGCTCACCATGTGGACTTCTTTACACTGGCGAGATCAATTGCAGGCTGGGTAACTGACTTGACAACACCTTCATTTTGTCCGTTGGAATGGCCTTGACCTTCCACTTGTTTGCCATTTTCGATAAACCATTTTATGCCCATGTGAACCTTTTGGCAGAGCAAACCCATTTTCTCCATTTCACACTCTAATTTACATCATTTTATATTTCTGTTTCCTTTACCAACCGTTAGAACTCACTTTGCCCTTTGCTGTGGGCACGCTCACAATTTGTTCCACTTGCTGCTCCTCCCCATCTGTCATCCGCATTAAAACACCACTTCCCATCTCCTTTCAGTCCGAAGAAGAGTCATACGAGAAACGATAACTCTGTGTCTGTCTCCAGGCGTGCTGAGTTTCTGTCAGACTTTATATTGTTATTTCAGATTTACAGCAGCTCCAGTATTTTGCTTTTGTCATCTAGGACATAATAGGCCATTTGATTAGCATTCCATTCAGCACCTTAAATGCCATCTGAGTCCACCATCAATGCACAATGACAGAAGTGTGTTCCATATTCAAGATTGACCTCAAATAGCAATTTTCCAAACTTCCTTCAACAGCCTTTTTTAAACCTGGAGGAGAAGGGCAACAGACATACAGGAACACCACTACGTGCGAATTCCCTTGCTCACTCCACACACACTCCCAACTTGAACTGTCACCATTCCTTCACTATTTTGGATCTGCTAAAGGGAGTGGGGCCAGTGAAGAAAGCATTGAAATAGATGATTATGGAAAGGGTAGTGACAAGAATTTGAACAGAAGATTGGCTAAGTAAGACAGCGTACAGAGATGGTGAACAGCACATGAAGTCAGATACTTAGTTTAGGGTTGAATAATCAAAGCTGAGTGCAATTTGAATGTCAAAAATGTTCTCGGGTTTTGAAGATAAAAGGGAAGTTGGAGATAGGAAGAGATTGGTGGTTCCTTTTGAAGCAGTAAATGATGGGAGTTATAACATTTGGGAACAAACATTAAACGTCAACCAATTTGACGGCCATTGATGACAGTTAGGTAGTCAAGAAGTTCAAGGGAAGTGGATCTTATGGACAAAATATGGTCAGCCCTGTAACTCAAAAACTACAGAATTGGTTGTAAAAATTAAATAAAATTATCTTTGGAACTCGGTGGAGAAAAAGAATGATGATTGGTTTTGGCCATGATGTAAAACAAAGGTTAAATATAAAATATGTTCAATTCTAAATTAACGTTTTGAATTTGTACTTCTGTTGGAGAATTTTACTTGCTGGTATTAAAAGAAAACTTAGAAAGCATTGAATGCAACTTAATTGTTTTACTTCCTAGCCCACAACATCACACACATCATAGCTTGGATCTGACTGGCCCAGACCACAAACACTCAAGTGACTTGTTGGAGTCCTCTAGAAGCACAACATCACATGGAACACAGTCTCTACCAGCCAGTGCGCGTATTGGTAATTCTTCACCTGCTCATTTTTGTTTAGTCAATACTACCTGATATCTTTGCAGTGACCACTGAGCCACCCCTTTTGGTTTTTCAGCAGGTTCATCAAGCAGCTTGGCTTTTGCTCCGAGTAAAAGTGGTCGGATTCGAATCCCTTCAAATACCCGTTACCCACGATTGACTACAGGCTCTGACAGAGGTAATCTTCCACAACACACAATTTTACTGTTGCTAGCATTCTGTTCACTTTGCTCCCATAATTCCTTTTGCCCTCTGGAGTAGAGGAAGGAGGAGGAGAGTCATGCATCACGCGAAAGTGTAGTGCCTGATCAGCTGATGAATTTAACTTTGGTTGTCTGAAATTTTCTTTAATCGTAGCTAAGTAATATTTGGAGTTGTTTCTTAATACTTATGGGGTTTGTAATGGGAAATTATAGACATAGTGATCTACAGTTATGCATTTTGAGTTCGATGTCAAGGCAGTTTGCTATCTGAATTATGATCAAGTTTTAAATCAGCTATTGCTAAAAGTGTTTAAGAGCTAACTGAAGTGGTGTTGCTTCAGTTATGATACTGTAGATAGTTGGAAATCAGCTCATGTCTCGACGACAGTATGGGGTGGATTCTGGCTTAGAATTTCACAACTCAATTGTAGTCAATTAATTTTAATAGCTTAATTTGCATATATTCCAGAAATAAATTATTGGTTTTGATTGAGTTTGCCAGTGTCAAGTATTCTTAATCATCTTAGTGTATTGTTATCAACTGTAGCAAGTTGAATTCAGTGATCTTGAAGATATTTTTCCATGCATTTCCTTGTTCAGTCTTTTTTATTCAATTGTCTGAATCCCGCATGAGTTTACCATGATCACAAAGCCATTACACCACTAAATGACCTTCAGCTTTATCAGTTTAATCTATTAAAAATAATTAAATTTGTCCTTTTAGGAAATAATGATGCAGATACTTGCTTGTGTTCAAGTCTTTTGTGTGGATAGTTTAACTCTTAATGTTTCTGCGTCAGAAGCATGTTATGGAAGTGAGAGCGGATGGAAGGAGTGGAATGATTTTTCCAACTTTGCAATCATTTTATTTTCTCATTTGTGCAATATGAGACTTCCACTTTTATGTATATCTAGTTGTGTGGCTATACAAATTTTGTCTTCTGAGCCATTACTCCACCTGAAATCTTGTCTCACTAAAGTATTGAGTTAACCATTTCTGAGGTGCTCATCATACTGTAATAAAGCATGTGCAAGGAAAAGCATCTACCTATAGATCTTTGGATTGCTACCAACTTCATAAATCTGATATACAATGAAGAGTCTGTTGTGCTATGCTAGATGTTGATTCATTTGCTGATTATTGGTTTTGCTAGATGCTAGCTTGCACTATGACACTTCTAAAAGAACATGCACAGTCGAAGTTGTCAATATGCTTGTCAATTACAGTGCTTAGTAACTTAAGATGGTTCTGCAGATGTTTTTTCTTTGCAGAAAATCAAGAATTAAGACTTTAGTTTCCCTTTTATTTCACAAAAGAGACTGTTAAGTCATGCAGGGAAGCTGACGCAAAAGAAGGTCTAATGCTTTTAGAATATTGGTAAGATTGGAACTGTTGAAGGCGGTGAGTGAATATTCTGCCACAGATGCTTGATTTAGCATTTGCAATGTTCTTGATACTAAATTGAATATCCTTTTAGGGAATTATTGAAGAGAATGTAGAAGAAATTGTTGTTCTAAAAAGAGGATTTCTGAATAACCTTCATGTTGATATATTTACAATCAGGTTCTGAGCGTAGCAGCCCCAGTTTGATTACACCCCCACAGTCACCAATGAACCTGGAGACGACATCGTTTGGTAGCAGCCAATCACAGAGTTCAATTTCTTCTCTGACTAAGATCTCCATTAGTCCTGTGTCAACAGGAGAATACAGGAAAGACAGGTATGGATGTTGTAAACTTATTGCATGTTATGATTTGAACTATATGATTTCCTGCTTACAATCAGTATTCACTGAAATACTCAGCATTGACAGCAAAGGGTTGTGTGTGACATGAATGGAATTTTATAAAACATTATGGCCTTTCTTTTCAATGACAATCATTAAACTGGATGGGTTATTTAGGAAATCAGGCCATTCAATGTGAAGGTAGTTCAGATAAAACAAAGACGCTTTTAACAAATTCACCTCATGGAGAATAATTGAGTTCACAACTAAATCTAACATTAGCATTTGCAAGTTAAAAACTAAGCTAATTTGAATTAAACCAATTGTATCTTTAATTTTTTCTTATCATTGTCCAGTCCACCACCATGGCTCTAGAAGGATCAAACATCATAACTATATTTAAAAAACAAATCAGTCATTCAATGGAGTCAAGAGTAGTTTACCGACATTAGATGACAAAATGAGACTTCAGCAGAAAACACGTCTTTGCAAAGCACAAGATAACGTATGGCAGGCTTAAAATGCCTTTCCTATATTTGACTTAATAGTGATTCCATCTAAGCTTTGGGAACTTTCTCGCTTTCAGCATTTATATTTGAATCAAACGCTTAAACAAGAATTCTGGGTTTCAAAAGCCATGGCTTTTATCACAATCTTAAGAAAAGGCTGTAAAAACATTTTCATTTATACTTCCAAATATTTTGAACAATATTGTGAGGGAATTTATATTTGTGGAATTGTGTTTTAAATACATGGTTGGGACTTCTTATTCCAACTTTATTTTCAGGTTCTCCATACAAGGAATATGAATGGATTGCACTTTTGGTCAACCATCATCTTAGTGTTGTCCAGAGTCAGCAGAATTGATTTGTTGATGTTTTAGTTAGATTTCTTAATACTGATACAAATTTCATTGCAACAAAGCCATGCAGTTGCCCTTTGAAAAATATTGTTTGGTTTCTTTGTTATACTCTTCCTTTAGTAACACGGCATAATATGTCTCATATCTCCTACTAGGCCAGCACCCTACATAGCAAATTGACACTCTTTTTTTTTAGGAATTGCAAAAAAGTGAGTCAAATATTATGCTATGGTTAGGCTTGTTGCTTAATGTGAAAATACTTGAATTTGTCTCATATCTCCTACTAGGCCAGCACCCTACATAGCAAATTGACACTTTTTTTTTTAGGAATTGCAAAAAAGTGAGTCAAATATTATGCTATGGTTAGGCTTGTTGCTTAATGTGAAAATACTTGAATTTGGACTGTCTGAATAGCAATCATCCTATTAGCATTTCTAGATTGCAAGAATGTTGTATTTGATCCTTCAGTGTTAAGGAAACATTTTGAGGTATCACTACAGTGAACACTGTAATGGTTATATTATGTATAGTATTTCAGAACGTTCTGATTGGCTTTCCAATGCTAATGTTTTAAATCCAATTAATAACAGGAATTCTAATAAAGGATGTGAAATTTGGTATTTTACGATGTTTAAGTACTTTCATTTTGTTAATGTTGCACCCATTCCAGAAATAGAGTTATAGATAATGTGTTTTTTAAACTGCAACTTTGACATTTATGTTTATTTGGAAAAAGTAAAATTGTGGGCCCAAAGCTATAGTTACACTCTTACAAGTTGATCAAGTTATTGAATGTATTTGTAGATCAGAGAGAACTTGATATTTATCACAGCTTTTTATATTTTTCTTCTTTCTCTCTCAACCTCCTGAAGCATAACATTTTTAGGCTTTTTGAAAACATCTCTCCAACTGTTTTTCTTTCATTCTGACCCTTTTTAGATACCTATTTCGTAATAGGTCCTTTCTGAGAATTCCTCTCACTCCTAGGCCTCGCTTCTCATCACTACGGAGCCTGAGGTTGGCCTGTTACAAATTAACTTGCTTTTTGCTTTCCTGTTTGCGATTCTCAAGATTTGCTTATTCATCTGTCATTTCGCATTTCTCAGTTACTGCTAATGTGGAAGCTCTTGCATGGCAACTTTATCCCATGCAAGGTTAGTGTTTGCTTGAGACACTTTTGTCTGCCTGACAGCAGCTAATTCTGAAAAATGAACAAAAGTTACTTTAACTTATGTAGCCAGCAGAAGGATATTCTGAACAAAAGCCTAAGAAGGTAGGTAATCTTGAGATCTGATCTCCTAATATAGTGGGTAATAGTGGTGGTGTAGAACAATTTAGAGAGAGTCAAATGCATGAGCATCTAACAGAATATTCTTTCATGGGTCATTTCCAACGCTATGGTTACTCAAACATATAACATTAGCTATAATTGTAGCAATTAAACAACTTATTTTTCTTTGAAAATAATTAGCAGGTTCAATCATGCCAATGGGATGAAGAAACCAAGTTATTATTTCAGATCAGTGACCTTTCATCAGTGCAAACCATTTTAGGCTATTGACGTCAAGATATTCGAGTAACTTTTAATATAGTAGAGGAATATTTTAAAAATACTTGATTGGTTTATTTAGATTTGCATATCAAAAGTCCTTCAAGGATGGAGGATTTCCTGGCCTACATGTGACTTCAGACCCATAGCGATGTGGTTGACTTTCAACTGCCCTCTGAAACAGCCTAACAAGCCACAGTTGTATCAATCACTATGAAGTCTCAACAAAGAAATTAAACCAAATGGGCCATCTGACCTAGGCGTCAGAAAAGACGATGGCTGAAACAGCCCTGACAACCCTGCAAAGTCCTTACTATTATCTGGGGCTTGTTCCAAAATTAACAGAACTGTCTCACAGACTATTCAAGCACAGCCTGACGTATTCAAGCTTACAGAATCATGCCTGACAAAATAATATTCCAGATGCCACAATCACCGTTCCAAGACATGTCCTGTCCTACTGGCAGGACTCACCCAGCAGCGGTGGCGGCACAGTGGTATATATTTGCGAGGGAGTTGTCCTTGGAGACAATTAGCTCCAGAACCCATGAAATCTCATGGCTTCAGATTAAACATGGGGTAGGAAACCTCCTGCTTGATTATTATGAACCATCTTCCCTTTGCTGATGTTTGAGTACGCCTCCACGTTGAACAACACTTGGAGGAAGGGTGGCAAAGGCACAAAATGTACTCCGGATGGGGATTGTCCATCATCAAGAGTGGCTCAGCAGCACCACTATTGATCGAGCTGGCTGGGTCCAAACTGACATAGCTGCTAGATTGGGTCTGCAGAAGGTGATAATGGAACCAACAAGAGGGGAAAACACTCTACCTCCTCCTTACCAATCTGCCAACTGCAGGTGCATCTGTCCATGACAGACAGTATCAGTAAGAGTGACCATTGCACAGTCCTTGTGGAGGGAAAGTCTTGCCTTCGCACAGCCTGTAGTGTGTTGTTTAGCATTATTGTTAAATGGGACAGATTTCGAACAGATATAGCAAGTCAAAATTGGGCAGTGGACCATTAACAACAGCAGAACCATACTCCAACACAATCTGCAACCTTATGGCCTGGCATATTTCCCACTCGAGCACTACCATCAAGCCAGGTGATCAGCCTTGATTCAGTGGAGAGTGCAGGCAGGCATACCCAAAAATGAGGTGTCAATCTGGTGTAGTAACTGATCAGGACTTCTTGCATACCAAACAGCATAAGCTGCAAGTGGTAGACATGAACTAATCAGATCATATGTAAGCGCTGCAGCCCTACGACATCCAGTCGTGAATCATGGTGGACAGTTTAAACAACTCAATAGAGGAGGAGGCTCCACAAATATCCTCATCCTCAATGATGGAAGAGTCCAGCATGTTAGTGCAAAAGATAAAGCTGAAGCATTCACTGCAATCTTCAGCCAGGTACAAAGTGGATAATCCATCTCAGCCTCCTGCAGCGGTCCCCCACTTTGCAAGTGTGTCTTCAGCCAATTTGATTCACTCCACGTATTATCAATAAATGGTTGAAGGCACTGAATATTGCAAAGGCTATGGGTCCCGACAACATTTCGACAGTAGTACTGGAGACTTACCATTCCTGTAGCCAAGCTGATCCGGTACAGTTACATCACTGGCATCTATCCAACAATGTGGAAAATTGGCCAGGTATGTCCTGTACACAAAATGCAGGACAAATCCAACCTGCCCAATTCTTGTCCCCTCAGTCAATTCCCAATCGTCAGTAAAGTGATGGAAGGTATCATCAACAGGTACTATCAAGCAGCAATTACTCAGCAATAACCTGCTCAGTTTGGGTTCCACAGGGCTGCTCAGTTCTTGACCTTGTTACAGCCTTAGTTCAAACATGGACAAAAGAGCTGAATTCCCAGAGGTTAGGTGAGAGTTACAGCCCTTGACATTAAGGTGCCCATAGCAAAACTGGAATCACTGGATGTCGGGGCAAACTGTCCACTGGTTGGAATCATACCTGGCACATAGAAAGATGGTTGTGGTTGTTGGTAAATCGTCTCAGCTCCAGGACATCTCTGCAGGAGTTCCTTAGGGTAGTGTCCTAGACCCAACCATTTTCTGATGCTTCGTCAATTGCATTCCGTCAGTCATAAGGTCGGAAGAATGGATGTTCACCAATGATTGCACAATGTCAGCACCATGCTCAGGTACTGAAGCAGTCCATGTTCAAATGCAACAAGATCTGGACAATATCCAGACTTGGGCTGACCAGGGGCAAGTAACAGTCATGCCACACAAATGCCAGGCAATGACCATCTCTAATAAGAGACAACCTTATCACTGCCCTTTGATATTCAGTGGTGTTGCCATCACTGAATCCCCCACTATTAATATCCTTGAGGTTACTATTGACCAGGAACAACTGGACTTGCCAAAGAGACGCAGTGGCTACCCAAGCAGGTCAGAGGCTAGGAATACTGAGAGTAAGTAAGTTTCCTAACTCCCCAAAGCCTGTCCACCATCTGCAAGGCACAAGGAGTAATGGAATACTCCTCACTTGCTTGGATGGGTGCAGCTTCAATAACAGTCCAGAAGCTTGACGCCATCAAAGACAAAGCAGCCTGCTTGATTGGCACCACATCCACATCCTCCACCACTGATGTTTAGTAGCAGCAGTATGTACTATCTACAAGATGCATTGTAGAAATTCACCAAAGATCCTTAGACAGCACCTTACAAATACTCAATCACTTTCATCGAAAAGGACGAGGACAGCAGATACATGGGAACACCACCACCTGCAAGTTTCCCTCCAAGCCACTCATAATCCTCATTTGGAAATATATCGCTGTTCCTTCATTGTCGCTGAGTCAAAATCCTGCAATTACCTCCCTAAGGCATTGTGGAGCAACCTTCAGTATGTGGGCTGCAGCACTTCAAGAAGGCAGCTCATCACCACCAGTTCAAGGGCAACTAGAGATGGGCAATAAGTGCTGGCCCAGCTAGCGGTACCCATGTCCCACGATTGAATTGAAAAAAAAAGAATATGTGCAAATTTCAGCTTCAGTAAGCTGGTCACACAGTTTATGGGAGCCCTCAAGCATGTTAAAACAGTTCAGGATTTTACTACTAGGGGTAGGGTGACAATGTATGCATTAACTAGCAGCTGACCTCATTCTGTTACATATTTTGATTCATTTTGGTGTGTGGTGTAGATATAGCCTAATACAGCAACTTTGATTCACGCACAAGGTACTTCAAACAAAATTGGTTCTTCAGGAAGCTGGTAGACAAATTTTCCAGTACATGTTTGCCTGTTGGCTGCTGTCAGGATAGATGTTGATTCTCCAGTAACTCTGGTTGCTCTTGTTGCTTCCTTCAAACATGAATCTCACTGTGCTGTGCACTTTATCTTGTGAAACTATAAGAAAGGTAACCAAGTACAAAATACTTTGAGAGGCTTAGTGAAGCTGCCTTTTTGAAGTTTCCTTTTGTATATACATATTAAAATTAAGGATGATTGTATTGGAAAAGGTGTGGGAGAAGAAATTTGCTTGAGTTGCACCATTAAGCAGAGTTGATTGGATTCACTGGAGCAGGCACAGTCATAATGTTCATGGCATTCTCTCGTGAAATCAATGAAGAATGCAGCACACTTGCCTGCATGAAGCCTGAGGATTTGACGTTGCTGCATAATGCCACATTGCACAAGCAAATCCCCCCCCCCGCATACCATTGTCTTGGGTCAAATATTCTCACTAGCAAAAAGGCCTTCTCCTGTGTTACCATTTCTGTGCTGTTTGTAATGTGCTCACGCCTGTCCAGTGCAAATTAAAATCCTAGTTTGAGTAGCAATCCAATTTGTAATCTTGTCTGTCTCAGTTTAAAAATAAAATTGAAGTGCGGGTGGTCTGTTACCTTATTTGACTTTGTATAAAACCTTAGATTTCAGTGAGTATTATGCTGAATGGAATTCAAATAATTTTATGTTAAAGGCCCTATCTACAAGAACCCCGTCATGTGACAGTACAGAAAGGAACTGAACCACTTGGAATTTCAATCGTGAGTGGAGAAAATGGAGGGATATTTGTTTCCAAGGTAATTGGTGGAAGTATCGCTCATCAAGCAGGACTTGAATATGGTGACCAGTTGCTTGAGGTAAATGTGATTAACTTGCTAAAACTTGCTAATAATGAGAAAAATCATGCATCTGAAGTTTCTGTTGCTTTGCACAACTATACGTGTTTAGGGAGGGAAAGGGTTTCCTATATTCGCAGAATACTTCAACATTTGCCTATAATTCAGTTCAGTCAGTATAGATTGTATTGTGAGAGCATTGGTAATCTTCTGTAATTGCATTTAAAGTTTGACTGCTGGGTCCTCCTGGTGTGAGTTATCTCAAATGTTGGAATTTTGAAAGAGGATGCTCTTCATTTTTTAGTTCCATGAGAATAGGGCATCTTGGAAGAAGGCCCAAAATATGTGGGTTCTTTCTAATTCCAATTAAAAACTGCATAACAGCTGTTTGAATCAGAATATTTCCACAACGGCTTTATCGTTGTTTTTACCGGGTTGTCCCTCACTATAACTTGTGATTCGTCGGAGCATGACCTGACATTTTGCTTTTCTCACCGCAGTCCCATTCCCTGAACACCCGCATTCCTTCAAAACTTTAAAATAAACCTGCTTTTTACTGATGGTTTGCCAAAGAATATGGCCTCCTTATAGACAGGCCTAAAATTTTGAGATCATGTTAATTTAGAGTGTAATATTTTTCCTTTTTCCAAAGTCTTTACATTTCTCCAAGTTATCAAAGCTATCATAAGAGAATGGGGTAAAAATGGGTTTCCCAAAGCTCCACGCCATCTCCTGCCAAGAAGATCAGTTGGCATTATTAGTGTTTTTGAGTCATCTTGGTATATTACACTTTGATTTTTCTTCTTCCAATCTCCAGCACAGCAGAAACCAACAGCTTAGTGGCCAGGGTTTTGAGATGATTGCCATTGTAGGGTAGGTTGATACTCCAAATGCAATGCATCATTGCATTCCTATTAATCTAGTTCCAGTTGGTTTAGTGGTAACTGTCTTACCACTGAGAATTTCAGTGAGCAGTTGTGTTTTAAAAGCTGTTTTTAAGTTTCATCGTGCCTGCCTATTAAGATGAATTGAATAATCCCAGATACTATGCAGAGTGGCTTTCCACATATCACATGGCCATTATTCATCCATCAAACAATACCACCAAAATAGATTTCACGGTCATTTATCTCATTAATGCTTCATGTTATTGTGTGCAAATGGACTACTGTGAACTCGTCCTTCGATGAAATAGTAGTTCATTGCTCTGAAGTGCTTTGTGATGTATTGCAGACTTGAAAGATGCAGCAAAAGCACAAATTCTTTTCCTTGCACTGTCTTTGTCTCTCCCTTCATATCATGTCTTTTGTTCTTGGTTTTAAGAAGGCATTTTATGTTACATACATAGCAGTGTTGGTGATGTTTTACTATCTTTTGACAGTATAATGGCATAAATCTGAGGAACGCCACTGAGCAACAGGCCCGGTTAATTATTGGACAGACAGAACCATGTGAGACTATCACCATCTTGGCCCAATATAACCCACATATGTATCAACTGGGTAACCATTCACGTTCCAGGTGAGACTTCAATTGTGCAAATTAGAACTTAGACTTGTACGCTGATTTCTCTGAGCAATGTATTAAGTTTCTCCCAATGACCTAAAGATATAGGAGCAGAAGCCAGCCCGTTCACTCTGCTCTGTCATTCATTGAGGTCATAGCTAATTCGGTAATCTCAACTCGACTTTCCAACCTTATCCCCATGACCCTTGATTCCCTTACTGTTCAAATATCTGTCTCATCTCCACCTTAATTATGCTTAATGACTCTATGCTTACACTAGGTATGAACATGGTTGAGTGTTCTTTTTTTTTTGAATGTGTATTTCCATCTCTCACCTTAAACCTATGCCCTCTGGTTTTAGACTCCCCCATCTCTGGGAAAAAGCTTGTCTATTTACCCTCTCTGTGCCCTTCATGATTTTATAAACCTCTTTAAGGTCATCCCTCAGCCTCCAACACTCCAGGGAGAATAGCCCCAGCGTCTCCCTGTAGCTCAAATCCTAAACCCTGGCAACTTCCTTGTCATTCTTTTCTGAACCCTTTCAACTTTCACGACATCCTCCCTATAGAATGGAGACGAGAATTGCACGCAGTAATCAAATAGTGGCCTAACCAATGTTCTGTATAGCTGCAATATGGCCCCCCAACTCCTATACTCAATGTACTGACCAATAAAGGCAAACATACCAAATGCCTTCTTCATTAACCTATCTACCTGCGACTCGACTTTTGAGGAACTATGAACCTGCAATCAATATCTTTGTTCAGCATCACTCTCCAGGACCTTACCATTAAGTGTATAAGTCGTGTCCTGATTTGCATTCCCAAAATGCATCACCTCACCTTTATCCAAATTAAACTCCATCTGCCACTCCTCAGCTCTTGGCCCAACTAATCAAGGTCCTGTTGTACTCTGAGGTAACCTTCACTGTCCACTACACCTCCAATTTTAGCATCATCTGCAAACCTATGAACTATACCTCCTATATTCACATCCAAATCATTTATATAAATGACAAAAAGCAGTGAACCGAGTACCAATCCTTGTGGCACACTGCTGGTCACCAGTCTGAAAAGCAACCCTCCATTCCCACCTCGGTTTATTTTTACCTTCGAGCCAGTTCTGGATCTAAATAGTTAGTTCTCCGTCCATTCCATGTGATCTAACCTTGCTAACTAGTCTCCCATGAGGAATCTTGTCAAATGCCTCACTGAGGTCCACATAGATCACGTCCACAGCTCTGCCCTCATCAATCCTCTTGGTTAAATCTTCAAAAAACTCAATCACGTTCATGAAATACAATTTCCCATCCACAAAGTCATGTTGACTATTCCTAATTAGTCTTAGCTTTTCCAAATACATGTAAATCCTGTCCCTCAGGATTCCCTCAAACAACTTGCCCACCACTGATGTCAGGCTCACCAAGTCAGCCAACCTCCAGTCTTCCGGCACCTTACCTGTCGATTATACAAATATCTCAGCAAGGGGCCCAGCAATCAATTTCCTAGCTTCCCACTGAGATCTCGGGTGCACGTGATCAATTCCCAGGGATTTGTCCATCTTTGTGTTTTAAGGCACCCAGCATGCTCACCTCTGTAATATGGGCATTTTTCAAGATGTCGCAAGTTATTTCCCCACATTCTCTCTCTTCAATATCCTTCTCCACAGTAAACACTAATGCAAAATATTCATTTAGTATCTCCCACATCTCTTGCGCTTCCACACATCGATGGCCTTGCTGATCTTTGAGGGGCCCTTTTGTCTCCCTAGTAATCCTTTTGTCCTTAATGTATTTGTCGAATCCCTTTAGATTCTCCTTAATCCTATTTGCTAAAGCTATCTGGTGTCCCCTTTTTGCCCTCCTGATTTCCCTCTTAAGTATACTCGTACTAACTTTATACTCTTGTAGGGATTCACTCAATCTCTGCTGTTTATGTCTGACATTTGCTTCCTTCTTTTACTTGACCAAAACCTTAGGTTCTCTCATCATCCAGCATTCCCTACATTCACCATCCACCCTAACAGGAACATACTGTCTCTGAGCTCTCGTTATCTTAATTTAGAAGGCTTCTCATTTTCCAGCCATCCCTTTATCTGTAAACATACGCCCTCAATCAACTTTTTAGATTACATCCCCTACAGTGTGGAAACAGGACCTTCGGCCCAACCAGTCCACACCGACCCTCCGAAGAATAACCCACCCAGAGCCATTTCCCTCT
Source organism: Chiloscyllium plagiosum (assembly GCF_004010195.1). Taxonomy (NCBI): domain Eukaryota; kingdom Metazoa; phylum Chordata; class Chondrichthyes; order Orectolobiformes; family Hemiscylliidae; genus Chiloscyllium; species Chiloscyllium plagiosum. The sequence continues at coordinate 16,933,023 of NC_057747.1, read as the reverse complement.
GATGAAAGCACCTAACATTACGGGCAATTTAGCATGGCCAATCCACCTGACCTGCACATCTTTGGACCGTGGGAGGAAACCGGAGCACCCGAAGGAAACCCACGCAGCCACAGGAAGAATGTGCAAACTCCATGCAGATAGTCGCCGGAGGCTGGAATTGAACCTGGGACCCTGGTGCTGTGAGGCGTCAATGCTAATCACTGAGCCACCGTGCCTAATCCTTGCCTAATACTGTCAAAATTAGCGTTCTGCAAATTAAAAGTTTAGATCCAGTCTATCCTTTTCCATCACAATTTTAAAACTAATAGAATTATTTCCCAAGAGTAGGTTTAGGTTTTGCACCTTCTCTGGTAGGTACATCCACATACTGTGTAAGAAAATTTTCTTATACGCACTTAACACATTCCTCACCATCCAAGCCCTTAACAATATGGCAGTCCCAATGTAAGTTTGGAAAGTTAAAATCCCCTACCATAACCACCCTATTATTCTTAGACATAACTGACATCTCCTTACAAATTTGTTTCTCAATTTCCTGTTTACTAGTGGGGGATCTGTAGTACAATCCCCATAAAATGATCATCCTTCTCTTATTTCTCGGTTCCGTCCAAATAACTTCCCTGGACGGATTCCTAGGAATATCCTCCCTAAGTTCAGCCGTAACATTATCCCTAATCAAAAATGCCACTCCCCCGATAGCATTAATACCCTGGAACATTTAAGCTGCCAATCCTATCCATCCCTGAACGATATCTCTGCAATTGTTATGATATCCCAGTCCCATGGTCCCGACCATGTCTGAGTTCATGCCTTATTTGTTAGGCCTCTTACATTGAAGTAGCTGCAGCTACTTCAATCAGTCCTACCTCTTTTTCTACTTTGGCCCTGCCTGCTCTGAGTATTTGACTTACTCCTTCTCCCAACTGTACCAGTCTCAGATGGATCTCTTTCCTCACTATCTCTCTGGGTGACACACACAGACCTTATATAAGTAATTTGAATTTCCACAAATTTGAATTCTTCTCCTCTGCGCTGCTTAGCCATGCATTCATCTGCTCAATCCTCCTATTTCTACTTTCACTAGCTTCTGGCACCACGAGTAATCCAGATCTTACTACCATCGAGGGCCTACTTTTTAAATTCATGCCTAACTTCGTATATTCGTTACGCAGAAACTTGTCCTTTTCTCTTCCTACATCGTTAGTTCCAATGTATACAACAACCTCCTGCTGGTCCCTCTCCTCTTTGAGAATATTCTGCACCCTCTCCGAGATGCCTTAAATCCTGGCTCCAGGGAGGCAACACACCATTCTGATGTCTGTCAGTGCAGAAACATCTGTCTGTCCCTTTGACTTGAGATTCTCCTATCACAATCAATCGCTTGGAATCTAGCATACCACCTGTTACGTTAGAGACAGTCTCAGTACCAGAAACCTGGCTGTCAGTGCTACATTCCCCTGAGATCCATCACCACCTACATTTTCCAAAACAGTATACTTGTTTGAGATGGGGATAGCCACAGGAGAAAGTGAGGACTGCAGATGCTGGAGATCAGAGCTTAAAAATGTGTTGCTGGAAAAGTGCAGCAGGTCAGGCAGCATCAAAGGAGAAGGAGAATCGACATTTCGGGCATAAGCCCTTCTTCAGGAATTCCTGAAGAAGGGCTTATGCCCTAAACGTCGATTCTCCTTCTCTTTTGATGCTGCCTGACCTGCTGCGCTTTTCCAGCAACACATTTTATAGCCACAGGAGACTCCTGTACTACCTGCCTCCCCCTCCTACCTTTCCTAAAGATCACCCATCTATCTGACTATATCCTTAGTTTATCTCCCTTCCCGCAACTACCATCCATCACACTCCCTAGCTCCTGTAAATTCCTCATTGCCTCTAACTGCTGCTCCAACAGATCCATGCAACATGATAGGATTCACAACCAAACACAGGTCCTGCAGACATGATCATCAGTAACAGAAACTCTCCCTAATCTCTCTCATTCAACCAGAAGAGTACATCACTACTGAAGGCCATCCTTGCACCTGAACCAACTACAGACCCTGAAAATAGCACTGTCTTACTGCTCTAAAAGCACTGCTGCAATCTAGCTTTGTACTTATATTTTTATATTTTTTAAGTTTAATTAGGTTGCACTTTAAAACTAGTCTCTTAATTGATCCACTGTTGTGAGCTTGCCCACACAGGTTTCTCCAAGGTCAGCTGTGAATTTCACTGTTTGTCTAGTTTTCTTCGAATGAACTCTGATGTCCAGAGATACTTGAAACCAAGCAGCAAAGGCAGCAGCTATGCAGATTTACCACTGGGTCAGACAGCAGTGTCGGTTTCTTTCTACGTTTGAATCACTTCCCATGTGGTCACTGCCTTTGTCTCCCTTCCTCCTTTTTAAAGGCTGTTGTTTAGATCTTCTTTCCCCCAAAGTTCCAAAACAATGCATTGACTTCTAAAGCAGTAATTGCTGCTCTTAGAATTCGAGGAAATCAGCTCCAACGCAGAAAATACATCAAAAGAAAGGAAGCAGCTCTTCATTGAAGCCAAGTCGTTAATTGGAAGCTACTAATATATTAGATATTTAAATGAGTTTGCTAACTATTGCTAGCTTCTTATGTTGCTACTCTGGACCCACTTTGGTTTATCATCCATATGAATGATTTGGATGAGAATTTAGGAGACCTGGGCTGATACTAAAATTAGTGGTATACTGGACAGTGAAGAACGTTATCTAAGACTACAAAGAGATCTAGATCGATTGAGTTAATGGACTGAGGAGTGGCAGGTAGAATTTAATTTGGATAAATGCGAGGTATTGAATTTTTGTAAAACAAATAAAGGCAGGACTTAGACAATTAATGGCAGGGCCCTGGGTAGAGTTGTAGAATAGAGAGACCTTGCGGTTCAGACACATAATTCTTTGAAATCTGCACCACACAAAGACAGGGTATTGAAAAGGGTGTGTAGCACACTTATCTTCGTTGCTCAGACTTTTCAGTAAAGGAATTGGGACGTCATGTAGAGGGTGTTGGTGAGGCCTCTTCTGGAGTACTTTGTACATTTCTGGTCACCCTTCTATAGGAAGGATATTATTAAATTGGAGAGAGTGCAGGAAAGATTTGCCAGGATGCTGCTGGGATGGAAGGTTTGAGTTATAAAGGCTTGATAGGCTGGGACTTTTTTCTCTGGAACAAAGAAGGTCGAGGAGTGGCCTTAGAGGTTTGTAAAATCATGAGGGGCATAGATAAGGTGAATAGCAAAAGTTTTTTCCCTTGGGTGGGGGAGTTCAAAACTAAGCATCTTTTTAAGGTGAGAGGAGAAAGATTTAAACAGGATGTGAGGGGCAAGTTTTTTTTTATAAACAGAGTGGTTCATATGCAGAATGAACTACCAGAGGAATTGGTGGATATGGATACAGTTACAGCATTTAAAAGACATTTGGCTTAGGAAATGTTTGGAGGGATATTGGCCAAAGACAGACAAGTGAGACTAGTTTAGTTTGATAACATGGTCGGCATGGACTAGTTGGACTGAAGAGTCAGTTTTCATGCTGTGTGACTCTGTAAACAATTAATGTTGATCCATATGTGCTTTGTGTTACTAGTTCTCGACTGGAGCCAATAAGTAACCATTCAACTCCCCAGGGTAGTGGAGCAACAACGCCCGACAATCACTCCATGATTGATGCTGTGAGTGAACAGGATGAAGGGACAATAACCCCTCCATCGAAGCAAACCACCCCAACTACTAGTCCACGTGACTCAATCAGGTCAGTTATAATCGGAGCTGTTCTACACCACTAAGACTAAAGTTCCTCTGTTATGAGACAGAATAAAACTTTGTCCTTTTCATTTCATTTGGATAAGGCAGAACTTTTGACTGTGCCCTTCCAAAGAATATTGTGTTGCTTTGAAGGAATGATCACCTTTGGCATATTGCAAACAAAAAAATCAAAAATGCATCAAGCAAGGGACTATTCGTTATTCAATTCTAAAGCTTAATATGGGACTTGAAATGTCCATAGACGTTGTCAGACATGCTGAGTATCTATGGGATTTAGTTTTGTTTTCAGATTTCCAGCATTTGCAGTTTTTGCTTTTATATAGTACTATTCGACATTTACAGGGATCTGGATAGAGTAGATGGGAAAGCTGTTCCCCTTAGGAGTAGGATTGAGATCCAGGGAATGCCAAATAAAGATGATCAACTAAAGAAACAAAGGCAACGCAAGAAGAAACATTTTTAAACAACAGTTGCTTATGATCTGGAATGCAATACCTGAGAATGTGGTGGAGGCAAATTTGATCATATCCTTCAAAGATAGTTAGATAAGCATCTAGAGAAACTAATTTGCAGGCGAGGGGAAAAGGTAATGACTGCGATTTGGTGAGTTGTATTTCAGAGAGCTGACACCAATGCAACAGGTCAAATAGCTTGCTTCTGTTCTTGTAACCATTCAATAATTCTTTTTGTGATTCAAAACAGAATTAATTTTCAAAATATCACAGAAAATCTGCCATATTTCTCATTTGGAATTTAGTAATAAATAATTTATGGACCTGTATATTTGAATAGTGTTACATTTTATGATTTTAATCCTGGTTTGGTTTTATAGCTTAGAATTTATTAAGGTTACACTACTTATCCTGTATCATTATTTCTGGTGGGTAGAGGCACCTTGATTTACACTTCAATTCCAATTTGTAATTGTGTTAAAATTGATGTAGCTGTTCAAAGATGCAGGCTATTTCTCCTGCTTATTAATGTTCTAGAAAGAGAGGCCATGTTAAAATAAATTTGAATGTTTGGATGTTGGGTGATGGCAGAGACTGGCTGTGATGCCTCGGTAATCAAGCCTTGCTAGCTAGGTTAACGTTAAGGTTCCTACCATGGAACACATCATATGAGGAGGGCATATTGAGTGGGTGAATACCTATTTCTAGATGCATTGACAAATTTGATATTCCATGAAAGTTATGGAAAGGTAGTTTATAATGCACACAGACCAAGGAGGTCCCGATGTCAATATTAGATCTGTGCTATATTTGTTATCTCAGCTGGTAAATGAAAAGGAAGTGCAGTAGGTTTAGTGCACTTGGACAAAGGGAGGGTAAATCAACCAGAGTGACCCCGTTTGCTCTACTGCATAGTCCTTATTGGATTGTGTTTATTCATCAGTTCTGCATTGAATGTGCAGTGAACTGTCACGCTACCTTTTTATTGATATATGAAGAACTGATGACATGCTAACTGTGAACAACTGTTGTCTTATTATAGAAGAGTTAGAGATCTTGAAAGAAAAGTTCATCGAAGATCAATAGGTACTTTGGCCTGATGTTACTGCTGGTTTGCAGGGCAACAATCTTTACTTCCATCAAAAAAATACTTAGCAAGTATTGATAATACATTCAGTGAAAGATGGATAATCAACAAACTAATTTCAAAATATCATTGTGTTCTGACTAATACATTTCCTGATTGGTTACCGTGTTCATCTGCAATCACATGAAAATAAATATGTTCCTTGTTTTTCTTTCTTGCATTTTTAATTCAACAGAAAGTCAATTGATTCAAGCAACCAAATTGCTGAACCGCGATTCCTTTTCCTAAAGAAAACCCAAATGGAATTAGGGATCCAAATTTGTGGTGGAAACCTATATGGAGTATTTGTGGCAAAGGTGGACGATGACAGTCCAGCAAATGGCCCTGATGGGCTGATTCCCGGGGATAAATTGTTGGAGGTAAGTGAAATAACTCCACAGAGGCTATTATCCCATCACCAAGTCACTCTTTATTTACACACAGAGAGTCATTTACACTTATCCAGCTCTCTCAAAGCCTGCTCTGAGAGGGAACAAGATATCTAACACTTCTGTTCTTATCTGTCAGCCATGGCTCCCTGATTGGGGCTATTAATCTGGTCCAATCAGGGAACTCATTTTATGAGGTCCACCTGGCTGACCTTCTTACAATCATTACAGTAAGAAGGCTGGCAGATTGCATAATCATTATCAACAATTCATTTGAAAATTGTTTGATTTTCAGAATTTGAATAAAGCCAATGATCCTCCAAACATTAAAACTTGCATTTAAATTTCAAGCATATGTCACACAAACAGTTTAAAATAAAATCAGAGAGTCTCAGACTATTCAATTGGGAATGGAAAAGAGGCAGTTCAAACAAGAGTGCATGCATTTTCCATTCTTCATAAATGTTGAGACTATAAATGATTTGTACCCCAGCTGACTCTACCTCGTAAAAATAGGGCTTTGTGCATCATTTATAGAGTCACTCTATGTCGATCTATTAGAATCATAGAGATGTACAGCATGGAAACAGACCCTTCGGTCCTATTGTGAGAGCTTTGCATACAAACATTTACTGTAGCTATTTATATTGCTTGATGACAGTTGTCCTTTGCCTTTTCACACTCTGGGTTCTAGTTGAAAGCAATCATTTTTAAAAATTGTACATTTATGATCCTCATGCCTATTAAGTGAGATTGTCATTTCTCATCAGGGTTATCATTGATTCATTATGCAACAATATTTTGTATTAAAGCTCGAGCTTGCCTCCTGAGTAGCATAGTGTACTTTTAAAGGATTTCCCCCAAAAATTGAGCCTTTTTATTTTATCTGTAATGTTACAGAACTCTTCTGTTGAGTTGATTTTAGGTTGCTTTGCAGTGCAGTGCATCTGCCTCCTTTCCTTACAAACATCGTCTTGTATGAGGTTTCAAAGCCTTGTGCCAAAAACTGGATGATTCTTCTTTGTAAATGATGAGCGAGTTGGAAATATGATGAGTTTATACTGTGGTAAAAGGTAGGCAGGACCAGAAGAGAAAGTCAGAGTGCATGGGGAATTAGAGCTCACAACAGTTATAAAGCAAAAGGCAAAGCGAGTGGTAACAGAAAAGAGATGGGTGCAGAGAGAAGGTATTAATAGCAGAATATAAGTCCGTCTTTCTGAAAGTTAAACCAAACGTGGCAAGGAATTAAAATGGAGGATAGAGAACATGATGTGAGGTTATTGAACTTAATGCCAAGTCTAGACATCTGTTAAGTGTCGAAACAGAAAATGAGGTACTGTTGCTCAACCTTGCATTGGACTCCGTTAGAATGCCGTAGCAAACACTGTCTTCCAGTTTCTCAGTCTCCCTGGCATCTGTTGCAATGATGCTATCTTTTCCCCGCAGCTTGCAATGTGTCTTCCTTTTTCCTCAGCCAAGGACTCCCTCCTCACCTGGATATACAGGACCATCAACTGTTCAAATTATTAACCATTTTCTCCACCTTTCCACAACTGTGATGCTTCCCCTTGTCATCACTTTCCACCCAACCAGTCTCTGTATTCAGAGGATCATTTTCCACTATCACTCGCCTGATGTCACCACCATACACATTTTTCCCTGTCAACATTCCAAAAGGACCAATGTCCCTGTGACATCCTCATCTATTCCTCAGTTGCCCCAATTTTCCTCCTGTGGCACATTCTCATTCAGTCACAGGTCGTGGAGCATTTGCCAATTTATCACCTCCCCCCTTGTCAGAGATCATAAATACTCCTTATACAGCAATTGACTTGTCCTTCTTTTAATCTAGTCAGCTGTATTTGCTGCTCACAATGCAGTCACTACACTGAGGGAAACAAAATGTAGATTGAGTGATCACTTTGCAGGATACCTTCATGTAGTTTGCATGCATAATTACATCATTTTAATACACCACCTCATGCTCACGTTTCTGTCCTTGATCTGTGATCTTTAATCCCGCTCAATCCCTGACATTCTCCAACCTTCCCTCTGTTCCACTTGCTTCTATCTTTCTCGACTGCGTTAAATCCATCATTTTTCAACCATTTTCAGTTCTGAAGAGGAATCACATTGGAGTTGATATGTTACCTCTGTTTTTCTCGCTATAGATGCTGCCAAATCTTCTGAGTTTCTCCAGCACTTAATGTCTTTACTTCTGATCTTCAGCACCTGCAGTATTTGACGTTTATTGGTGTGGTAGATTATCTGGTTATTCATTACATTGCTTCTAGAAATTTTTGTTTCTTAAAACAAATAATTTGTTTAATACTAAATTGAACCATACGTTTCATTTACTGTTGTATATGTACGTCAGAACTATGAATGATTGTTCAGAAATTTAAATGTTGCCCTGAAATTTGGGCAAGCTGGAAGATTTGCAACCCATTTGGAGCTATGAAATAAAAATTAATGTTTAACCAGATGTATGTGCCCAGGGCATTGTCATAACGCAAACATTAAATTTGGTATCAAGTAATAAATTTAATACTTCTCGTGTTCCAAATGTTCTGCTTAACAACAGTAGCACTTGAGACATCATTTGAAATCTATGGATATTGTTGTCAAGGGGAAGTCAATTGTGATGCTTGTCCAATAAGAAATTAACATCTGGTAAATCAGATGATTATCTTGCATCTAAGTTTATTGCATCTAAGACTTATTCCTGGAATATCCCTTTATTTCTTTTGCATCTCATTTTGGATTCCTTGCAATTTTGATTTTTAAGCACTGTTTTCCTTCCTTTACGAGCACAACTTCAAGTAAACACATCACTGAGCAGAGATTATTAAATTACATAGCAAAGTTGATTCTGTCTGCTGTTAGAGCATCTTTTTGGAACCTACCGTGCATACTGACTCCTGCATCAGAAATCGGCAAAAAAGGGACTTGTGCACTTTTGTTCAAAGTTATTGTCCTGACTTTGTATCTGATGCTGCAGTGCTGTTGAGACCCAAAGTGGAATTCCCACAAATTCCACTTAATGTTGCAAGTATATAGTTGCTGCATTTGTCTACATGTCAAACGAATTGCATGCCCAATGTAATTCATCGTGTAAGCCACAAAAATGCAAAACTTCTGAAGTCATAATTAAACGGTGCAGACCAGCGTCCACTCAAAAAAGTGACAGTGGTCTGAAGATGTTTAAAAAAAATAAATAAATTTTTGAATTTTAAGTATGACAGTTTAGTTTATACATGAAAATCTGTTGTCATTGTTGGCATCCTTCCATAATTTGATGGTCGTACAGCAAATCGAGTCATTTATGCTATCCTTTCTGCCAATGGTTGAAGAGACCAATCCATGAGACATATTCTGCTCAAGTGCCCAGAGTGAAGTGATTGGCAGGTCTCATTATGGATTGTTGCTTTTTGGTGTTGGTGTTACTAAGTTTCTATAGTGTCTGATCATCACGGTGGTGCATGTTGGCCCACAGGTGATGTCACAGTTTTCCTCTCTTATCAGCTACTATCTCCTAGATGCAAGATTCGATGCTTAGGGCCTTTATGTCATGCTTGAAAGCAACCTTGAAGTGGTTATTCTGGGCATCCCAAAGGTTATTTGGTTGTCTCACGATACAGAAAGTTGGAATCATAGAATCCCTACTGTATGGAAGCAAGACATTCACCACATCGAGTCCACTCAACCCCTCTGAAGAGCACCCCTCCCATCTCTGTAACACTGCATTTCATATGGCTAAGTCCACCTAATCTGCATATCTTTGGACTGTGGGAGGAAACCGGAGCACCCAGAGGAAGTGGGGAGAATGTGCAAAATCCACATAGTTTTCAGGTATGCACCTGTCTTTCGTCGTGCGAATGGGTCCAAGCTACAAAAGTCACTTCTGCCTGATCAGTGTCAAGGCATTTGGGAAATTTGCCTTTGACAGAGCTGTCAAAGTCATGATTTTGAATTTCCCTATCTAGAATGTACTTCAATGCAATAAAATATCTTCCACTTAATCAAGTGACAGACAAGTCCACAGCAGTCTTGCCCTCCCTAAAATAAAATACATCATTTGTGTAGCTTTGTTCCCCGCAATTGATGGGGCTAATATTTTCATTAATTTTATATACAGTACCTAGATTTGTTTTTAAATACATTCTGTAAGTGCTTAATAAGGTGGACAGATGTTTGTTACTGTATTATGAAAGCACTTTAGAATGATTAATTTTCACTGCTGGCATTCACATATTTACAGTTTCTTGTATTAGTGTTTTATTGTCATCTTTAACAGTTAATTTCTTGATAGTCATAATTTCAGTTATGGTAGATATTTTAGTTTTATTAGCCATTTTTCTGTGACTATTTGTGTGAAAAATTTGTAAAGTTATAAGGCTAGCGTTGCTCAGTATTAGTGCATTTATAATTTTTTTATAGCACTATTCATACCTGCCTTCTGTTTATGTTTGTCATTGTTTATAGTGAGATCAACATAAAGGCCTTAGAGAAGGTATGACACATATATTGATTTTGCTCACTGCAGTAAATGAGGCAAGATCCTTTAAAAAAATTAGTTGGCCTGTGTTTACCAGATAGTCGAAAGATATTACATTTCCTGATTTGCAAAGCTTTTGCTAAGGAAAAACAAATCTCATTTGCTGAAATTATTCTGCAAACCAGATTGTAATTGTTTTCTTCCTAACCATTGCCTTTCTGATATAGTCATACAATTTAACATGAGTTTAAAGTGATGACAGTACTGGAATAAGTTTCTGACACAATTTCAAATACAATGCAGCCAAGAGAATTACTCACTCATTCTTTTCTAATATATTTCAGTAGTAATGAATAGTGCATTGAGACTGAACAGGAACAGTATGTCTGCATTATAACTTTACCTTTGCTTGGGTATAACTCTGTATTTGAATAAACATTATACCATGCACTAGAAATTGCAGTGAAATAAAATGTGGGCAGAGAAAAAAAGGTTTAGAGATAAATCCAGCTCCTGAAAATATACTTACTGTGCCTATTAGACAGTTTAGAAAAGGACAATTGGTAATGTATATCTACTAGCTGTTTGACAGCCTGCAAGGAAACAGTATGCAAACCAGGGAAACGAGATGGAGAGAATAGAAAAACTTCAACTTAAGAGAAATTTTAATGAACACTTTTTAAAAATACACAGGAGGTTTTACTGCAACACTTATTTGCTGGAATGTATTCAAAGTAAACAGCAATTCTTGATTATAGTCATTTTACATTTTCGTTGCAGTACAATGGCACCGATATGCGGAATGTGACGGCTGAGCAGGCCTATGTCGAAATGCTGAAACCCACAGAAACCATCTCTGTGAAGGCTCAGTACAGAATAGAGGAATTCAACAAGATCAGAAATGAAGCCGGAGATGGTTTCTATATCAGGTATCATTTGAGATCATTAACTGCAAACTTCTCATAATCATTAAATGAAAATAGATCAGGACTTCATGGACAAATTCTGTTGGAATGTTGGGTCAAGCAATGAATGTAACAGAAACAGACTGAAAATAATTGGGTTTAAGCTACAGTTAGATCTCCATCTGTAGAATAACATTTGGAAGTAGCAGTGATTTGGCCATTATTTTCTTGTTGTTCATTCAGTACATCTGCAATAATTTCACGTGGCGAACAATGTTAATTTCAGCTTTTTGTGTGAAAGGATCGTGTATTATTTTTCAGATACTTCGCCTCCTACAAGTGCATGGTCAGTGTAAGATTTTGAGGTTCACTTTAACTTGAGTTGTAAAAACCTACATAGATTACAATTACAAATATTCTTAATGAACGTCTTCAGGTGTGTTGTGACACACCTCTGGAGCAGGCGGGACTTGAACCGAGGCCTTCTGGTGACAATTACAATTATAAGCTAAGGTTGAGAGAGCCAATTGAAAGTTCACTAGACCTGATTGGTTCAAAGACATTCCATGTATAAATATGTTTTCACAAGTTTTACAAAATTTATTTTGTTTATCCAAATAAGCACTAAAGAAAACCTACTGAATATAAAGAGTAGTTTACAGTTCTTCCATTTCAGGCTGCTATTCCCAGACACTGGTTGACTAGGCACCGGTCATTTGTTTTGTTGTGTTGACTGAGGTTCTTATTCCTTCTTGTGTGTCAAAGCACTAAAACCCAGGCCTTGTTAATCTTTACTAGCCACTAAGCCCGTGCGTAACAGAGGCATCCTGAACTCTATTAAGCATACTGTTTCATGAAAGTACACTAAACAACAAAAGAAGAGGCAATAAAACCATAAACCATACTTTTGGCCTACTATTGGACTTTTCTCCCTTCAGAAACTGTTTATAATTAGTCATAATTTAACAATATAATTTATTTCTTCACTTGCTGAATCAAATCATAACTATTGAAAAATAGCCCAATCTTCCAACAGAAACCATTGTGATATTTTACTTAGCCTAGGTTTTAATTTCTGTTGTCTAATATTTTGGAATTCTATGGTGTTCATGTTTTAATTTTACTTACCAAGCTAAGTCCTGATGTGTTTGAGTAATACAGGTTCACAGCAATCTTTTCTTTGGCATTTTCATCTGCTTGGTCTTCCAGAGCACTTTACGATCGAGTTGCTGAAGTAGAGCACGATTTAAGTTTTAAGAAGGATGATATCCTTTACGTTGATGACACACTGCCGCAAGGAAACTTTGGTTACTGGATGGCCTGGCAATTGGATGAAAATGCTCAGAAGCTGGAAAGAGGACAAATCCCCAGCAAGTACATGTAAGCGTAACAATTGATGAAAGGGTAACATAAATAAGGAAGAAGCTCTGCATTCAAATAATAAGAAATACATTGCATTCTACTTCTTTTAAAATATAAACGTAATTCTTGCTTTAGAGTTAGAAGGTTGTTGATTGTCAAGTGTACAGAAGAGTACTGTATGATGAGAGCTACTGAATTTTGAATGAGATGTTAAACCAGGTGTTCTCTGCCTGTTCGTCTGGATGTGAAAGTTCCTACTCCAGGTTTTTTTTTAAGGTATGCAAGAGAGATCTGGTGGCCTAGCCAATAGTTATCCCTCAGTCAGAACCTTAATAAATTGTTAGTGTGAACATTTATCTTATTGCTGTTGTAGGACCTTGCAGTGTAAATTCACTGCAGTATTTTATGAGATATCAGTGCCAATCCTTGTTTCTTTTTACGAATATCATATCAATGGTGGCAAATTGTTTTGGAAATGTCTAAGGATGTGTTGAGAATTATATAAATAGCATATTTGTTTTCTATTAAAGTTTGATTTCAAGGGCCAAAGACCAAGCTTTTTGACTACTTCTTATTTCCCAGTATCTGGACATATTTCATAATGCAGCATTTCACCTGTGAAACAGAAACCAAAAGTAGTCCAGAAGTTCAACGTTTTAGTTAATAAAGCTGCAGCTACAATACAGAGAATTCCCATGTCTTTATGGCTGTTACTTTATGGCTATGTCCCAAGAAGAAAATTTCCCAGCAAAGTATGGTTGATTCCAGTTAAAGTTTTGTTTCTATAAATTCAGTTTATAGGAACAAAAACAGAAATTGCTGGAAAAACTCAGCGGGTCTGGCAGCATCAGTGCAGAGAAATCAGAGTTAACATTTCAGGTCCAGTGATCCTCCTTCAGAATTTATGATAGCTAGGCGAAGGTTGGTTTTTATGCAGAAGATAGGGTTAGGGAGGGGTTAAGGAGTGAACAGTAGAACCCAGAGAGAGAAAAACAGTTGGACAGTCAACTGGATAAAGGTCAGTTTAGGGGAATTAATAGTTGCTAATGGGAGCTCTTTGTAGCTGACAATGAGTTGTGTGTGGTAGCAGCTCATGTGATGACAAGGCTAGGTGTGTGGGAGTAGGGGAAAGACGTGGGAAAAGGCACTCAACTCTAAAGTTGTTAAACTCGATATTAAGTCCAGAAGGCTGCAGAGTTCCCAAGCAGAAAATGAGGTGCTGTTCTTCCAGTTTGCACTGGGCCTCTCTCGAGCACAGCAGCAAGCCTGAGACAGTTGTTGGCCAGGGAACATGGTGATGTGTTAAAGTGGCAGCTCATGTCTTTTTTTGTGAGCAGAATGTAGATTTGTTTCCTGACTGTCGAGGAGACTACAATTTGTAGGAAATTCTATATTGTATTTTCTGTATGAATTTGTTATCGGGCAAGAAGATAACAGGTGGAAACTTTGGCTTCTGAACAGAATTCCCATCTTTTTATAAGATGATAAAAATGCAAGTGCTGTCAAAACTTTTAAGATTTCCTGTTGAAAGAGATGATTTGGCATTATATACTTGGGTTGTTTGTACAAGATTCATTAATTGCTCAAATTGCAAGTCCCATCAATCTAATGGTTTCCATTAATTCAGAAAGATTCTGGAGGTACGGAAAATACAGGCAAGTCTGGATCTTTTCTGCTGCTTACATCCTAGAAAGTCGAATTGTTTCACCTGTGAGCATGTTGCCCCAAGTATTTCCCATTTGCCATTTTCAGCTTAGTGCCAAGTCAAAAATGATCAAATCGATATTTATAAATAGATCCTGAAGCTTCATTGAAGATGGGAGTAATCCTGTACAATTATTGATCTACCACGTAATGGTGACATGTCACATGCAACGCACATTGTTTTGTAGAATATACTGATAAGTAGCTTTTTATGGTAATTTTGAATTGCCTTTTATGGTTCATAATTTGGAACCAGTAGGAACATGACTGCTCCTTTTAGGTACAACTGAGTACAGGTTACATTAGTTTCATATCCCAGAATTTTAAGGTGAGTAATGTTATAGTAAGAGTCTTGAGATTGAAAGACTGAGCTAGGGACTCTTTCACTTTAATAATAATGATTTGTAATGCCAGAATTGTTATTGTGGATCATTATGTGTTCTTTATATCCACTGTTTATATCTCTCATAGATGTCACCTTTTTTGTGCCTTCCTTGCATGTGTTGATTTCTTTCCAGCTCCAGTGCTCCACCTATCTTATTATATGAATTTTATTTAGCCTGCCTACATACATTATTTATTTTCTTTTGAACATCATCAATTCAAGTGTATCTCTTTCCCATTTCTCTCATCATTGCTATTGCCTTATGTTGTCTACTCCTTACCTCATTTTTGTTTTCTTTAGTGTGGTAGTAGATATGTGGGTTACCATGATGCCTAGGGGTCAGCGTAGTCGCGTGATCATCTCTGAAATGTCTTTGATGTATGGTCACACTAAACAACTACTTAATTTAAAGAATCCCATACCCACAACTAGCAGAATGAATGTATTATGCAAAATACCCTGCAAGGACTGCAACAAATATTGGACAAACTGGCAGGAAACTAGCCACCAGATACATGAGCACAAAATAGCCATTAAAAGACATGACCAACTATCATTGGTATCCATACACACAGACAAAGAGGGACACCAGTCTGATTGGGACAATGCATCCATCCTGGGACAGGCCAAACAAAGACACACACAGGAATTTCTAGAGGCCTGACTTTCAAACCAGAACTGTATTAACAAACGTATTGATTTGGACCCCATTTACCAGCCTCTCAGAAATGATATCACCCACCACAGCAAACCAAGACACACAAAACAGCAAGCAGGGACAGAACACCAATTCACCGGAGGCTCGTTGATGATGTTACCTAGCATGGTGACGAAACGTCTGAAAACAAACCCACCAACTCAGCAAGCAAACAGACAAACTGAGTTATTTGTTACATTATGATTTGTGACACGTTGCTGTGCTCAAATTGGCTTTTTGCATTTTTGCATATGACCGCAGAGTTTACATGTCACAAATAATTCTTATTGTGTTTGACTGCCACTGCATACCCACTGCCTTACTTTAGAATTCTCATCTTATTTTTAACCATGGAATGCTGCTAAATTGTTTTATTCTGGCAGGATGGATCAGGAATTTTGCAGAAGACACAGTATGTCAGAGGTCAAGGATGAAAATGGCTCGGTGAAGACACTGTCAGCAGCAGCCCGAAGATCATTCTTCCGGCGAAATAAAAAACATAAACGGAATAACTCGAAAGATGGAAAGGAGATGTTGGCTCTTGATGCCATAAGCACTGATTCTATCCCTTTGTTGGAAGGTATTTTGACAATTTTTGTCAAGAGATGATTCTAGTTGATCAGCCAACTTCAGATGTTAATGATGGCTTATTTGCAATGTTAGTTATCTTATTGCCAAATGTATTAGATGGAGTGAAATGCAACCTGCTTTAATTCACTGATCGGGACTTTGATCAGTAATTCCCAAGGTATAAGATTATCGCAGGAGTTGCAAAGGATTCTTTATCTGATTGTTCTGATTTAATTACTAAATGCGGTTCTGATTTGTCAATCATCTTTGCTGTTTTGGATTTTTAAAGCCAACTGTATGTTGAAACGTATTTTCATTGATAGATTGTGGAAGTCTGGCTTATCAAAGAGTGCAGAAAATAGAGTGCACCTCACCAAGGCCTGTGCTTATTTTGGGACCATTAGTGGATGCTGTGAAGGACATGTTAGTTAAAGATTCCTCTGGAAAATTCTGCAGATGTCCACTAGGTTAGTATAAATCTGCAGATTTGCTTTAATTTCAAATATATAGTTGTAATTCTGTGGTTTCTTCAGAGGTTTATATGCATGTCAACAATTGTTTATGATTGCTGAAAATAAGTATTTTATCTGCACTTAAAATATTTCTGTCAATCTTGATCATATTTCAAAGAATAGTTTTAGCAATATAATCATATGATATGGGAGCAGGAGTATGCTACTTGGCTCCTCAAACCTACTTTGTCATTCACTAAGGTAGTGACTGAACTGTTTACTCCACTTTCTTATGTACCGATGATAACCTTTCACCTTCTTGCTTATTGAGAATTTATCTTCCTCTCCTACATAAATATTCAAGGGCTCTGCTTACAACCCCTTCCAAGGGAGAAAATTTCAAAGCCCATCAACACTCTGCAGGGCAAAAAAATTCCTGTTAGCTCTCTGAAATGGTTTGCCCCTTATTTTGAAACAGTAACCCCTAATTCTGGGTTCTTCCAGTAGAGGAAATATCCTTTTCATACGTGCCCTGTTATGACCCCTCAGGATCTTGTGTGTCAATCGGGTCACATTTTACTCTAACCTCCAGAAGATACAAGCCTCTCCTCAGAATGCAATCATACATTAGTCTGGTAAATTTTCTCTGCAGTATCTCTAAGCTATTTACATAGTTCCTTAAATATGAATACCCGTACCATACGCAGCACCCAAGAAGTGTGATCTCACCAGTACCCGGTAAAACTGAAGCATGACTACATACTTCCGTATTCATTTCCTCTTGTATTAAACAATAACATTCTATTAGCTTTTCTGCGAGGGTTCAATCCCTGACAACCCTCGCAAATGATGAAATTTGAGAGTGCGGAGTTCGTTAAAGATCGGTGATTTTTTGCTAACGGATATCGATTTTCATTGTTACTTAATTTTTGACGCACCAAGGTGAATTTGTGACACATGACTTTGCGGATACAGCGGATTTACTGTACTTACTGCATGCTAACCTTTTGTGATTCATCCCCTAGAACAGTCAAATCCCACCTCCCCCCCCCCCCTAATGAGTAGTTGGTATTAGCCATGCAGATAAAATTGATGTGTTTGAAGACAGATACATTCTTATCTGTGTTTCTGTTTTTATGTTCAGAGGTTATGAAAGCTTCCCAGCAGGCCATTGAGCGAGGAGTTGCAGACTATCTCTTCATTGATTACAAGAGGAGAAGTGGCCATTTTGATGTCACAACTGTTGCCTCCATTAAAGAAATAACCGAGAAGGTGCCTCTCTCCCCTCAATTTCTGTGATTTATATAATTTGATAATTTCTACTTAAGGTTACCAATGCCAACTAATATTATCAGTTTAATCAAGTTACTTTAGAGCATTTCAAAAGTTGTAAGATTCCTTGGAATCTAGAGTGATCCTATTCTCAATGGTAAGGTTAAATGAATTCTAACGAAGACAGCATTATTCCTGCTTCATGTCCTCGGGAGTCTAAAAATCCCTGTCTACGTAAGTTTACAGGAAAGTTAATAAACAGCAAATTGAAGGTAGGAAGAAAGATTTTAGAGGTTAAAGATGTTTCCTTCGAACAGAGGAGGCTGAAAAGTGAATTAATAATGGGGTATAAAATAATGAACAATTTGGATCCAGTGGACAGGGAAACCTGTTTCCCAAAGCAGAGAGGACGCAACAAATTTGAGGTGATTGGTAGAGGGTTTAAAGGAGACATGGGGGAAATCTTTTTCATCCAGAGGGTGGTGGGTATCTGGAATTCACTGCAAAACTTTGTAGATGAGGTGGAAACACTCAACAGATTTATAAGGAATCTGAATCTGTACCTGCAGCTGTGTAACCTGCAAAGCTACAGACCAGGTGCAGATAAGTGGGATTAGAATGGGCATTCTAATTAGTTTATTCAGCTGGTGCAGGCACAATGAGCTAAATGGCCTCAATCTGTGCCGTCACTTTTCTGCGGTTCTATGGAAACCTACCTGTAGCATGCCTCCAGATCGATGCACAGAGGTTGATGTAACAGGGGAGGTGATGGCCTATGATAATATTGCTGGACTGTTAATCCAGAGGCCCAGGTAATGTTCTGGGGACCTGGGTTTGAATAGCACCACAGCAGATGATGGAATTTAAATGTTTTAAAAATCTAGAATGAAGAGTCTAATGATGACCATGAATCCACTGTTGATTGTTGGAAAAACCCATCTGGTTCGCTAAGATCCTTTAGGGAAGGAGGCTGCTATCCGTATCTGGTCCAGCCTATATGTGACTCCAGACCCACAGCAATATGGTTGATTCTTAACTGTTAGGGTGGAGCAATAAATGCTGGCCTAGTTAGTGGTGATACCCTGATTCCATAAATGAAGTTTTAAAAAAACAATGTAATGGCATATTAGCTTTCTTGGTCATTGGTAAATCACATTTTACATATGAATGTTTTTTTCTAAATTGTGATACTGGACTCCTAGATACGAGCAGTATTTGCAAGGATTCCTCAGGAAAGCAGCGTTATTTATAACTAAATCAGCAGTGTTTACAAGGAAGCACACACTGTCCTAGCAAAGCGTGAGTTTGAGATAAAGTTTAGCCACTTGTTAGAAATGCACCTGCCTTGATATAAATGAATGTCACAATATTCCTGACGACATGACATGTCAACATATGACGTGCGATGTTTGGCCATGTTGCCGTACCAGCATTCTGATCCCTAAACTTTTCCATTTTGCAAATCTTACTTTTTTGTCAACTTTTCTTTACTCAATTTCTTGCTGACTTTTCTTTCCCATTTCAGACCATAATAGATAGAAGACGATTTGATCTTTGATATTCTGAACAATTCCTGTTCAATACACAAGTATAAATTGATGACAATTTGCCTGGGAAGGGAACACTTATTTGTTGGATAAGGATGCTTATGTGGCGAGGCAATGACTATGATATTGAAAAGCAAAATATGGTAGCTTCTTGTATTACGTAGTAAATGTGTAATGTTGCTGCTGTTTGAATCATGCAGTCTTCAATGTCACTTCTGTGTGACCACAGCATTGTTCCTCAACCTTGTACCATAACATTTTGGCTGTTATGTGGAACAGTTCAGAGGTACCTCTACATCTTATTGCTTAGTTTGACAGGTGCTCCAAACTCTGCACTGTTCAACATCTGTTTCTAATGAGTGTTTTTTTCTAAAGTTTAAAAACAATGAGATTGCAGCTATGATTTAAATTGCCCAAAGACATGAAGGAAAGGGAGAATATGCATTTATACAGCACTCATGCAGGATACCCCAAAGCACTTTGCAACTGTTCGAGATAAATGTGACAACCGACTCGCATGGAACAAAGGTCCTGTAAACAGCAGTGAGATCAACCTCGGATAGTTACAGTTGAGGTATAACTGCTGGTCACGAACATGCCAGGACATCCCTGCTCTTTTTTGAAGAAAAGCCATGGAATTCTTTTCATCTACTTGAGATGATAGATGGTACCTTAGTTTACTAAATAATTTGTAAGATGATAGTGTAGCAATCCTTCAATGTTACGTTAAAGCAGCATTCTAGATTATGTATTCAGGTCTTTAAAGTGGGCCTTTATCCTGTGACTCCCTGATCGAGAACTGACACCAGTGCAGATAGTAGTTCATTATAAAATGTGACTAGCTGCCATTAAGTTTGCTTTTCTTAATTTTTAAATTTTATTTATAGGACAGCCACTGTTTACTTGATATTGCACCACATGCCATTGAGCGTCTACACCGGATACACATCTATCCAATCGTTATATTCATACGGTACAAAAACTTGAAACAAATCAAGTGAGTGGATTCAATTCATTAAAATGAATAAGTAGCTTTTCTTTGTTGATATGTAATACGATTGTATACAGAATAGCATGTGCTATCAATAATCAGTTGCTGTTGAAGAATGTATAAGTTTAAAATTATACAGAGCTAACAAAAACATGATATGAATCAAAATGAAGGTGTATGTACACATTTCTATGGTTGCGCAATGTGTATTCTTCTGGTGTTTAATGTATGTCAGTTTTAGATTCTACATAATAATCTTTTAAATGTTAATGCAATCTGTTTTGTGTCTATATGTTTTCTTTATAATGTAAATGATGCAAAGCAGGAGAACCATGAGACACTCAGCTGGTCAGGCAACATCAGTTCTGATGAAAGGTCATTTGACATGCCTCAGTAACTTCACAAATGTTTCCTGACCTGAGTATTTCCAACATTTTCTATTCATAACACAAAATATTGTGCCATTTGCTATTGTTTTTATTGAATAAAGTATAGCATAGAAAATTACAAAAGCTATTGAAATATTTAATGTATTTAATGGAGACACCAATAACTTGTTTATGTGAATGTGCATACCTCCTAGACTTTTTTAAAAATGCCATTACACTGGTTTTAGCAAATTCTAATAGTTGTACTGTATCACCAGAGAGCAAAAGGATCCAGTGTTTCTGCGGGACAAAGGTACACAAAAAAAACATTCCAAGGAACAGTTTGAGGCTGCTCAGAAGATTGAACAGGAGTATACCAAGTTTTTCACAGGTAAGGATCTGTTTGTGTTCGACTGCAAGTCTTAATCTTGACTTACAGTTCACATTTTAACCTTCACTTTGAAGGGAAGAGGTTTATTTAAATGCAAGATTACTGATTTGTTCATTTTTATTGGACAATCATCAGTGCTCTAGTAGCTGATCCCCAGTATCAAGGAATCTTTACATAAGAACATAAGTAAGAGTAGACCATTCAGTCCCTCAAAATCACCCTGCCATTCAACAATATCACAGCTGATTTGCTGCAGCCCCCAATTCCTCTTTAGTATCAGCGTAGCACAGCCATCAACTCCCGTACATTTCAAAAATCTATGAACCCCTTTTTAAATAACCTCAGTGATCACAATTCTCTGATTTCGAGAATTCATCCCAGGAGAAAAAAATTCCTTTGCATCTCAGTTTTAAATGCCATTCTGTAACTATGTCTCCTTGCCCAAGATATTCCGCCCCCCCGCCCCCCCCCCCTCCAACTGATGTAGTTAATCCATTGTCAAGGAATCTTTACATTAGAACATCAGAAAAGGTGCATTTCAATCACAAGATTACCCAGATCTTTCTGTGCTGCACTTTCTCAGAGCCTCTCTCAATTTAATTGATAATTGTATACTTTGAGTCTTCCAACCAAGGTCATAGAGCTACACAGCATGATCCCACACTTGCCCAGATTAATCACCATCTGCCAGCTTTTGCCCACTCACTCAACCTATCTATATCCCCTGCAAATTCCTTTGCCCCCTTTGCAATGTGCCCTTCCACCTATTTTTGTATCATCAAATTTGGATGTGTTATAGTCTGCTATCACCTACATTTTCACCCAAATCATTTATTTCAATGACAAACAAAAATATAGACAGTAAATAATTGGGACACTAAGACTGATATTTAACAAGATTCTGTCAAAGATCTTAGATAAATCAACTAAACTGAGGCAGCAATGATTCTGCTGTCGAGAGAGTTATACCATGGTGTGATCTTTGTGGCACTCTACTAGTTACGTCTTTCCAACCTCAAAAAGACCAATTAATCTCAATTCACTGTTTTATGTATGTTAATCAATCCTGAATCTATGCACTTACATTACCCCCAAAACCATGATCTCCTTTCTTGTGCAAGTAACCTGCAAACTGTAGACCTGTGGGCCTGACGTTGCTAGTGGGTAAGTTATTGGAGGTGATTCTGAAAAATAGGATTTACAAATGTTTGGAGAGGCAAGGACTGATTAAGAATAGTCAGCGTGGCTTTGTGCGAGAGAAATTGTGTCTCATAAACTTGATTGAGCTTTTTGAGGAAGGAACCAAAATGATTGATGAGGGCAGAGCAGTGGACGTTGTTTACATGACTTTTGTAAAGCCTTTGACAGGGTTCCGCATGATAGACTAATTATTACAGTTAGATCACATGGGATTCAAGGAGAGCTTGGGTTAAGTCCGAAACATCGACTCTCTTGCTCCTCAGATACTGCCTGACCTGCTGTGCTTTTTCCAGTGCCACACTTTATCAATTCTGAAGGGAGAGCTTTCCATTTGGTTACAAAATTGGCTTGACGGTAGGAAACAGAGTGGTGGTGAAGGATTGTTTTTCAAACTGGTGGCCTGTGACCAGTGGTGTTCCACAGGGTCCATTTTTGGTTGTCATTGAAATAAATTATTTGGGTGGGAATTTAAGAGACACGGTTAGTAAGTTTGCGGACACCAAAATCAGTGGTATAATGGGCAGTGAAGAAGGTTATCTAAGATAATAAAAAGATTTTGATTAATAAGGCCAAAGAGTGGCAGATGGAGTCTAATTTGGATAAATGTGAGGTATTGTATTTTGGTAAAACAAACAAGGGCAGGACTTACACAGTTAATGGTAGGGCCATGGGTAGTGTTGTAGAACAGAGACACTCAGGGGTTCAGGTACATTAGTATTTGAAATTTACCTCATAAGTAGACAGAGCGGTTAAGAAGGCATTTAACATTCTTGCCTTCATTGCTCATACCTTTGATTATCAGAATTGGGATGTTATGTTAAGGTTGTACAGGACATTAGTGAGGCCTCTTCTGAACAACTTGTATAGTTCTGATCGCCCTGCTGTAGGACGGATATTATTAAATTGAAGAGGGTCCAGAAAAGATTTACCAGCATGTTGCCGGACATGGAGGGTTCGAGTTATAAAAAGAGGCTGGATATGCTGTGACGTTTTTTGTTGCGAGTGTAGGAGATTGAGGGGTGACCTTGTACAGGTTTATAAAATCAAGAGGAACATAGATAAGGTGAATAGCAAGGGTCTTTTCTATAGAGTGGAGTTCAAAATTATGGGGCATATTTTTAAGGTGAGAGGAGAAAAATGTAAAAAGGACACAGGACAACTTTTTACACTGAGAGTGGTTTGTATACGGAATGAACTGCCAGAGGAAGTGGTGGTTGCAATTACAGTTACAACACGGAAAGGACATTTGGTTACGTTAACGAATAGGAAGGATTTGGAGGTAAATGGGCCAAATGCAGTCAAGTGGCACTATTTTGGTTTGAGAACATGGTCAGCATGGACTAGTTGGACTGAGGCGTCTGTTTCCTTGCTATATCACTCTATGACTCGTGGCATCTTCTGAAATGCCTCAGGGAAATCTAAATGCACTGCATCTACTAGTTCTCCTTTATCAACTCTGCTTGTTTTATCCTCCAAAGAACATTGGCAAATGTTCACTCTATTTGATTGTGTCGTGTTTTTCTAAATGTTCAGTTTACTCAGTGGACTCCACAGCAGCTGTTAAGTGACCTGGCTTGGAGTTTCCTGCTTTCTGTTTCCCTCCTCCTTGAACAGGGTTGTCACGTTAGCAGTTTTCCGCTCTGCTGGGACCCTCCCATAATTCAGTGAGTTCGGGAATGTTTTGTCCCATTTCCTCCATTATCTTTGCAGCCAGTTCCTTTAAAACCTTTGGAGATGGGCCTTGAATGCTCTTAGTTTCATTAGCTTGATCCTTATGATAGAGATTGTTACAAGATCTTTCCTCATATTAACACCTTGCTCATCTGTTATCTTTGGGATGTTGATAGTGTTCTCCACCTTAAAGACCAATGCAAAATATTGGTTCAAATTATTTGCCATTTCCTTGTTCTTTATCATTGGTTCCCAGTTGCATCCTCGAAGGGATTCACTTACTTTAGCGACCTTTTTTTCCCCCTTTTATGTGCCCATAGAAGCTCTGGTTATTTGATTTCCTATTTCTTTCCAGTTTACTTTCATGATCAGTTTTCTCCCTCATTATTACTTTATCTTTCATTCTTCATTGGTTCCTTAAAGTTCCGATCTGCAGGCCTACCACTAGTTTTTACCACTTTCTATGCTGTAGCTTTTGATTGGATATACTCTCTTTTGACCATCTTTCTTAACCAGTATGATCATCAGTATGATTTTTAGCAAAACACAAATACCTGTTGGAACATTGATCAATCTCATTTAATTCATGCATGAAGAAGTGTTCTGTATGATTAAAATATAATGGCACAAAATATAACTTCAGTTTAGGAATATAAATAAATTAGAAGCGGAAGTGGGCTTTTCCCCTTGGGTCAGAAATATCATGGCTAATCAATTCCCATCTACAATTTCCCTTCCCTAACAGCAATCTATCTACCACTATCTTAAAAACCTTCAATTACCTGTCTCCATTACCTTCTAACATCTCACAACTTCTCTGAGAGAGAAAAAAGTCTCCTGATCTCTGTCTGAAAAGGGTGGTCCCTAATTTTTAAACAGAGTCCACTAGTTCTCGACTCATTCACAAGAGGAGACATGCTCTCCATATGCACCTTGTTAAGATTATTGAGCATCTTATGTACTTCATTCAAGTCATCCTTTCTCCTTCTAAATTCCAGTGGAAACAAGCTCAGCCTGTACAACTTTTCTCATTCAACAGCGCAGGTACAAAGTCCGTTCATGTCCAAAATCTCTTTAGAAGTCCAATACTGAATTAAAGGACCCCAAGTGAGGTTAGGTGTTTAGATGATTGGACAACTGGTTTGTGATGCAGAGTGATGCCAACAGCATAGATTCAGTTCCCGCACTGGCTGAGATTACCATGGAGGACCCACCTTCTCAACCTTACCAGAGGCATGGTCACCCTCCGGTTAAACTCATCACTAGTCTTCCCCCTCTAATGAGAGAGCAGCTCTTTGATCTTCTAGGACTTTGCCTTTTTACTTTTTAATTATTGCATGTTTGTAAATATGACCTGGTCCCTTTTTTCTTAATGTCGAACGACATTTGATCTCAATTCTGACTACCAGTCACATCTGCTGTTTGTTCATTTTGACTTTTTAAGTCCTTTTTTAAAACTTGCTGGTAAGTTGTCAGCCACTGTATACTTGACAAAATCTAAAATTAAGTTTAATCCTTAACAAATAAGTCAATTAATAGAAAATCTATCTAGCATCATTGTCATAGGACAAACTATTGTTTCTGGAAAGATTAAATAAAATGGTGATAAATTTTATTAAAAGTCAGTGCATTGCAAAAGCAGATCAAATTATCCAAACTTAGAAAATCTCCATTTATCTTGTTTCAGTATTCAAACATTATTGAAATTAAGGACATTAGAGATCATGTAGGTGCTGTAAATGAACAGAAAGAAAAGCAAGTGAAATATCCTCTCCTCTCACAAAGAATCATTAGAAAATCTGAGGCCCTCTTGCCTGTCAGTTTTATGTTGTGTTTAGTGCTCAACTTTATTTAAGCTCCTTAACATAGATTCATACACCAGCTTAACTGTTTCTTGTGGCGTGCTGCATTTCAAGGTTTGAAATTAAGTTCTAAAACATTTAAATGTTATTGATTTTGTTTCACTTTTGTTTTTTGTTGCTCTTCCAAGAGCACATATGACTCACTGGCCACTTTTTGTGTGCTAACAATATAATAACACTAGATGGCAGTGTCCATCACGCTACTGCAAATTTCCAACTATAGTACAGAGGAACCTCGATTATCCCAACGAGAAGGGCGGGCACTATTTCATTCAGATAATTGATTATTCGGTTAATTGAATCAATGCCTCTCCTCTGGGGCTCGGAGTTTTCCAAAGTTTCTTTTTCCCTCACTCTGCCTGCCTTGCTCCCTCTCTCTGTCTCAGGGTTTGTTTCTGAGCAGATGCAAACTTGTATGTACGGAACCTGCAGCATTGCTGAAGCCACTCCATGCCCACCCCCATGAGTTCAATGGAATTGAGGAAGCGAGCACTTGCTAAAGTCTGGTCCCCATTCAGGAGACTAAGCACCAGCACATTGCACGCATGAGCAACCCCACCCCCGTGGGCCCCAATCTACACCAACTCAGACCAGCCCTGCCATCGTCCGAACACCCCCCCATCCACACCATCTTCCCTTCGGGGGCAGCCAGATGGGACATGATCAGGAAGACTGTTACTGCCTTTGGGGGATGAGTCTCCAAATAGTGCGCGCACAACTTTTTACTACAACTTTTTCTCAGGTTCCACCTTTGCTCTGTACAGGAGATTATCTGGGGAAGAGGGGTTTAGGCTACATCCCTGTGTAGAACTCCAGAAAAAGTGTGGGAGGGGTGAGAGAGAGGGCGACCTGTCATTCATTTGGAGACGGTACTTGGGCTCCCATCTTTGTCCAGGACTGTTCTCGGCAGCATTTCAGTAAGCTGAGTTCATTTTTAATCAATGTAAACAAAACACGCGATCAGGCTTAGAAAAATGACTTTGATGTAATGTTTCTATCGGGAACTCGCGATCTCCTTCAGATAATCTGGTATTCGGATAATCGAGGTTCCCCTGCAGACAACTCCAGAATATCTATCTTGATTCTAAAAATGCCTTTGAGATTTAGATTAACTGCAGGTATTAGATGTTGCCTTTATAACTGTTGAATAAAGACAATATGAACTATTTAATTAGTAATGGTTCATGTTGGTTTCAGTGGTTAAAAAGGCAAAGACCTCTAATAACTTCTGGATTAAGTTTAATATTTTATGCACAAATGTACAATTCATTGTACTATGATATTGAAAGTAATTTCAACATTCACACCCTCCATCATTTAATGCATAGTAACATATACGCACTGCAGTAACACATTAAGCCTCCTTTTATAGCACCGTCCAACCCACAACCTCTACTACCCAGAAGAACGAGGGCAGCAGATACATGGGCACACCAGCACCTCCAAATACCCTTCCATGCCACACTCCATCTTGATATGAAACAGTATTGCCATTCCTTCACAGTCGCTCGGTCAAAATCTGGAAATCCTGAACAGCACAGTCGGTGTCTGATATGCCAAAAGCTGATTTTTCAAGATGGAAGCTCAGGATCTCTTTCTCCAGGAAAATTAGGGAAGAGCCATTAATTATTGCAACAGCAACACCCACAACCCTTGATTATTTTTTAAATTACACTGGACAAGCATGATGTGGTTTACTGTGCTTAACTTATGAACAATTCAATGCAATGGAGAGAATTAAATCTATTCTCAAGCAGCATATCATGGTATATTGATACTACAGCACTACCCAAGAAGGCTTTCACTTTCTAATTTTTAAGTTTTCATCTGTAGCAATAAGTTCTCATTGAAATATCTTTGCTCTGCCTGAAACGGTTTTAACAGATTTAATGCATTTTTTTTGCCTTTCTTTTAGGAGAGGCATTAGCCTTGTCGTATTATCGCTAGACTGAATTGAATTGAATTGAATTTATTGTCACGTGTACTGAGGCACAGTGAAAAGCTTCGTCTTGCATTACAGGCAGATCACTTAGTTAAATGTCAAAGAGAAATAAATAACCAGTAAACAGTAGCAAAAACAAAAATACAGGTGCAGGCGAATGTTAAGACTTTGTGTGTCCATTCAGTATTCTAACAACAGCACGGTAGAAACTGTTTCAAAACCGGCTGGTGCGTGTATTCAGGCTTCCGAACCTTCTCCCCAATGGTAGAGGTTGTAGAAAAACATTGCCAGGGTGGGATGGATCTTTGAGAATGCTGGCAGCCTTTCCTTGACAAGCAGGCCTGGTAGATGGATTCTATAGATGGGATTTTGGCCTTTGTGATTGTCCGGGCCGAGTTCACCACCCTCTGTAACAGTCTCCAATCTTGAATGGTACAGTTGCCATACCAGGTAGTGATATATCCAGACAGAATGATCTCGCTGGCACACCTATAAAAGTTGACGAGAGTATTTGCTGTCATGCCAAATTTCCTCAGCTGCCTGAGGAAGAAGAGACATTGTTGGCCCTTTGTAATCAGTGCATCCACATGAAGAGTCCAAGAAAGCTTGTTGTGGATGACCACTCCCAGGAGCTTGACACTCTCCACTCGTTCCACCTCTGTGCTGTTAATGTGTAGGGGGGGCATGAGTAACATCCAGCCGAAAGTCAATAATGTGTTCATTGGTTTTCGGCATTGAGAACTAGGTTGTTCTCAGTGCACAATTTTTCCAGGTCCTCCACCTCCCGTCTGTCGTCTGTTTCGTCGCCACCTGAGATTCAACTGACTATGGTGGTGTCATGAGTGAACTTGTAAATGGCATTAGTCTGGTATTTGGCGATGCAGTCATGGGTATCCAGTGAGTACGCACCCTTGGGGGGCTTCAGTGTTGAGTATTGGTCTCGATGAAATATTGTCCCCAATCTTCACTGATTGAGGCCTGTGGGTCAGGAAATGAGGAACCAGTTGAAGAGAGTGGGGGCTTAGTCAGAGATGACTGAGTTTAGTAATCAGTCTCCCAGAGATGCAGGTAATGTTCTGGGGACCCGGGTTCAAATCCCACCATGGCAGATGGTGTAGTTTAATTCCAATAAAAATCTGGAATTAAGAGTCGGATGATGATCATGAAACCATTGTTGATTGTCAGGAGCAACTCATCTGGTTCACTCATGTCCTTAGAGAAGGAAACTGCTGTACTTACCTGGTCTGGTCTACATGTGATTCAGACCCACAGCAACATGGTTGACTCTTAACTGTCCTCTGGGTAAGTAGGGATGGGCAATTAATAAACTCCTGCATCACATGAATGAATATTATAAAAAGAAGATCTGAACATCTATGAATATTCTGTAAATATGCTGTCTGTCATGTAAACAGCATATATTCAATATTGTTAAAACCCTGTAGATATAGGAAATCCAGTGATTTTCTCACATATCTGATGAATTAAAATGGGTAGGTTCAGGGCTCACCTTGGGATGCCTGAACTGGTGGATGTATTAAAACGAAAAATAAATTAGCATAAGAATTGGAATAAATTATTGCATATTATTTGCACTCATAAATTTTACTTTGTTCTTTGCTTTTCCAGGAACAAAATAATTTAAATAACAACTGAAGCATAACTCACGTGACTAGCGTTCCATAAGTAGGGTCATTTTTAGCACCAGCTAATAAATGAAGTATGCAATATATTAGTAAAAACATTATGGAGGGTGCTGAAAATCAGAAGCAAAATAAATAGGTCAAATAGATTGCTTCCTATTCCACTAA
>NC_057747.1:16873381-16903632 GCF_004010195.1 Chiloscyllium plagiosum | reverse complement strand
TGGATGCTGCCTGACCTGCTGTGCTGTTCCAGCAATAAAGTTTCAACTCCTATTCCACTAAACCACCTTGTGGTCATTACTAACATTTCCATCCTTGGCCTACTACTGTATACTAGTGCAATTCAACACCAGCTGCAGGAACAAGACTTCATTTTCTACTTGGTCACTTTACAACCTACAGGACTCACTATTGAGTTCCACAACTTCACAGTATGACCTCTGTTTTCCATTTCTGTTACATCCCTCACTGTCCTTCGGCTGTGTATTGTTAGCTTTCCTCTCAGTAGATCCGACCCATCTACTTTACTATCACTGTCACTGCTTTTGTTGTTTCCTCTGGGCGCCCTCACAATCTGGGAGAAAGTGAGGACTGCAGATCCTGGAGATCTGAGTCAAAGAGTGTGGTGCTGGAAAAGCACAGCAGGTCAGGCAGCTTCCAAGGAGCAGGAGAGTCAGGAGAGCATAAGCATCAGTTTTCCTGATGAAGGGCTTATGCTCGAAGCGTTGACTCTCCTGCTCCTTGAATGGTTGTGAAGGGGATGGGGTAAACAACAGGTGGGGATAGAGCCCAAAGAGAGAGAAGAACAAAAAATGAAGTTGTTGGAAAAGCTCAGCAGGTCTGCAGGTTCTGTGAAGCAAAAGCATTGTGAAGAGAAACTCCATTCTGAGGAAGGGTTACTGGACCTGAAACATTAACTCTGATTTCTCTTCACAGATGCTACCAGACCTGCTGAGCTCTCCCCGCACCTTCTGGCTTTTGTTTCTCATTCACAGTATGCATAGTTCTTTCAGTTTTATGAGTGAGAAGAACAGTTGGACAGACAAGGGAGTGGATAACGATCTGACTCGGAGCCTGAATAGCTGTTAATTGAGACTGTTAGTAGCTAGCATTAGTTGATGTGTAATGGCAGACTGAGATAAGAGGACCTGGTGTGTGGGTAGGAGCTAGGACATGGGAGAGTTCAGGCCCTAAAATTATTGAACTAGCTATTCAGTTGGGAGGGCTGCATGGTCCCCAAGCAGAAGAGAATTGATGGAGCACTGCAGCAAGCCTGAAACAGAGATGTTGGCCAGAGAGCAGGGTAGTATGTTAAAGTTGCAGGCAGCTGGAAGTTCAGGCTCTTTTTTTTTGCGGGCAGAACGTAGTTTGTTCTGCGAAGCAGTCACCCAGTCTATTCTTTGTTTCCCCAATGTAGAGGAGACCACATTGTGAGCAGCGAATGCCATAGACTACATGGTGAGAAGTGCAGGTAAAGTGGTGCTTCATCTGGAAGGTATGTTTGGGCCCTTGGATACTGAGGAAGGAGGAGGTAAATGGGTCGTGATACAGATTCGGTAGTTGCAGAGGAAGGTGCCATTGGGCTGTCGAGTGGTGTTGGGAGTCGAGGAAGAGTGGACCAGGGTGTCCCAGAGGGAATGGTCCCTGCGGAAGGTGGTCAAGGGAGGGAAGGAGAATATGTGTCAGGTGGTGGCATCTCGCTGGAGATGGCAGAAATGGCAGCATCGTCTGGATGTAGACGTTGATGGGATGGTAGGTAAGGACAATGGAACCCTATCACTGTTGCAGGAGGGAAGAAAGGGGGTGGGGGCAGAGGTGCGGGAGCTGGGTCAGGCCTGGTTGAGGACCCTAGAGAACGGTCCTGGGGAATCCTCGGTTGAGGATGAAGGTGGGCAATTCGAAGGCACCCTTGTCAAAGTTGGCATCAATGAAACATATGCGACAGAGACTGGGAAAATGGAATGGAGTGCAAGGATGTATGGTCCAGGTAGCTGTGGGGTCAGTGGGTTTATAGTGAATATTAGTGGCCAGTCTATCCCCAAAAAAGGAAACAGAAGGAAGGAGTCAGAAATAGACCAGGTGAAAGTGAGGGCATGGAGAAAACTGGAAGTGAAATTGATAAACCTGTCCAATTCCGAACGAGAGAGGGAAGCAGCACCGATGGTATCGTATATCGGAGAAAGGATTGTGACTGGAATAGGACTGGACCAAAGATTGTTCCATGTACCCCACAAAGAGAGAGGCATAACTGAGGCCCATGCGGGTACCCATGATCAACTCTCTGACCTGAAGAAAATGAGAGGAGATAAGAGAGAAGTTGTTGAGGATGAGGATGAGATTGGCCAAGTGGAAGGAAGTGGTGGGGAGGGAACAGTTCAGACTTTTCCTCCAGGAAAAATAATTTTCTGGTCTGAACTGTCCCATGTCCTAGCACCCTACCCGGCCTAGTCAATCTGCCATTCCACTTATTGTTAGCCACTAACAATCTCCATTAACAGATGTTTGCCCTCTTAGCCAGATTGTTATTTATTCCCATGTCTATCCAATTGTTCTTCTCTCTCTTTGGGCTATATTCCCATTTCCATTTATGTCGTACCCCCTCCCCCAACTCTATCTTCTGCAATATAGACCGATATTTTCCTAACTACCCTCAGTTCTGAGGAAGGGTTGCCGGACCTGAAATGTTAAGCCTGATTCCTCAACAGTTAGATTGTAAGATTGACTGAAAATAGTGGCCGATTCCTACATGGTGAAAGGGCCACATGAGTAAGGCAACATACCAGATGCCTCACCAATGAATCATTGCCTTTGGAAGACAAGCAAAAGTAGGAGAATGTTGCAGTTTTAAATGACTTTGCTTTTAAATACATGCTATATTGATGTACTTATTTTAGTTTTAGGAATATTGTTTTCCATTGCATAATTTACTTTCCATTGTTACATCCCTTTCAATATCAATATAGAACAGGGAAGATGTCCTCACATGGCTCAAAGATGTGTAATACTGATGTGTGATTTTATACTTGTGATTGTGTATGGAAATTCTAGCCTGTCATTGGTTTGCCCTTTTTGATATCAAAGAAACCTTACAAAATGACAGTCACTTACTAATTATTAATCATCTCTGTCTCTTTGCAGGTATTGTCCAGGGCGGCAGCCTGCCCTACATTTGCACTCAGATCATGACAATTGTTGATCAAGAACAAAACAAAGTTTTGTGGATTCCAGCTGGAACACTCTAGGATCGCACTTGGGCAGCTCAAACTTCCTTTGCCGTAAAGGTGTGAAACCTGACAATTGCCGTATTGAGTACACAATCTGAAGATTGCAAATTACACAGAACAGGCAATGTACTTCTAGTGAACAGAAAATGAATCTCATTCTGAGGGTGTTGGGTCAAACCTTTTTAAATACACATTGACCTGGCATCTGCTGTACTCTGGCATTGTTACAAAAATACCCTTCAAATTGGATATATTCAGGACTGATTTTAAAATATTTTATTCTACCTTCTTTCTCCACTCCCCCAAATAAAATTTGAAATAAAAGTGATGCTGCAACTAAAACTTAGAACACACGTTTACAAGTAATATTTCCTGAGTATTTGTTTTAAATGTTTACTTGAATGTTTATATCCTTATCTCTTATTCTTTGTATTTTGGATAAGACAACTCTTCTGAATGGGGTGAAGTTTGTGCATGCATACAGACATGCTTAGCTGGTTACATGCTCGCGTCCTGTGATTCTACTGGCAGATTAAACCTAATAAAATTGGTACAGAGTGATCATGTATGTGGGAAAAGATATTGTGATTGGTACTGTTTGGAGTGGACTATGAACTTTTGTGCACTCCTTTAAAGGGCAGACCACTGCATTTTTGTTTTTGTCTGTTGAAAATATATTTTTCTGCATGGATCTTGATATTTAAGCAGCATAATGTATCTGATCATATTGTATAAACTAATACCTTAATTGTTGGGCCTAATGATATGTAGCAAGGGGTAAAGAGCTATTAGCTAGGCCTGGCATGCTGATATGACACTTTCTAAAAGCTGTATATATTGAAGAAACTCATCTTGGTGCAATTTTGCAGTATATGTTGAGCTTTTTTTTTAATTCAGAGTGTGTAGCAGTCAGATTTATTTAACTTTGAAACACTATTTCCCTTGCTTGGAGATTTTGTCGAAGTAAATGTAGTTTTGAGGCACAGTAAGTAATTGTAGAGTTGCCACTGTCTGGAAATTGGTCATTGAATCTGCAATGCAATGTCTATGTTATGTTGTCCACCCCCAACCCCCACTCCTGTCCCCAATATATTGTGCCAAATTGTCAACATTAATATCATCTTTTCACATTGCACTTGTGAATCCTGTATGCCTAATACAGGATAATTGCTTTTGGTCCTCCAGTTTGTGTCATTTTTAAGCGTAGTTTCCTCCTGTACCTACAGTCTTCAATGTATAAAGAAACATAAGACTGTTCCTTACATTTCATGAATTGCCTGGTGCATGAGAGCCTTTCATACATTCAATGAAACTGCTAATTTTTTGAATTCTGTAGTAAAAAGGGATGTTTTTAAAGAACAAAAGGTTGTTTGACATTTTAACAACTTGATTTTTTTTTTAAAAAACACTTTTTAAATTAGAATTAGCGCCAGAAGTAGCATTGGGCAAGGTTTTTCACTTGACTTCACATACTGCAGGTATGTAGAGCAATTCAATTACTTCTATAACAGTTTGATCTAGCAATGAGGAAGTTTCCCTTTTACATTCAAAGTGCCCAATCATACTGTTGGATTTTTCATTTTGGCTCAACATGTAAATCCAACTGATCCAGTGACTTGATCCCTACGCACCACCTGCCAGTGTAAGTTGTTGAAGGCACAGTCAGAGTGTGACAGAAATGGTACAGAGCAAACAGGTACTGATGTTTTTTTTTCTGTGCTGAGAAAAGAATGTTACTTTGTATCAAATGTAAAGCAATTGATTAGTATAAGAATAAAGGTCAATTTCTGATATCCAACATGTGTTTTTGTTCCAACTATCCATTTTGTTTGAAATTAACTTGGTGAAATCTAGATAAGCAGCTTGAGTTTAGATTTTTTTTTCCCTAATTTGATTGATATGGTTTCATCCAAGGTACTAGAGACTGCTATCCAGCTTCTGAAGTCTGTTCTGCCATTCTGTTAGATCATGGCTCATCTAGATTAGGTCCATGCAGTCCCATCCCTGACCTCCATTCCATAACACTCAGTTCTCCTCTCAAACAAAAACCTTGTTAATCTTGTTTAGAAATTTTCAGTTGACCTGATTCCCAACAGTATCTTGGGCAAACAAAGGAGAATGCTCAATGAAATGTGCAAATGAGAGTTTCCCCATATATTGAACACTTCTTTGAACCAGGGATTATTTCCTTGCAGACTAACAAAATTCAAAAAGGGCAATAAATCAGAACTAGAAATTTATAGCCTGCTTAGCTTGAGCTGATGAGAGTAAAATCCCTGATGAGATCATTAGAATTTTTTTTCATTCTCATGATGAAGACAGCATGAGAGAGGCTGGTAGATCTAGTCTTTAATAAACAGTTATACCAAAGATATGTCGAATTTAAGACTTCAGCATATTCATACGCAATATTTCATTGTAAAGGTTAGCTAATTGAACACAAACATATGATGTAATGCTGATCAATCTTTGTTACCTCAAACAGAGTGAACCTAACAAAAGAAAACTTGTTTTTTGTGACTTTGTCACAATGGAAAAAATGCAGTCTCATCATCGTGAGCATCACACCATAAAGTCTAGAAAATCAAACCGTTAAACCAACAGTGACAAGAAACATCAAATCTTCACTATTAGCCCTATAACGTTTTAATACTTAATTCTTTTTTTCTGTAGTAGGACCATCTTCCACTAAGTGTCAACTTGCTGAGTAAACACCAAATAGGCAGCGAGGAGGAAACTTCAGAAAATGCCTGTGTATCTCCCCCTTTCTCTCAGCATGTCTCAGAATCTGATAGAGCTTCCAAATATCAGTACTTTTGACTGCCCGATAAGCCCTGAGAAACTGAACCATGGGCACTTTCCAAATTCTTGATTTTGGTCTGAAATGAATATTTTCCATTAGTCTATAGCTGACAGCAATTTGATTTTGTTGACGAGAAATCCTTTGGATTGTCATATTGTCCTTTACTTTCCTTTACCTGGGTCAGTTGTGTTTTTTTCCTTTTGCCCTTCTTTTTGTGGATACCTTTGTATTGTGTGGGTGTTTAGCATTAAGGGGAAATAGATCTAATTCTAGATTATTATTCAGTTGCTGGTCGGTATTTACCACTTGTTTTAAAAGCAAGGTTTATCTTATAATAACTAAATTATTATGATGAGCTGTCAATCCTGCCTATGTTCAACCAAGTCTTGGTCATACTGCCATATGCTTTGTCTCTTACAGCCAAAACAATCCTGTTCTTAAAAATCACACAACACCAGGTTATAGTCCAACAGGTTTATTTGGAAGCACTAGCTTTCAGAGCACTGCTCCTTCATCAGATGGTTATGACCTTGCCATTTCAAACTGTACTTTATCCTCACTGCAGCTGCTTTGGGCTGTTTCATAATTCTTACAGTATTCCAAGTCAACAGATCCTGTCTGCTATTCTCTTCGACTGTTAGGCTAAGTGCTGTGCAAGTGCTCAGGGTAAGCCATGGCACCCTCGATCAGCAGCTAGCAACCGAAACGGCTCTCATCTGCATTTTACAGAGGACAATGTTGAACAAACCATCTGATGAAGGAGCAGCGCTCCAAAAGCTGGTGCTTCCAAATAAACCTATTGGACTACTATCTGGTTTTGTGTGAATTTTAACTTTGTACATCACAGTCCAACACCGGCATCTCCAAATCCTTTTTTTTAATTTCAAAAACATACTTTATTCATAAAATTATTTGGATCTCTATACAATTGGTCATGCTATTCTTGTGCACACATTACATTGCTTTACATGCAGGCATCGAAATTTATTTTTCATATATACAAGTCTGTACATTTACCAACACCGGCATCTCCAAATCCTGTTCTTGTTTAGAGCCCAAGTCCCACTCAGGTTGGCCGTTGGTCTGTTTGCTGCTGTGCAATAGTCCTCACTTCACCCACTCCTCTCAGTGAAGCTGACTGCTGGTGCAAGCCCCTTGCCTTGCCTGCTCCTCCATTTATTGTCTAATAATTCCTTGTATCCCTCTCTCCTGCTTAGAAATGTTTGTCCTTGTATTGTTTGACTACTAAGGAGTTAGCTAAAGAAGCTTGTTTTACATATCAGAGAGAATGGGTGTTTGTCCTCTGTAAAATGCAAATGAGAGCTGTTTCAGTTGCTAGCTGTTGATCGAGGGTGCCATGGCTTACCCTGTTGAGAACTGAAGCATTTTTACAGCACTTAGCCTAACTGTTGAGGAGAATGGCAAACAGGATCTGTTGTCCTGGAATACTGTAGGAGTTATGAAAGAGCCCAAAGCAGCTGCGGTGAGGCTAAAGTACAGTTTGAAAGGGCAAGGTCACAAATATAGAGGTCACAAAATGCATCCTCAAAAGTTTTAAATCATCCAGATTAGGTCCATGATAGCCATGCTCAGTAATGCCAGGAGACAAATTGGCATTAAATTTGTTGAAGAAATATCATAACAGTTGGTATAAATCAAGCAGTGTTTACCCCCCAAAAAAATTACAGACTTAAAAGTATAAAAGGTTTCTTCTGTTATCAGTGGCTCATTAGTTAGCATGGCTGTCGCATAGTGCCAGGGATCCGGGTTCACTTCCAGCCTCAGGTATGGAGTTTGCACATTCTCCTCATGTCTGTATGAGTTTCCTCCCACAGTCCAAAGATGTACAGATTATGTGGATGAGCCATAGAAAATGCCGGTTTATGGAATAGGGTAGGAAGGTAGATCTGGGTGGGATGTGCTTTGGAAGGGCAGTGTAGACTCAATGGGCCAAATTGCCTCTTTCCACACTATAGGGATTCTATGATTTATGCACTACATTGCCATTTAGTTTTGAGAGCAGAGATCATCTGCATTTCAATCACTCATTAATTTTACCAATTTTCCAAACTAACCTCTGCAGGATAAGGGGTTAAAAGAAACTGCTTTTGAGAGCATTGCCCTGGACATTGTAGTGTATGAAAACATTGAGGGAGATGCTGGAAGTGCCTTTCAAACTGGTCAAGTGCCAGTCTGTGGTCAGTGTATTATCATCTGTAACATTTTGCCCTCTATTTGCTCATTGGTGAAACTAACAGACAGTAACTTTCACTGAAAGAACTGCTTGATGGCTCTTATTTTGGTGTAACATATGATCAAAATAAAGGGAATGAAAGCATTGGTAAACTGAAGTTTCTTTGTTCTGTAACCCATTGTATGACTTAAGTTTGCAGAAATAATAATGATGGATTTTTCATTTATCATCACTGAAAAGGTTGAATGACAGTCTGCAAAAGCTGTGCTTCAATGTGCTAATTTCAAGTGTTGAAAGAAATTAAAGCACGTGACAAAACTGATTGTCAAAAGCCTATGCCAAAGGTCTTCGTGAAAAGCTCTTGTTCAAATTCCACCACAGTGAAATCAACAGAGCATTATTAAGTTGGATCCGGGCAGTTTCTGATCAATAGAAAACAAAAAGTGGCATTTGGGGAATTATCGTCTCTTGGAAATAACCCCCTGGAATGTTGGGACTCTGTTGGGACATTTCTTGGCGTAAGTAAACAACCTTCCCATGTATTTGCAGCTGTGATTTATGAATTAAGGAAAACAAGATTATATCAATTCACAGCAAAATAATCTACTGGAATCGCAAATATGAAAGACTAATGGGAGATGGCATTCAATGCCAAAAATATTACATCATGTGAATCAACAATAAAAGTGATAACCCAGCAAAGACATTCTGAAATCAAATTATACAACTGGTATATGTTCACATTTAAAATAATTATTGGGGATTCTACAGCTGATAACATCAAATACAAATAGGGTGTAGGATTTCTGAGGTGGAAACTTTGGTATTGTAATAGAAATGTTAGAATTATAGTTTACCAAATATTTAATAATCCGTTCCTGAAATACACAAGTTGAGAGAGTAGAATTATTACATATCGAGATTTGGGGACTACACCAGCATCCATCAAAGATTTGAAGTGGAATTACTACAACGAAGGAGGGATAAAAGAACAGACTGAACATTATTCTATAAAATATGGAATGGATGATAGGCACTCATTTCTGTCAAATTCTAATGCCTTCCAGCAAAGCCAAAACACAAGTAGGCTATCCTTACAAACTATAAAGATTACATATTTCCAAGACAGCATATTAACAACCTGTCTCCTGAGGATTTTTTAAAAATTCACTCATGATATGGACGTGGGTGGCTGAGCCAACATTTATTGCTTATCCCTAGTTGCCTTTCTGAAAGTGGTGGTGAACTACATTCTTGAACCACTGTAGTCCATTTGCTGTAGGTACCCCATGATGCTGTTTATCCAGTGACAATGAAGAAACAGCGACAGCTTGGAGGTGGTGGTGTTCCCATATATATGCCCAGTTTCCACAACAGAATAAAGTGTGAAAATGTCACTGTTCCATCATGTGAAATGCACGCCATATGGGCGAGAATGGAAGAATGTAGATTAGATGGGCTTCAGATTGGTTCCACAGGTCGGCACAACATTGAAGGCCGAAGGGCCTGTACTGCGTTGTAATGTCCTATGTTCTAAATCTGCAAGACCCACCTTTAGATTATTTCCATTTAAACTTTCTCATTATGAGGCCTGCCATCTCAGTTCATCTCTGATTTATGGTGGAATTTGGATATTAGTCTGTGATACAAATTAGTTGCTGACCATCTTCATTTTTTTTTAATTCATTCTTGGATGCGGACATCACTGGCTAGACCAACATTTATTGCCCAATTTATTGAGAGTCAACCACATTGGAGTCACATGTAGGCTAGATTAGGGAAGGAACCAAATAGGTTTTTCCTGACAATCAACAATGATTTCATGGTTGTCATTGGACTCTTAATTCTACCATCTGTTATGGTAGGATTCAAACCCAGGTCCTCAAAGCATTATCCGGCTGTGTGGATTAACAGACGGGCATGAATACCACTTAGCCGTCATCTCCCCAATGTTATCTCCTGAAGTTAACTCAAGTCTTGACTTGCAAATCTGATCCAGCAATAGTAATGAAGTAAAAACCCCTCAAAAGTTAAGTTATGCTCAGCAATAGCCTGAGCTAATGGGATATAACCCAAGGAAACCAAAACATATAAAATATGCACCACCGGTGCTTCATCTGGAGGCTCATTGAAGATGTTACTTAATATGGTGATGAAACATCTGAAAATGACCCTTACAGCTCAGCGAGCAAACCTATATCTGGGATATAATCCTGTGAAGTCCATCAAGTTCAGTGAATTTCTGGTCAAACCATGATCTCGGAACTGTACAAGCTCCACCTGTTGAACACTGGATACTTGCAATTGAATTTTACTCTCTTATTTACTAAACGTTGCACAGTAGCCTTGCATCAAATAAGGTGTAACTTCATGCTAATGAGACCTGTTCTGGTATATTAATCAAGGGTATCAAATATCAATGCTCAAGTAATATTATTTTGCTGCCCTAAGTTTCATACTTAGTCTACATTACCTAAGCTAGTGTCAGATAAATAATGACTGTGATAATATTTACAAGCAATGCAGAAATTAGTGTTTGAAAACTGAAAGGCTACTGGCTTTAATTATTCTATATAACATTAATGTGTGGAAATTAACAAATGAGTTCCTTTTCAGTTTCTAAAGCAAAAGGAATTAGAGATGCAGTATTTAGAATTAGTATTGTATTTGTAAAATAAATCTATAATAAGTGAAATGTTGAGTTCTCTGAATGTAAGTAGTTCTTCTGTCTTGCTAAGGGGTAAGAATGCAGATTTAATTGCAGAAAATGAACAACAAAAATAATCAGCCTTTTTGGAATGCAACACTCAGGACCCAGATATATTGGCCATCTGGGTATGAACAACATACATAATTCTATGGCTAATTCATTGTGCTTCAACATGCCGTTGCAAGCAGGTAGTCATTAGATTTTTATGGCAGCAATTTGTTGGGCCAAAATCATTTGGTTGGGAGTCTAGTCATTCAGTTTAAAGTCCAATGTGCTGCAGATCTCTTTGAAGTATATATCAGATTAGCAGTTTCATTTACATATTTGCAACCTGATAGTGTAGTTAAATAAATTGCAACGGCCTGTTATTCTAACTTATTTTCAAACGATTTTGATTGGCCAATATCTTGTTGGCTGAAAGCCATCAGGGAACAGGACGAGTTAATGATCATCACAAAATGTATTTCAGGTTCCATATACTCAATTGACATAGGATAATTCTTTTGGTTGTTTCTGATATTCAATGAATAGTTAAATCTATAATCACAATAAACCTGCATCTGCATTTAATATGCCATTTATCTGTTAAATTAATGTGATTATTAGTTAATAGTCAAGCCAAGTTTTTGTCAAGTTTTGGTTCTTTGGCACACCAAAAGCAAAAACTGAGGCTACATGGTAAACCAGGAATATAATCATGATGGTTCGCTGTTCAATCCTTGGGCTCACCACTTTTACCAAGCGTTATGCAGTAACTTTCTGGAAGTTCATTTACTAGTGTAATTAATGGTGTTGGAACTGATGAAAACAGTAAACTCCCAAAATGTAAGACAATAAATTAAACCTTTTTAGTGGATTGTAAATGGTTTGTGAATGTGTAACCTTGATGGTCTCTATTTTTTGTGTGTATTTGTAATTTTATTACAGCCTCTTGCTTTTACTTTCTGCAACATTAATATATTTTGTAACACCCTACGGTCAGATTTTTAATGGTGTTGCTTAATGAAGAAAGGGTCATTATTATATTCAGACAATACATCAAGGATTAAGATGCAGATGTTTAAACACAAACTCTTTTCAGGTCACGAGATTTGATTGTTGTTAAATGGTCACTCAGACAATTAAAGACTAATTTTTCCTTGGTTTAATTAGGGGGTAATGTTGAAATTTCACTAAGTTGAGGATGGACCTGCAGTGTCAAGATACCGAGAGAAGACTTTCAGGAAATTATTCTGATAAACACATGGGTAATAACTATGAAACCATATAATTGCTAAAGAACCAGTTGGATGCTGCAAATGTGGAGAAGGTTGTGTGGGAGGCAGAAAATCAAGAACCTTCTGATGAGATGAACTGCATCATCAACAGATTCGTGTAAACCTTAGGTGTAACCATACCTTATCTCCCCTTGGACTCCCTGTCACCAGGTTGAAAGTGACCATTGACTTCTTCCTGAAAGGAATTCAGATGATTTCTATATTGGCCGATTTGCAAAATGGGGCATGACATTTTTGTGTCTTTCCATCTTTAACTTTTGGATAATCACTGGATGGGTCTGAATGTAAAATGCTAACTCCCCTGATCATTTATTTTGTTTTCCTATATGAAGATACATTTGAAAGGGTCCTAATGAATACATACATTTGGAATCTGGTGTCTTTTTGAATATTTGATTTTACTCAGAAGTGAGTGACGTCTTTAAAAAGCCAATTTGCCTTGGCATCACTTCAGATAAGCTTTTTGACTGTCACAGCTGAAATGTTTGACTTTTGTTAGGAATCCATCACAAAAATTTAAACAAGTCTGGAAAAACTCACTAGCTAACAGCTCTATGAAACTCTGGGTGCTGAAGGGTGTTGTTGCTAACTCACTCACTGAATCCTGTCCAGCATCTGCAAGGCACACAAGTCAGGAATGTGATGGAATACTCTCCAATTGCCTGGTTAAGTGCAGCTCCAACAACACTCATGAAGCTCAACACCGTCTGGACAAAGCAGCATGCTTGATTGGTGCTCCATTCAAAATTCACTGCCTCTAACATCATCACTGTGGTGGTAATGTGTATAATCTACAGGATGCACTGTAGCAACTCAACAAGGCTTCTTCAACTTCCAAACCCACAACCTTTATCACTTAGAAGAATACAGACACCAAATGCATGGGAACACCACCACCTTCACGCTCCCCTCCAAATCACACACCAGCCTGGCTTGGAATTATATCACCATTCCTTCACTGTTGCTTGATCAAAATCCAACAAATGTATATGCTGGGCAGTGGCCTATGATCAGGATAGCTTGGAAGCTGACAGCTTCCTGGAGAGGCCTGTAAAAAGCTGAAAGATCTCAACTGAAGTCGGTATAAGCATGTGTACATACTTCATAAATGTAAGCACATGATGGTTAAATGG
The DNA here is from genome assembly GCF_004010195.1 of Chiloscyllium plagiosum. Classification (NCBI taxonomy): domain Eukaryota; kingdom Metazoa; phylum Chordata; class Chondrichthyes; order Orectolobiformes; family Hemiscylliidae; genus Chiloscyllium; species Chiloscyllium plagiosum. The sequence continues at coordinate 16,890,512 of NC_057747.1, read as the reverse complement.
GTAAAGAGGTGGAAGCATAATTCAAAAATCAAGATATTTGCAAGACAAACATGTTTAAGCAAAACATGATCAGTAGTTAACCAGCTGTCTTGTCATATCAGAAGCATTGTCTATTGCCAATCCTGGACACATTAATTTCTTATGTAGTAGTGTTAAGTTCTGAGACATGGTTCCTGATGCATCTGTAATTGAAGCCATGAATTACCAACATTCTGCAAACTCTGATAGTTTCTACTCTATGTTATCAGTGATCACTCAGTGTGTCACAGATGGGAGGGAAACTGCAGTTGAAACCACTGTGGAATATATACCTTTAAAATTGATGTTCAAATATCTGAGAAACTTCATATCTTTGAGACATCGAATTATGCATTAACGCCTTAACTTTATTAATCCATGCATCTAATCTGCCTGCCACCCCATGGTTTAAGTAGTAATCCTGAGATTATTACGTTGGAGGATATGCTTTGTAATTTAGCCCCTGACTGTTGAAAAACTATTAGCCTCCTTTCTAGTCTTATCAATGTGCCAATGTGCATGATTGCAACTGGATCCTTTGCCTCCATCTCCAACTTCCTTTCCAGCTCTGAGGAGATGTCCTTACCCTGGCACAAGGCAGGCAATGCAATCTTTAGGACAGATGTCCCTGGCTACACAGAACAGTATCAATACTCCTAATTATACTGATTCCTATCACTACTGCATTCCTTCTTCCACCTGGTGTTGGTTCCTGTACCGCAGTGCTGTGGTCAGTTTGCTCATCTTCCCCACAGTACTCACTCTCCTCAACATTGCTTGCAAGAACCTCACTACTGTTGGCTTGAAGCTCCTCAAACACTCCCCCCAGATCTCCATACCTGCCTCTCCTGCAGTCATGTTTTCCCATTCCTGAGCACAGACCAAACTAATATACAGTATAATACAGCACAGGAGCAGGCCCTTCGGATCACCAAGCCTACACTGATTCTAATCTTTATTTAGATCCGTTACTTATTGTTCATACATGGTTTCTATCCCTCTGTTCACCTTCCATTATGTGTCTATCAAGATATGTCTTAAACATTGCTAACGTGCCTTCTTCTCCCACCTCCATTGGCAGTGCATTCCAGGCACCACACCCTCTGTGTGAAAACATTTCCCTCACCTCTTGCCTAAGTTTTTCCCCCTAACCTTGAACCTGTGCCCTCTTGTAGTTGACCTTTCCACCCTGGGAAAAAGCCGCTGATTATCCACCCTATCTTTGCCTCCCATAATTTTGTAGACCTTATCAGTTTGCCCCCTCAACCTCCATCTTTCCAGTGAAAACAATCTGGATTTATTCAATCTCGCCTCATAACTAAAACCCTTCAAACCAGATAACTTCCTCCGGATGCTCCGGTTTCCTCCCACAGTCCAAAAATGTGCAGGTTAGGTGAATTGGCCATGCTAAATTGCCCGTAGTGTTAGGTGCATGTAAATGTAGGGGAATGGGTCTGGGTGGGTGCGCTTCGGTGGGTCAGTGTGGACTTGTTGGGCCGAAGGGCCTGTTTCCACACTGTAAGTAATCTAAAAAAAAACTAAAGCATTCACGTCCTTCTGGTAGTATGGTGACCAGAACTGCATGCAATATTTCAAATGTGGTCTAAAGTTTTGTAGAGCTGCAACATAACTTGCTAACTTTTATGTTCAATGTCCTGGTCGATGAAGACAAGCATGCTGTATGCCTTCTTGACCACCTAATCCACCTGTGTTGCCACTTTCATGGATCGATGGACCTGTACACCCAGATCTCTCTGTGTGTCAATGCTCCTGAGGGTTCTGCCATATATTGTATCATTAGTACCTGAACCTGACCTTCCAAACTACATCATCTTATTTAACTGTATTTAACTCTACCTGCCATTTCTCTGCCCAAAGCTGAAATCTACCTCTATCCCACCGTATCCTCACTATCAAAGGGGTAGGTAAACAAGGAGATTAAGGAGAGCAGGGCAGGACAGAAGAAAAGCTTAATAAATGATAAGAGCTAAGAGTAGGAGGGAATGGGTAAGCTGCACTAGAATGCCCCCATTTAATGTGGTACTACACCTAGGAGCAGGTGAGAATGGGTGACTGTGCTAATAACAGGATTGGGTATGGGGTTGGTGAAAAATATGAAAGGATAGAATCAGGGTGTAAAGTTATTGAACTCGATCGTGAGTCCTGGAGGCTGCAATGTCCCCAAGTGGAAAATGAGATGTTGCCCTTTGAGCTTGTGTTCAGGCTGACTGGTGCACTGCAGCATATTCCTGATGAAGGGCTGATGCCCAAAATGTCGACTCTCCTGCTCCTTGGATGCTACCTGACCTGCTGTGCTTTTCCAGCACCACACCATTCGATTCTGATCTCCAACATCTGCATTCCTCACTTTTTCCTGGTGCACTGCAGCAGGCCTGTGACAGGAATGTTGACAAGGTAACCTGATTAAATGGCAGGCTTGGGTTCATGTTTGCAGACAGAATGCAAGTGTTCTATAAAGCTGTCACCCATGTTATGTGGATTGTTTTCAATACAGCTCACCCATTTATCTTTCCCTTACCTCTTATTATCACTTATTATCAGACTGTCTTCTGTCTTGGCCTCCTAGCCTTAATCTCCTTGTTTACGTACATTTTCACATCCCACTCTCTCTCTGTCTATCTGGGCTCCATCTCCACCTATCTGCTCACCTCCACACAACCATCCCGTACCACTTCCCACACCCCCACCCCCACAACTACAACTTTGTCTTCAACATAAATATCATTTTTTCTCAAGTTGCGAACAGTTCTGATGAAGAGAGTCTGGACTCAAAGTTAACTCTCCTTTCTTCCCACAGATGCTGCCAGACGCACTGAGTTTTGCCAGCAATTTCTGTTCTTGTTTCAGATCTCCATCCACAGTTCTTTATTTAATTATTCGAGGAATTCAGCAGGTCTGGCACCATCTGTGGAAAGAAAGCAGAGTTAACATTCCAAGTCCAGTGACCCTTCTTCAGAATTCCAAGATATACTCAGCTTCTGTCTCACCTTCACATTGACAATGACCGTGCTCCTTACTGAAGTTGCATTTCAAAAATATTTCTTATGCAGAGCTAAGATGAGTCAACTTTCAGCTTTTTCTCCTGATACCGTAATGAACATCTCATTCAGGCAAGAGAGATTTTGTGTGTTTGATATTTAATAGACACTATCAGACACTAAATTTATAGTTGTTAGTTCTAGGTCTGAATTTAACATTTATTCCAAAACAGAACTTAGAAAAGTTGAATTCCTATTTTGAATTAAACCCAAAGATGTATCATAAGGGGCATAGATAAGACAAAGATCTCTTCACTAAGATGGGGAAGTTCAAACTAGGGGGCATATTTTAAGGTGAGAGGAGAAAGATTTAAAAAGGACATGAGGGATTTTTTTTTAAACGGAGATAGTTTGTACTTACCTTTTGACACTCATATTTACCAGGAATTATCTTGTCATTATCTCTCCGCCTGTGCACTTCCCTTCACTTCAGACAATGGAACTGTGCTCTGAAAGCTTGTGATTTCAAGTAAACCTGTTGGGCTATAACCTGGCATTGTGTGACTTATGTCTTTGTCCGCCCCAGTCAAACACCAGCATCTCCACATCATTGCTTGTTACAAACAGCCACAATTACGTGCTGTTTGATATGATCTGCTCATCTTTTGGGCATAGGATTTACACACCTGGAATCAGGGCTGGGGCAGATGTGAGACAGAACAAGGGGGAAAGAGGATCAAGGAGCTAAATGCAGCTGAGACTTTAATCTTAGAGACAAAAAATCAAGAGCTTTGTGCCCTTCAAATTGGAGATGAGAATGGAAGAAGCCAGTTTGTTTTGGAAAAAAGAATTCCAAAATTGTCCTGATTCTCTGGGATGCATTCGAAACAGATGGTTTTGGCAGCAAAGAACAACACAGGGCACAGCTTGACATGGTCAAGTCAAATCTGCCCATTGATTGCAAACGCAGATGTGAATCATTTGCAATTGAGTTTGCATTCCTCCAATCAGGAGCTAAAACAGGGAAGGAAATAGGTCACTGTCAGTGTTCAACATGCCAAACTTCACCATTAATTCTTATCTTTTCTTAAGATAATGAAGCATCTTGTTGCCAATTGAGATAAATAATATTGGATCAGAAAGGCACAACATGAGTGGGATTTCAATAATCATCAAACAATGTGGCTCAAAGGTAGAAGAAAGTGGGTAGTGGTGGAGGATTGTTTTTCAGACTGGAGGCTTGTAATTAGTGGAGTGTCACAAGGATCGTTGCTGGCTCGACTATTTTTCATCATTTATATAAATGATTTGGAGGGGAGCATAAGTGGTATAGTTAGTAAGTTTGCAGATGACACCAAAATTGGAGGTGTAATGGACAGCGAAGAAGGTTACCTCATATTACAACGGGATCTTGACCAGATGGGCCAATGGGCTGAGAAGTAGCAGATGGAGTTTAATTTAGATAAATGTGTGGTGCTGCATTTTGGGAAAGCAAATCTTAGCAGGACTTATACACTTAATGGTAAGGTTCTAGGGAGTGTTGCTGAACAAAGAGACCTTGGATTGCAGGTTCTTTGAAAGTGGAGTCGCAGGTAGATAAGAGTGAATGGGGTGGAGGAGTCCAGAACTAGAGAGCTTAGGTTTAGGGTGAGAGGGGAAAGATATAAAAGAGACCTAAGGGGCAACTTTGTCACACAGAGGGTGTTGCACGTATAGAATGAGGAAGTGGTGGAGGCTAGTATAATTGCAACATTTAAAAGGCATCTGGATAGGTATATGAATAGGAAGGGTTTGGAGGGATATGGGCTGGGTGCTAGCAGGTGGGACAGGATTGGGCTGGGATATCTGGTTGGCATGGATGAGTTGGACCGAAGGGTCTGTTTCCGTGCTGTACATCTCTATGACTAATCTATCACAGTTTTATTAATTTTTAGATATTGATTCTGGGATCACACTGTTGAAGATTTCCTTAAAATTGATGCAGCAAAACCTGTACTGAAATGTAACTGTACACCATAGGCAATTATTTACAACAGATTAGAGTAGTGCTGGAAAAGCACAGCAGGTCAGGCAGCATCCGAGGAGCAGGAAAATCGATGACAGCCAACACAATGTGAGGAAAGAACCTGTCTGTAGAAGCTGGCCAATCTGCTCCAAGAACTGGAATGTAAATATGTTCTCTGCATTATTATTCCACGCACATTCTGTATTTTCCAAGAGGCAAGGTAAATCTGTTTCGTCTGATTTGTCTTTTCCCTAATAGACTTGTTGATGTTTTCTCTTTGATTCTCGTACTCGTATTGGCAAAGTGGTTCCCAGTGGGAAATATTAGCCAAATGATCTGGTTCGGATCAGACTTCATTATCCCAGAGAAATCATTTACAGTACATGACATCTCTTACAAAGAAACAATTCAGAATTAACAAACATCGCCTGCACCAAGTAGTGCATATCAAAATGCAACAAATACACGGAATAATTAATCTCTGTTCACAGAAATCTATTGCTCAATAGACATATTATTACTAGCAAATTTATGAATCTTTGTGATTAACATAGAAACCTAAAGAGTGCATTTTAAGTTTACTGCTCAACCAATGTAATAAAAAAACATGCAAATTTGATCAAATCACAATGAAACAATTATACAAAGAATGATGATGAAATATATCTATCTGGTACTCTGTTTAGCTAAAGCCAGAAGGTTTTGGGCCAGTATATAATGCAGATGGATTTAGAATGAGAGACAAATGAAACAATATTGCTTAGTGAGAATTGCATTGGAGCATTGGAGGCTGAAGGTGACCTTATAGAGATTTATAAAAGGTCTTTTCCCTGGGATGGGGAGTCCAGAACTAGAAGGCATAGGTTTAGGGTGAGAGGGGCAAAGTTAAAAAGGGACCTAAGGGACAACGTTTTCACGCAGAGGGTAGTGTGTGGAATGAGCTGCCAGAGGAGGTGGTGGAGGCTGGTACAATTACAACATTGAAAAGGCATCTGGGTGAGTATATGAATAGGAGGGGTTTAGAGGGATAGGGGCCAAGTGCTGACAAATGGGACTAGATTAGGTTAGGATGACTGGTCGGCATGGACGAGTTGGGCCAAACGGTGTGTTTCCATGTTGTACATCCCTAGGACTCTATATCCTAAAATATTCACTCCCTCCACCACCAACGCTCAACTGCAACGGTGTGTACCATTTACAAATGCACTGCAGTAATTCACCAAGGCTCTTACGTAGCCCTATCCAAACCCATGACCACTACCATTTAGGATGTCAAGGACAGTGGATACATGGGAATGCCACTAGCTGCAAGTTCTTCTCCAGGCCTTTACCATCTTGACTTGGAAATATATCGCCGCTCCTTCAGTGTCACTGGGTCAAATTCCTGGAATTCACTCCCTAACAGCATTGTGGGTCAACCTACAACACATGGACCATAGTAGTTCAATACAGCAGCTCACCACCATCTTCTCAAGGGCAACTATGGATGGGCAACAAGTATTGGCCCAGCCAGCAATCCTCAACTCCCATCAACTGATATAGAGTCATAGAGTTGTACAGCACGGAAACAGACCCTTGGGTCCAGCTCGTCCATGCTGACCAGATATCCCAACACAATCTAGTTACATCTGCGAGCACCTGGCCCATATCCCTCCAAACCCCTCCGATTCATGTACGTATCCAGATGTCTTTTAAATGTTGCAATTGTATCCACCACTTCCTCTGGCAGCCCATTTCATACACATACCACCTTCTGCATGAAAAGGTTGTCCCTTAGGTCTCTTTAATAACTTTCCCCTCTCACCCTAAACCTGTGCCCTCTAGTTTGGAACTCCCCGACCCCAGTGAAAAGACTTTGTCTATTTATCCTATCCATGCCCCTCATGATTTTGTAAACCTCTATAAGATCAACCCTCAGCCTCCAACGCTCCAGGGAAAACAGCCCTAGCCTATTCAACCTTTTCCGATAGCTCAAATCCTCCTACCCTGGCAACATTCTTCTAAATCTTTTCTGAACCCTTTCAAGTTTCACAACACCTTTCCAATAAGAAGGAGACCAGAATTGCACGCAATATTCCATCAGTGGCCTAACCAGTGTCCTGTACAGCCGCAACATGACCTCCCAACTCCTGTACTCAATACTCTGACTAATAAAGGAAAGCATACCAAATGCTGCCATCACCATCATATCTCCTTGCGACTCTACTTTTCAAGAAATTATGAAACTGAAATCCAACGTGGTAAATGATCAAAGACAGTTTATACTGTCAGATCTGGAGATTTAAAAAAAAATTCACACATAGCTCTCTTGTATAAAGCAACGTTACATTTAATTTGGTGGATGATGCACTCCAATGCATCTGAAGACTTTTCCAGTTGCACAGTAGTATTCATTGTCTAGGCAACTTAACAGCTGTCAATTGTAACAACATGCAACCATTTTGTTTAAGGGTAATTTTCCTTTTCAGACAGCACTATTACCACCCACTGAACTGAGGCTTGATCATTTGTTTGTGATATCGGGTAGGCAATATTTACTGTAACTGTTATGTATAGATTCCTGCCTCCAAACCCTGGTTTATCCTGCCAGTCAACTAACTAACCTGACTAGCGGAAAGTCTAAATTTCCCACTTTTGCAAAAGTGTCAGCTCTATTAAGACACCAGTATGCAGACTTCCACCCAACCTGCATTATCTTAGACCAGGGAAAATTGCCGATGCTGAGAATGCAGATATGGGCAGAGGACCCAGCAACGATCCTTGTGGTACTCCACTGGTCATACAAAACTGTTTAATACTGTTTAATTGTAATGTTGGATTTCTGCTTACTGGCAGTATTGCCATGTTTCAATAGTCCAACTGCAGAATTTCTGCCTTCTTCAGATAAACCAGCGCATACTCTCATGAAAAAAAATCAATGATTTCCAATGTCACAACCTAATGTGCAATATGTGTCTTTTTCTATGACTTTCCTAAATAAAGTGTTTTGATTGTGCCCTTAAAAGGTTCTCTGCTGGAACCCCAGTTTATGGATCACCCAATGTCTTTTAACTATATTTTTCTGTTAAACACTGTTTAGACTTTTACACTTGTGTCACCTGATGACATTCTCAGTGCTGTGACCTCAGTATAAAGTACTTGTCTGTTTCTTTATACCCTCACTGTAGTCATGCTTTGTGGTAGTGCTCACTTTGACACCAACACTCATTGTGAGATTGAAGTACTCCTTCTCTCGATGTCTAGCCTTCTCAGCCTGTTTTATTTTGCGCTATTAGTTTAAAGTTATAACCCTTACCCAACAGAGATGTTTAATATCACTCACTGAGCTCCAATTCATTCACTTCCTCGCCAAACCTCTTACCGGGAGTGCTTCTGTAGATCCTCACTTCCCAATGGAATCTGTCAGGTGTGACTAGTCTTTCAGCTCTTTCCAAATCACCCCACTTCTTTCATGTTTCTCACCAGGTATGAGGTGAAAGGTTTTAGCCTGCAGCGGTGGTTCTCCCTTGTTAGTATTTCCAAGAGTTTGTGCCGACAATTTATTCAAGCACTCACAGCAGTTAACTGTTTGAGTAATTCCTAAAGCAGTAAAGTCCTTAAAACGCACTTATCTTCAGGAAATCTCTTCTCCTGAACCCAAAGTTTTTTTTTTCATTGTTGTAACGTGTGATACTAAGCATCAGTGAATAGGATGTGGTATTTTTTAGAATTCTGCCACCACACCCCTTGACTGGATCTGAGAGCCTATTTGATTAACAGTGATAGAAAAACACCGACTAATGAGTCTGAATAATAAGAGGCTCTTGTCTCAATATGTTGCGTGAGAACAGTCAGATAAGTTACATAAGCTAGATAAAGATCATTACTGAGACCAAGAGGTGCCCTATGGAAATATGTCAACGCTGCGCAAGTTTAAGGTGTTTTGCATTTCTCAGATGGTAAGAAGCATAATGCAGTCTTCAGCATTAAGCTGTTCAGAACCATCACCTTATACAAAAGTTAAATTACTTGAATGTGGAGAGAGAAACAGAGTTAACATTTTGAGTCCAAATGACTCTAATTAAGGAGACAAGAAATGGCAGATGGACTTTAATTTAGATGAATGCGAGGTGCTGCATTTTGGGAAAGCAAATCTTAGCAGGACTTATACACTTAATGGTAAGGTCTATGGAGTGTTGCTAAACAAAGAGACCTTGAAGTGCAGGTTCATAGCTCCTTGAAAGTGGAGTCGCAGGTAGATAGGATAGTGAAGAAGGTGTTTGGTATGCTTTCCTTTATTGGTCAGAATATTGAGTATAGGAGTTGAGAAATCATGTTGTGGCTGTACAGGACATTGGTTAGGCTACTTTTGGAATATTGCGTGCAATTCTGGTCTCCTTCCTTTCGGAAAGATATGAAATTGAAAGAGTTCAAAAAAGATTTACAAGGATGTTGCCAGGGTTGGAGGATTTGAGCTATCAGGAGAGGTTGAATAGGCTGGGACTGTTTTCCCTGGAGCATCAGTGGCTGAGGTTAACCTTATAGAGGTTTATTAAATCATGAAGGACATGGATAGGATATATAGACAGTCTTTTCCTTGGGGTGGGGGAGTCCAGAACTAGAAGGCATAGGTTTAGGGTGAGAGGGGAAAGATATAAAAGAGACCTAAGGGGCAACTTTTTCACGCAGAGGGTGGTACATGTATGGAATGAGCTGCCAGAGTAAGTGGTGGAGGCTGGTACAATTGCAACATTTAAAAGGCATCTGGATAGGTATATGAATAGGAAGGATTTGGAGGGATATGGGCTGGGTGCTGGCAGGTGAGACTAGATTGGGTTGGGATATCCTATTGGCATGGACGATTTGGACCAAAGGGTCTGTTTTCATGCTGTATATCTCTATGGCTCTATGTGGGGTTCTGAAGAGTCTCACCAAATTTGTAACATCAATTCAGTTTCCCTCTCACAGATGCTGCTGGAACTGCCTTGTTCCTCCAGCACTTCCTGTATTTGTTTCAGACTTCCAGCATCTTCAATAATAGATGTGGTGTATGTAAGCAATTTTGTACTACAATAATCTTTTCTATGGACTTATTTTTTCAGGAATTTACTGAGATCAATTTGGAAATAAGAAATGCCTTGGATGATAACATCGTTTGTTATTATTTTGTATTCTTATTAAGTGTCAGAGTTGCAATTTGCAATGACTTTAATTGCAATGTAATACATTTGAAGGCTGAAATAACTTCTCGAAGGCTAGTATCTTGTCACCAAGTCACACTTCTTTTACATGTTCGTATTATATGACATTGGCCCAGCTAGCTCAGAGCCAGCTCCTCGAGTAAACAGAACCCTTGACACTCCAGTTTGTGTCTGTCAGCCAGGGCGCTCTGATTGAGCGAAGTTAGCAGCCCTGTTCAGGGAACTCATATTCTGAGGTCCACCTGGCTGCCTTGTGCCAATCACTATGAAGCTATAAATCAAAAAATATGGCATCAAATATGTGTTCATGACAATCAATTCTTTGTCTTTGTGCAGTCAAGTTAACCATTGAGTTCATTAAAACACATCTTCCAATACACAACCTCCACCATCCAGAAGGATAAGAGCACCAAATTGATGGGAACGCCATCCATGTGGTTTCCTCTCCAAGCTCAAGAAGGTGGCGTTGGAAAAGCACAGCAGGTCAGGCAGCATCCGAGGAGCAGTAAGCTCTTCATGTATTCCTGATGAAGGGTTTATGCCTGAAACGTCGATTCTCCTGTTCCTCGGATGCTGCCTAATCTGCTGTGCTTTTCCAGCACCACACTCTCGACTCTGTTCTCCAGCATCTGCAGTGCTCACTTACTCCTTCCTCTCTAAGACACACATTATTATCCTGACTTAGAACTGTATCACTGTTCCTTCACTGTCACTGCTTCAAAATCCTGGAAACTACTTTCCAACAACACTGTACACTTACCCACCTATCCATATCCAAATAAGCTTAAAAGAATCAAAAGGAAATGCTATTGGATCTTTTGCAATTTAGTTTCATAAATTAAAATTAAAATGACAGATTAAACTGTCAGTTTTTACTTTGAGATGAGCAACCTGTTGAGATTATGCACATTATACCCATAACTCTTGCTCTTTTTGCTTGTAATAATCTACAGCATCATACAGTGAACCATTATGTCATTGATTGAAACTGGGTTGAATGATATTTCTGTTTTGGAATATTCCTAACTTAGGTTTGTGTTGGATTTGAGCCTGTTTAGTCACGCCACTAACTGCCATTATCTACTATTGCATTCTGTTCAGTTTATGATTATTTTTCTTTATCTGCAAACAAGCATCAATCAACTCTCATTTCGAAGAGGTGACTCAACAGTCTAACAGAGGATCTGTATTTAATCAAAAACAGGCTAGCCCCCATCATTATATTGCAATTGAAATTCAGCTTTGGCAAGCTTAAAATAAATGTTATCATCATTCACGTTCAATTCAGAAATCTCCAAAGAATTAGCCTTAGCATTCTAACATCAACTCAGAATTTACTAAGTTGAATCTTTCAGGGCACTCCATTAACTTGGCTTTTTGTTTATGCCCTTAGTCTTCCACTCAATGTAAATTACTGGAAGTGCAGCACAATGGAACATCTGGTTTCTTGGTGAATTGTTGAAAGATAGGAATAATACTATCTTTCTGATCAAGTAAATTTAAGGAAAGGGGAAGGAACAGAAGGAAAGAGAAGGACACAACAAAAATAAAGGCTAGAAAGATTGGATTAACAGAAAAAAAGACCTTACATAAAACATATACTATACTCCCACCATTCAAAATGTCCTTTTTGAAAGCAGCTATTTAATTCCCTTAAAGAATTTATAGACCCTGCTTCAAAATGTTATGGCAATGAATTCCATATTCTAACTACTTTTTAATCATACATAAAGAAGGTTTTTTTTTTCTAACCTCTCCTCAAATTCCTTTTGTGTTTATTAAAAGTTTGATATCCCCTTATTTCCATTTCATTGACAGAAACCATTTTATCACTGGTTATCTGACCCCATTGACTTTTCAACTGTGGTGAGAAAAATTAAATCCATATATCACTTTAATGGCTCAGCCAATTGGATCCACACTATAGCTTTATATTGCTTTAATATTATTCCTTTTAATGAGATGTCCAAATGTCACCCAATAAATTAACTGTGATCCAGTTATCTTGCACAGGTTCATCACCTCAGTAGGTCTGGCAGCATCTGTGGAGAGAAGTTAGAGGTAATGTTTCAGGTCCAGTGACCCTTCCTCAGAGCTTCCTCAACATCTGCAGTGCATTTGGTTATTACAGGTTCAGCGCCTTTTCTTGTGCTTGTAATGCTAACAATTTCTATTGTTGTGTAACTGAAAAAAGATGATTAACTTTAGTTCATATCTTTACTGCATTTGCTGATAACACGGCACTATTTTTACACAGAAGCATCATTTTCTAATTGTGCACTCTGAAAGTAGTATGTGCCTGCATATTAGCAAATCAGCAGAGGGACCATGATTGTCAGTCCATTGGTAAACCTGATCAAAAATTGGCTTCAAATAGGAGGCAAAGAGTGGTGGTGGAGGGTTGCTTTTGTGACTGGTAGCCCATGACCAATGGTATGTTACAAGGATTGGCCACTCAGACCCTTGCTGTTTGTTATATACATTAACAACTTGAATGTGGATGTAGAAGGTATAATTAATCAATTTGCAGATGACACAAAAATTGGTAGTCAAAAACCAAAAGAACTGTGCATGTTAGAAATCTGAAACAAAAGCAGAAGTTGCTGGAAAATCTCAGCAGGTATGGCCTCAACTGTGGAGAAAAATCAGAGCTAACATTTTGGAACCTTTCTTCAGAATCTTCAGTGACCTTTCTTCGAAACATTAACTCTGATTTCTCTCCATAGATGCTGCCAGACCTGCTGAGATTTTCCAGCAATTTTAGTTTTTTTTTCAAAAGTTGGTACTGTTGTTAATACTGAGGAGGGTGTTCTCAGGTCTCAGGGTATAATCTGATATTGATCAACTGGTAAATTGGGCAGAGCAATAACAGATAGAATTTAATCCTGACAACTATGAGGTGATGCATTTTGGGTCTGATAAGGAAAGGACATACACAATGAATGGTAGGTCCCCACCTAGGGAGGACTAAGGTACAAAGAGACTTTGGTGTAGAAGTCCACAAACCCTTGAAGATGTCAGCAAGGGTAGAAAGGGAGGTGTAGAAGGTATACAGGATACTTGGCTTTCATTAGCCGAGGCATAAAATATAGCAGCAAGAAAGTCTTGTTGCAACTTTATAAAACATTGGTTAGACCACAGATGGATACAATATGCAGTTCTGGTTGCCACACTACTGGAAGGACGTGATTGCCCTGACAAGGTGCAGAGGAGATTCACCAGTATGTTGCCTCGGATGGAAAGCTTCAATTATGAGGAGAGATTTGATAGGCTGGGTTTGTTCTCCTTGGTACAAAGGAGGCTGAAGGGGGATCTGGTTGAGGTACTATGAGAGGCATAGACAAAGTAGATCATGAGAATCTTTTCCCCATGACAGACATATCTAAAACCAGAGGGCATAAGTTAAAGAAAAGGAGTAAGTGTTTTAAAAGAAATCTGTAGAAGAAATTTTAACCCAAAGGATGGTAGATATATTGAATGTGCTATCTGAGAAGGTGGTGGAGTTAGGTACTTTCACAACATTTAAGAGGCATCTGGGTGAGTACTTAAAATGTCAGGGCATAGTAGGCTATAGACCAAGTGCAGGTAAGTGAGATTTGTGTAGTATGGTTTTTGTTGATTGACATAGACACCTGAGGGCTGTTTGACTCTATGACTCTAATTTTATTGGAAAATTACATGACAATAAAAGGATATTAAATATTGCACCGTATTTGGAACTTAGTTCTTAATGGTCAGTTTCATTAGTTTTAGTTTGCTTGTTACTGAATTTTATATTTTAGTCTATGAAAAGACATTTTCGTGACCAACTGAGTGGAGGTTGACTCCTATTAAGGACAATAACAACTGACTTACACACGATTTCTGGACATCAGAAAGTTCTTAATGTCTCCTATGTTTGAATTGCTGATTTACTGTTAAATTGACTCATTAATACTCTTGCTTCTAAGACAATAATTTGAACATACCACAAAAAACATATGGACTTATTACAAAGGGCCCAAAGGATTAGACATGATGATGCCAGGCCTTGGGGCACTAAGTTACATAGAAATACTAAAGGAACCAAATTTACACTCATGGAATAATGGCATCTTACTACACAGAAGGAAACTCCGACTTGAGTCAATGTGCCTGTGCCAGCATTTTAATGGACACCTACTTAACTCCCCTTGCCACCCACTCCCACAAAGTATATATCAAATTCTCTTCAAGGAATTACTATTTAATCTGCTTCTGCCACTTTTTCAGGCAGTGAATTACAGATCATAACGTGTAGCATTTACAAAAAAAATTACTTTTTTGGCAATTATTTTAATGTTTGGAGCAAAGGCTGGTCATATGGTGCCAGCTGATAAAAGTGAATAGTAGTATAGTTCAGTTGATTTAACTCAATCTGGACAATGGGCAGAGGCTAGAAGCATTAAAAATTACAAACTAGAAGCCAGAGTTAGGCTATTTGGCACTTTGAGACTGCACAATTCAAATTATCATGACTGATCCTCTCTCAGAGGCCATACTCCCACTTTCTCTCCATAATCCTTGATTTCTTTAATGCCTAAACATTTATCAATCTCTTTCTTGAATATACTCTGTGACCTGGCCACCACAGCTTTCTGTGATAGCAAATTCCACAGACTGACTAACCTCGAAGTGAAATGTTTCCTCATCTCCGTCCTAAGTGACTGACCTTGTATTCTGAGACTGTGACCCCATGGTTCTAGTCTATACAATCAGGGGAGACAGCATCCCTGCAACAGTTGAGAGTGTGTTGCTGGAAAAGCACAGCAGGTCAGGCAGCATCCGACGAGCAGGAAAATGGACATTTCAGGCCAGAGCCCTTCATTGGGAATGAAGAGCTCTGGCCTGAAATGTCGATTGTCCTGCTCCTCGGATGCGGCCTGACCTGCTGTGCTTTTCCAGCAACACACTCTCAACTCCGATCTCCAGCATCTGCAGTCGTTACTGCCTCCTCATCTCTACAACAGTCCTACCATCCCTGGTAATAGACTCCTAGAGTCATACAGCATGGAAACAGACCCTTTGGTCCAACCAGTCCATGCTGAACATCATCCCAAAATAAACTAGTCTCACCTGCCTGCTCCTGGTCCATATCAGTCCAAACATTTCTTATTCATGCACTTATCTAAATGTCTTTTAAACATTGTAACTGTACTCACATCCACTTCCTCTGGAAGTTCATTCCATACTCAAACCAACCTCTGTGTAAAAAAATTTGCCCCTCATGACTTTTTTGAATCTCTCTCCTCTCACCTTAAAAATGTGCCCCCTTGTCTTGAAATCCCCAATCCTAGGGAAAAGACAGCTACCGTTAACTCTGTCTATACGCCTCATTATTTTATAAGGTTTCCTCTTAACCTCCTATACGCCAGAGAAAAAAATCAGCCCATCCAGCCTTTCTTTATAACTCAAACTTTCCATACCCGGCAATATCCTGGTAAGTCTTTTCTAAACACTCTCCAGATTAATAATATTCTTCTTATAATAGGGCCACCAGAAGAGGCCTCACCAATGTCCTGTACAGCCCCAACATGACTTCCCAACTCCTATATTCAAATGACTGAGCAATGAAGGCAAGCATGCCAAGCACCTTTTTAACCACCCTGTCCCTGTGTGATGCAAACTTCGAAGAATTATGTACCTGAATCCCTCTGTTCCACAACATTACCCAAGACCCTACCATTAATTGTATAAACCGTACCCTTGTTTGTTGTACCAAAATAAAATACCTCATATTTATCCAGAGTGAACTCCATCTGGCATTTACCAGCCTGATACTTCTTGCATTGTATACTTCAACGCAAGGAGTATCAGAAATAAGGTGGGTGAACTTAAGGCGTGGATCGGTACTTGGGACTACGATGTTGTGGCCATCACGGAAACATGGATAGAAGAGGGACAGGAATAGTTGTTGGAGGTTCCTGGTTACAGATGTTTCAGTAGGACTGGGGGGGGGGCGGGGTGGTAAAAAAGGAGGGGAGGTGGCGTTGCTAATTAGAAATGGTATAACGGCTGCAGAAATGCAGTTCGAGGGGGATCTGCTTTTGGAGGTAGTATGGGCTGAAGTCAGAAATAGGAAAGGAGCGGTCACCTTGTTGGGTGTTTACTATAGGCCCCCCAATAGCAGCAGAGATGTGGAGAAACAGATTGGGAAACAGATTTTGGAAAGATGCAGAAGCAACAGGGTAGTAGTGATTTGGGCGATTTCAACTTCCCAAATATTGATTGGAAGTTCTTTAGATCAAGTAGATTGGATGGGGCGGTGTTCGTGCAGTGTGTCCAGGAAGCTTTTCTAACTCAGTATGTAGATTGTCCGACCAGAGGGAAGGCCACATTGGATTTGGTACTTGGTAACGAACCGGGACAAGTGATGGGCTTGTTAGTGGGTGAACATTTTGATGATGGTGACCACAATTCTGTGACTTTCACCTTGGTTATGGAGAGAGATAGGTGCATGCAACAGGGCAGGTTTTACAATTGGGGAAAGGGTAAATACGATGCTGCAAGATAGGATCTGAGGAGCATAAATTGGGAGCAAAGGCTGTCAGGGAAGGATGTCGTTGAAATGTGGAACTATTTCAAGGAATAGATACGACGTGTCCTTGATATGTATGTACCTGTCAGGCAGGAAAGAGATGGTAGTGTGAGAGAACCTTGGTTGACGAGGGAGATTGAATGTCTTGTAAGGAGGAAGAAGGAGGCTTACATAAGGTTGAGGAAACAAGGTTCAGACAGAGCTTTGGAGGGTTATAGGATAGCCAGGAGGGAGCTGAAGAAAGGGATTAGGAGAGCTAAGAGAGGGCATGAAAAATCTTTGGCGGGTAGGATCAAGGATAACCCCAAGGCCTTTTATGCGTATGTGAGAAACATGAGAATGACGAGAACGAGGGTAGTCCCGACCAAGGACA
>NC_057747.1:16856173-16872274 GCF_004010195.1 Chiloscyllium plagiosum | reverse complement strand
GGCCTTTTCTCGTTGGAACGGTGAAGGATGAGGGGTGACTTGATAGAGGTTTTTAAGATGATCAGAGGAATAGATAGAGTAGACAGTCAGAAACTTTTTTTCCATGGGTACAACAGAGTGTTACAAGGGGACATAAATTTACGGTGAAGGGTGGAAGGTATAGGGGAGATGTTAGGGGTGGGTTCTTTACCCAGAGAGTGGTGGGGGCATGGAATGTGTTGCCTGTGGGAGTGGCAGAGTCAGAATCTTTGGTGACCTTTAAGCGGCAATTGGATAGGTACATGGATGGGTGCTTAAGCTCGGACAAATGTTCGGCACAACATCGTGGGCCAAAGGGCCTGTTCTGTGCTGTATTGTTCTGCGTTCTATGTTCTATCTTCTATTGACCCAATTAGCCTAGTGAACATTTGGGGCACTCCCTCTATGGCTTGTATATCCTCTTTTAGGTAAAGAGATGAAAACTGCACACAGGGTTTCAGTTAAAAGCTTTCATTTGATGCACAGATATAATGAAATGGAGAAACTTGTCATGTACTATTTAACAGTTCATATGACCCTGTTTTCTGAGGTTTCACTATTTAAGGGCTATCATTTCATTGATTGCCAATCAGATCATAAAATTGTGAAACTCATAATTAAGATAGAACCCCATTAATTTTCTACTGTTGACTTCATTCAAGTTTTAATTTTGCTAATGAACATCAATTATAATCTAAAGCATTTGTTTAATTAGGATTACTTATTTTGCGATGTTACCTTTTGAATGGTAACAAAAGTCATCAGGATACAGGTAATTTATCGGGAGAAAAAAATACTTTAAATGTTACATTATCCAGAACAAACCAATATAATATTTACTGACACCCATTTGGAACCAGTTTAGCCAACAATACCTAGGATTGGCAACGTTATGATTAATTATGACCATTACAAAAATACATAAACCAAATTTTGTGAAAATATAGACAGAAGAATACAAACAACAGCTATCTCCACTGTGGTCCGTTATCTAAAAGGCAAAGAATGAATAAGTAATAGGGCCTTTTTCTTTGCAAATCACCAAAGGTTCTCACATTGGAAAGATTACCCCAGCTGTAACTAATCAATTGAAAAGTAATTTTAAAAAATCATCTGGTGTACTAATGCAGCTTTCAAAGCAACGACCGTTAGAAGTGTGACCCTGGAGGTAACACATGAACAACCTAACACACAGTACATTGTTAAGGCAAATAACAATGTATCGTACAGCATTAATCAAATATGCAAATATTAATGAATTAAAAGTACAAATAAGCAATGAGTAACAGCTGAAAACTGAATATCTTTTTCACCAAAATTCAATTCTCTAAACAGTTTATCCATTTGCTGAAAGTTCCATGCATTGTTTTTCACTGCCATTATCTTCTCCCATTCGAGTCAATGTAAATATCTGAAAATGATACTTCAGTAATTTAACCAACAGATAAAATGTCCAATATTAACGTCCAATGCTCAATCTACTTAATGTTTTTTGTAAAATTGGAAATTGCACTCGACGTATCCCTTTCCCTCTATTTGAAGCCTTGGACATTGAGTTGGAAATATTGCATGTATTTCTGGTGCCATTGCGAACTGCTGGGAATATGATATATACATCATAGAAATTATAGTTCCATAATACTCAGTTGGGACATCCATGACACCACCCACGCCCTTCACCTCCTCCAAGATTTTCATTTCCCCTACCCCCAATGCCTCATCTTCACCATGGTCATCCAATCCCTGTACAAATCAATCCGCTACGACGAAGGTCTCCAAGCCTTCTGTTTCTTCTTCTCACACTGTCCCAACCAGTACCCTTCCACCGATACCCTCATCCACTTGGCTGAACTGGTCCTCACCTTCAATAACTTCTCCTTCCAATCCTCCCACTTCTTCCAAACCCGCATGGGAAACAGCTATACCTGCCTGTTTGTCGGATGTATGGAACAGTCCATCTTCCACAGTTACACCGGTACCACCCCCCACTTGTTCCTTCACTACATCGCTGACTGTATCGGCGCCACTTCGTGCTCCCTTAAGGGGGTTAAACAATTCATCAACTTTACTAACACCTTTCACCCAGATCTCAAATTCAACTGGATCATCTCAGACACGTTCCTCCCCTTCCTGGATCTCTCCATTTCTGACTCCGGTGACCGACTAACCACGGACATCTACTAAAAGCCCACTGATTCCCATAGCTACCTCGACTACACCTCCTCCAACATTACCTCCTGTAAAAACATCATTCCTTATTTCCCAATTCTTCTGTCTCCACTGCACCTGTTCCCAGGATGAGCAATTCCATCTCAGAAAGTCCATGATCGCAACTTCCCTTCCCACGTGGTTGACAATGCCCTCCAGCATATCTCCTCCACTTCACGCACCACCGCACTTAAACTCCACCCCTCCCAATGCAACAAGGACAGAACCCCCCCGGTCCTCACCTTCCACCCCACCAACCCCCGCACACATCGCATCATCCTCTGCCACTTCTGCCACCTACAAATGGACCCCATCACCAAAGATATATTTCCCTCCCTACCCCTATCAGCGTTCCGGAGAGACCCATTCCTTCGCGACTCCCTTGTCAGGTCCACGTGCACCCCCCCCCACCTCCACTCCACCCCCACCAACTCACACCCACTCCTGGCACCTTACCCTGCCACTGCAGGAGTGCAAAACCTGTGCCCATGCCACTGCCCTCACCTCCGTCCAACGCCCCAAAGGATCCTTCTACATTCATCAGAAATGTTCATGTAGTTCTATCAATGTCATATATTGCATCCGTTACACTCGGTGTGGTCTCCTCTACATCGGAGAGACAGGACGTCTTCTTGTGGATCATTTCAGAGAACAGCTCTGGGGCACCCGCACCCACCAACCCCATCGCCCCGTGGCTGAACACTTCAACTCCCCCTCCCGCTCCGTCAATGACATGCAGGTCCTGGGCCGCTTCTACCACTAAACCATTACACACCTGATGCCTGGAGAAAGAATGCCTCATATTCCGCCTTGGGGCCTTGCAGTCACACGGGATAAATGTGGATTTCAACAGCTTCCTCATTTCCCCTCCCGCCACATTATCCCAGTCCCAAGCCTCCAACCAGGCACCACCCTCCGGACCCGTCCATCACTCCCCCGTCTGACCTATCACCTTCTCCCTCACCTTCATCCACCTATCGCTTTCTCAGCCACCTTGCCCCCAACCCCCTCCCATGTATCTCTCAGCCCTGGCCCACAAACCTCATTCCTGATGAAGGGCCTATGCCCAACCTGTTGATTCTCCTGCTCCTTGGATGCTGCCTGACCTGCTGTGCTTTTCTAGCAACACACTCTTGACTAGAACAGTCATCCCTATTCTCAAACATGATCTCAACCTTCTAATTGCTTGCCATGTGAATTCAGCACTTTGCTTTCATACTCATATTTCTTTCCTTGGCTTGCTGCTGTGATATAGTCAAACTCGATGCAAAAAAGTGTGAGGAAAGTACTTTGAATGTCATTGCATCATTTTACAGCATTCTTGATTCAACAATGAAATTCAACAACTTCAACTTTGGCCTGTATCTTCTTTTTCTTTTACACAAAGATTTTTGTTATTCTGCTATTAACACCTAATCTGGACCAAAGCTTTTGTTCTTTCTGATGCAATCAATCTCGTTGTCTTTTGTTCCATGATATTTTTATATTCAGTCTTTCCCACACTCTACTCCAACCTAAATCTTACCTTTTGTTCTCCCTCCCCTTCCCTCCTTTCAACAGTGTAAAACCCATCACATTCCTACTTCTGTTTAGTTATGCAAGTGAGTCATATTTGATTCAAAATGTTAACTCTGTTCCCTTCTCAAATATACTACCAAGGCTGCTGTGGTGAAGTTGAAAAGGCAAGCTATGTTCGTTCGTATTGTTAAGTCATTATCAAGAACCCAGCATCACCAAGAGAAAGAAAGATAATTTATGGGTGGCACGGTGGCCCAGTGGTTAGCACTGCTGCCTCACAGAGACCCGGGTTCAATTCCCGCCTCAGGCGACTGACTGTGTGGAGTTTGCACGTCCTCCCCGTGTCTGCGTGGGTTTCCTCCGGGAGCTCTGGTTTCCTCCCACAGTCCAAAAGATGTGCAGGTCAGGTGAATTGGCCGTACTGAATTGCCTGTAGTGTTAGGTAAGGGGTAAATGTAGGGGTATGGGTGGGTTGCGCTTTGGCGGGTCGGTGTGGACTTGTTGGGCCGAAGGGCCTGTTTCCACACTGTAATGTAATCTAATCTAATCTATAACAGCTTTATTCAATGTTTTAAATTTGTAATATTTACATAGAACATGTAACATAGAACAGTACAACACAGTACAGGCCCTTCAGCCCTTGATGTTGTGCCGGCCTTTTATCCTACTCTAAGAACAAACTAGCCTACATACCCTTCATTGTGCTGTCTTCCACGTGCCTATCCAACAATTGCTTAAATGTCTCTAATATGTCCGACTCTACTACCACATGCCCACCACTCTCTCTGTAAAGAATCTACCCCTGACATCTTCCTTAAACCTTCCTCCAATTACCTTAAAATTATGCCCCCTCATCATAGACATTTCGGCTATGGGAAAATGTCTCTGGCTATGCACTCTATCTATGTCTCTTAACATCTTGTACACCTCTGATGAAAGTGAGTACTGCAGATGCTGGAGATTTGAGTCAAGATTAGAGTAGTGCTGGAAAAGCACAGCAGGTCAGGCAGCACCCGAGGAGCAGGAAAATCGACATTTTGGGCACACGCCCTTCATCAGGAATCTTGTACATCTCTACCAAGTTACCTCTCATCCTTCTTCACTCTGATGAAAAATGCCCTAGATCCCTCAACCTTTCTTCATAAGACATGCCCTCTAGTCCGGACAGCAACCTGGTAAATCTCCTCTGCACCCTCTCTAAAGCTTCTAAATCTTTCTTATAATGAGGTGACCAGAACTGAACACAGTATTCCAAGTGTGGTCTAACCAGGGCTCTATCAAGCTGCAGCATAACCTCATGGCTCTTAAACTCAATTCCCCTGTTTGTGAAAGCCAACAGACCATATGCCTTCTTGACAACCCTATCAACTTGGGTGGCAACTTTGAGGGATCTATGGACATGGATCCCAAGATCCACACTGCCAAGAATTCTGACTTTAACCCTGTATTCTGCATTCAAATTCAATCTTCAAAGTGATTGACTTCACATTTTTCCAGGTTGAACTCTATCTGCCTTCATCAGCCCTGTTCTGCATCCTGTCAATGTCCTGTTGCAACCTACAACAGCCTTCCAGACTATCCACAAATCCGCCAACCTTCATGTCATTGGCAAACTTACCAACCCAACCTTCTACTTCCTCATCCAAGTCATTTATAAAAATCATAAAAAGCAGAGGTCCCAGAACTGATCCTTGTGGAAATCCACTGGTCACAGAGCTCCAGGCTGAACACTTTCCATCTACCACCTCCCTCTGTCTTCTATGGGGAAGCCAATTCTATATCCAGACAGCCAGATTACCCTGTATCCCATGCCTCCTTACTTTCTGAATGAGCCTACCATGGGGAACCTTTATCAAACATCTTCGTAAAATCCATGTACATCACATTCACTGCTCTACATTCATCAACATGTTTTATCACATTATCAAAGAATTCAATAAGGTTTGTGAGGCAGGACCTGCCCCTCACAAAGCCATGTTGACTATCTTTAATCAAGCTATGGTTTTCCAAGTAATCATAAATCCTGTTTCTCAGAATCCTCTTCAATATTTTGCGCCACTGATGTAAGACTGATTGGTCTGTAATTTTCAGGATTCTACCTATTCCCTTTCTTGAACAAGAGAATAACATTTATTACCCTCCAATCATCTGGCACTACTCCAGTGGACAGTGAGGACGCAAAAATAATTGCCAAAGGTGCAGCAATCTCTTCCCTCGTTTCCTGTCGTAACCTTGGGTATATCCTGTCTGGCCCAAGAGAATTATCTATCCTTACGTTTTTCAAATTTTTCAGCATATCCTCCTTCCTAACATCAACCTGTTCTGGCATATTAGTCTGTTCACATGTTCTCAGAAATGTCAAGGTCCCTCTCAGTAGTGAATACTGAAGCAAAGTATTCAATAAAGACCTCCCCTACTTCCTCTGACTCCAGGCACAAATTGCCTCCACTATCCCTGACTGGCCCTACCCTCACTCTGGCCATCCTCATGTTCCTCATATAAGTATAGAATGCCGTAGGGTTTCCTTCATCCTACCCGCTAAGGCTTTTTCACGCCCCCTTCTAGCTCTCTTACATCCATTCTTCAGTTCCTTCCTGGCTACCTTGTAATCCACTAAAGACCTGTCTGATCCTTGCCTTCTCAACCTTAAGTAAGCTTCCTTCTTCCTCTTGACTTAGGACGAATTGTCACATTTTTGGTAAATGTATTTAGAGTCAGCTTTTGTCACAATATTTGTGTGATTAATTTTGTAACCAACGAAATTCTCAACTTTTATCATTGAACTTATATATTGATTAAATGTATAAGGGTAGCTCATTATCTCACTTTTCATACGTTGTTCATTTTTCACTTATATTTTGTATTCACCTATAAGTACTACCTACCTTGTGTTTTTATGTATTCATACTTTGTAGTTATCCAACTTGTTTTTATGTTGTATAGTTGTAACCAACTTTTCCACTATGGTCTTTGTTTTAAAGCAACTCACTCCAAACACCCACAGCTGGAAAGCGGAAAAATACATTGAGCAGCTGGCCTCTAAAACAGTTGTTGAAAGGTATATGATTTAATGAGGGACTTGTATCAATTCAGTAAGTTTGGTGATGATGAGCTCAAGATATCATTCATGATGTTATGTCAGCATACGTTGCCCTATTCCAAACAAGTGGGTAAAGATATCATAAAATCTTTTAAACTATGCTAAAAATAAAGACAAAATGCTGAAACTTTTAATCTTGCACTTAACAGAACTGGGACACAAGAAACAGATCTGGGGAAAGGGATATCTTTTTACACTTGGTGCTGACTGATCGGGTCATCATTGGTACAGAGAAGCAGCAAGAGCAGTTAACTGTTGATCTTAATTCGAAGACCAGGTGGGTAGATTCTGATTGGTCAGGGTGTTGCTATGAGGATGCAGCAGAATTTGGTTGTCTCCATGATGCTTTATTATGGAAAGAGGTGCAAGGTGCTTGAGTAAAAACCCCTTTTGCCAACAAAAAACATGGCTCTCTATTTAGGTATGTAGCTTCTAACACATGCAAATTCATCACACTGCAAGCCTGACTCATGCTTTCAAATTGCTTTCTGGTGTATCCCTTAGTACACTTCAGATTACTTAATAAATTATTTCCATAGACAGAATTGCATCTAAAAGTCGACATATTTTTCTGATGCTTGCAATTGTGGGCTGCTTTGACAGAAAGCACCATGCTGCCTGCTGACAATTGGATGTGTTGTTAATATGGTCCACTAATCACTGGGACATGTAGCCTACAGACCTGGCATCACATTGACACTGAAACTCATATATTGCATTACTCATCTGTGTTGTAAGCAAAGTATCTTTTTCACTTTATATCAGCATCCTGCTAATGGAAAAAGCCCATTTATGGGTTTCATGCCATAACATTCAACAAGATCATGGCTGATCTAACTCAGACCTGAACTGCTCTTGTGTCCATGATGTGGAGGTGCAGTGTTTGACTGGGGTGAACAAAGTTAAAAACCACACAACACCAGGTTATAGTCCAATAGGTTTATTTGGAAGTACAAGCTTTCGGAGCGCTGCTCCTTTGTCATGTACCTAGTGGGGCAGGATCATAGGACACAGAATTTATAGTAAAAGAACATATAACTGATGCGACGTATTGAACAAACCTCTGTGTGTCTTCTCAGCATTGCTGTCAAGTCCCCAATATTTCAAAAATCTATCTACCTCCGATTTAAATATTTTCAGTGATCTAGCCTCCACAACTCTCTGGGATAGAGAATACTGGACACACACTACTCTCTGGGGGAAGACATTATTTTGCATCTTAGTTTTAAATGAATGTCCCCTAATTCTGTAGCTATGACCCCAGTTCAAGATGTCCCCCACTAATAGAAACATACTTCAATATGATCACCCTTTATTCTTCTACACTCTACTGGAATGAAGGCCAAACCTTTGGACGAGTTGGACCGAAGGGTCTGTTTCTATGCTGTACATCTCTATGACTCTAGTTATTCTTGTTAAGTCAACTCCTTCATCTACTACCTCCTATCCCATTAAATCGTTTCTTATATACAGAGACAAAAACTGTGTACAGTACTCCAGGTCCAGCCTCACCAATACCCCATACAGTTGTAACAAGACTTCTCTATTTTTAATCTCCAACAAAGAGCAATAAAGGTCAGAATTCTAATGGCCTTCTCAATTATTTGCAACACCTGCATTCTAATTCTATGTTTCATTCATGGGAGCTTCCTCTGCACTGCACCTTTTTGGAGTTTCTCTCCATTTACATAATAGTCTGCCTTTTGATTCTTCCTACCAAACTGCATGACTTCACACTTTCTTCACATAAAACTCCATCTATTCAGTTTGCCCATTCACTCAGCCTACCTCCATCCCCCTGCAGATTGACTATACTCTCATCACAACATGTCCTCCCACTTAGTTTTGTATCATCAGCAAATTTGAATACATTATATTCTGCCCCTTTCTCCAAATCATTAATGTAGGTTGCAAATAATTAGGGCCCTAGGACTGTGGCTGACCATTAATAACATTATTCCAAACTTAAAAAGATTCATTCTTCTTGCTTGTATATCTTCTGTGTGTTAACTAATCCCCAACCATGCCAATATGTTACCCAATACTGAGAACCTCTATTTTGTGCAATAATCCTTTATGTGACACCTTATCGAATGCCTTCTGAAAATTTAAGTACATGACCAGTACCAGTGGGAAGATCTTTTGCTCCTGAGCTGTTAAATGATTTGTGGTTTCAATCATTAAACTGCTCTCTGCCTTTTCATAAAGATCTTTAAACATGAAACTTTAAAAAAAAAACAGAGATTTGCCAGGATTAATTATTCAGGTTAAATATTCAATCTATTTTTTTCCCTGTCAGCTGTATTTCTTTCTCTGCAATTTTACTTCAGATCATTTTAATTATTGATTTGTAATAGAAATGACATTATTGCAATGGATCTGGCATTTTTTATCAGTCAATGATTTCAGTTCAGCCTGGAAGATACAACTCGCTTCTTTGTGGCTTTTTCAAATTGCCTTTTCTAAAGCAATAGTACTGACTCATTTGAGTGAAATTGTTCCTTTATTGGCTGATAAAGAAAGTCTTTGGTCATTTTAAATTAAAAGTGAGATTTCCCTCAAAATTAGCATTATGGCATTTCCAGAAGAAATAATTAGCTCACAATAAAGGTCACTTAATAATGAAATAGTTGGTGGAGTAAATCATTTCTAATTTATCAGCACTTTGTTGATTTCCTACTATTTGTTGTTCTATATTATTTATCATCAATTTACACACTTTATGCAATTTTTTTTCTGAATGCTCAAGTTTTGATGGTTGAGCATTGTCATTCTTACCTGCTCTCAGTTTACCAGTAAATTAATTATCTTAATTCTAAATTTAGTGATAATAAATAAACAATTCCTTAAACACTATTTACCTTGTTTCTTTGGTTAACAATAGGGATTAAGAAGGAAAATTTAAAACGAAGAAACCTTTTCCACTTTGCTTCAATGAAGTACAAGCGATATCTTAGATTCTACGAACGTAGATTCCACAAGGACAGAACCCACTGGTCCTCACCTTCCACCCCACCAACCTCCATATACATTGCATCATCCACTGACATTTCTGCCACCTACAAATGGACACCACTACCAGAGATATATTTCCCTCCCCATCCCTATCTGCTTTCCGTAAAGACCATTCCCTCCATGACTACCTGGTCAGGTACACGCCTCCTAACAACCCACCCTCCTTTCCTGGCACCTTCCCCTGCCACGCAGGAATTGCAAAACCTGTGCCCACACCTCCCCCCTCATCTCCGACCAAGACTCCAAAGGAGCGGTCTCCTCGACAATGGAGAGACTGGATGCCTACTCGCAGAGTGCTTCAGAGAACATCTCTGGGACACCCTCAGCAATCTGCCGAAGACATGCAGGTCCTGGGCCTCCTCCATCGCCACTACCTTACCACTCGACGCCTGGAGGAAGAATGCCTCATCTTCTGCCTCGGAACCCTTCAACCCCATGGCATCAATGTGGACTTCACCAGTTTCCTCATTTCTCCTCCGCCCACCTTACCCCAGTTCCAACCTTCCAGCTCAACACCACCCTCATGACCTGTCCCACTTGTCAATCTTCTCTGTACAACTGGAAACAGGCAAAGGAAGGATGTGATGGATGCTGATGTGCTGAGAGAACAACAGCAATCTTCCATGGAGGAAAATGATGACATTGAATAGGAGGAACATTCCCTTCACTTTGACAGAACAATGTGACATCAATCACAACAGACCTGCCAGGACTTACTTCACACCCAGCCCCAATAGATCAGAGTTGGGTGAAGTCATCATTCATTGTCTGGAGGTTTGTTATAGCTCCAAAGATAAACAGCTGTTTAATCCCGGAAGAAAATGCAGCATTCTTGTTTGTTACTTCTTTGCATTTCCTGCTATTCAGAAAATGCTCATGTGAACAACTATTTGAAGGATTTGCAATGGCTGATGCTCCTACTTTCGATGTGAAGGCGCTGGTGTTGGACTGGGGTGGACAAGATCAAAAATCACATGACACAAGGTTACAGTCCAACAGGTTTATTTGAAATCACAAGCTTTCTGAATGCTATCCCTTTGTCAGGTGAAGTGAGACTCTGAAAGCTTGTGATTTCAAATAAACCTGTTGGATATAGCTTCTGCCTGCAAGAGACCAGTTCCTCCAATCATCTCCACATCCACCTTTGGGGAAGAAGCCACAGAGGATACATTGGGCAAGACTGTCTCCTGCACCCTCATCTGTTCAACTTCTGACACTTCATTGGGCAAACAATCACAGATGGTCAGTAATTGGATGGTCAGAAAGTTGGAGAGTCCATAAATGCTGTATGTATAAACTGGCTCTGGCATGTATGTGTCTTACCTTGTCCATGGACAGGTTGGCATGAAATGTCAGGTCCAGCAGAACTTTCAGTGGGTCGTGTGACTTCTGACTTTGCTCCTATCTTCAACAGTGATAAGATTTATACAATGAAAGGTTCTATGGAGTCAGTAGCATTCCTTCAGACAGGGTTCTAACATTATATGGCATTAAGAAGGCATTGCTTCACTCTTGTATTTGCAGTTACAATGATAGTTGAATAGACAAGCAGTGATTTAAAATGCCAATATTTTTACAAATACGATATTCTAAATACAATGAAGTGCCTACTCGTATGACTTAAGTACCTTCAGAAGGCTTTATTTTTCCTTAGTCATCCACAATGTCTAGGTGCAGTCCAGGGGGTCTGTAACTGTATTGGAGGAGGCCTGCCCCATTGTGCAAACTGTTGGTCTTGAAGGTCTGGGTGAGTAACCTCAGGGGTGGTCATGGCTAGAGGACCCAGATAGGCTGAGTGTGTCCGTCCCAGATGCAGGTTCCCTCCTCAGCTGGAGTGTCCACACGGTTGAGAGTTTGATAGGGTAGTGTTAGGGTTAGACAGGGTGGATGCGGAAGGGCAGTGCATGTCTGGGGAGTCAGTAGAGGAGACATCAGGGGACCCTTTACGTGATTACTCCTCTGACTGGATGCTTGCTGGTACAGTCCATCTCTTCATGCTGGAATTAGGGCAATGTCCCTTGATCCCTGTCAACTTGTCATTGGAAATAACCACCAATGGCTAAAGTGATGGAGTACAAGTCTGAATGTATTACTGGAACCCACTGAAAGTTCTGCTGGACCTGACATTTCATGCCAACCTGTCCATGGACAAGGTAAGACACATACAAACCAGAGCCAGTTTATACATACAGCATTTATGGACTCTCCAACTTTCTGACCATCCAATTACTGACCATCTGTGACTGTTTGCCCAATGAAGTGTCAGAAGTTGAACAAATGAGGGTGCAGGAGACAGTCTTGCCCAACGTATCCTCTGTGGCTTCTTCCCCAAAGGTGGATGTGGAGATGATTGGAGGGACTGGTCTCTTGCAGGCAGAAGCTGTATGGGTGCCACTCATCTCTGCAGGACACAAGAGAGGGAATGAGTTGTGAATGAGTTGTGAGCTAACAGTGGAAATTTGGACATGTTAAAAATGCATTTACCATGGCACAAATGGGAAAGCAGCATGGCACTTGAGTATAAATCACATGTGGTTGTTGGGTCATGGAGGTCTTGATATCACCATAAGAGCAGTGGTTATCTTCTCCTATTGAGTCAAGGATTCTCTCTTCCAAGGGAATGCCCTGAACTAGAGGGCATAGGTTTAGGGCGAGAGGGGAAAATTTAAAAAGGGACCTAAGGGGTAACTTTTTCAGGCAGAGGATGTTGCGTATATGGAATGAGCTGCCAGAGGAAGTGGTGGAGACTGGTACAATAACAACATTTAAAAGGCATCTGGATGGGTATATGAATAG
The DNA here is from genome assembly GCF_004010195.1 of Chiloscyllium plagiosum. Taxonomy (NCBI): domain Eukaryota; kingdom Metazoa; phylum Chordata; class Chondrichthyes; order Orectolobiformes; family Hemiscylliidae; genus Chiloscyllium; species Chiloscyllium plagiosum. The sequence continues at coordinate 16,859,619 of NC_057747.1, read as the reverse complement.
GAAGGGTTTGGAGGGATATGGGCCAAGTGCTGACAAATGGGACCACATTAGGTTAGGATATCTGGTTGGCATGGATGAGTTGAACCGAAGGTTCTGTTTCTGCGCTATGAGTGAGTCGATGAATGTCAGGGGCACATTACCAATGTCTACCATATTGAGGGCTATTTTCTCCTACAGTGTGACCAGGAAGGAAAATGTCTCAAGGCAATGAGTGGAAGCACAGAAGGATTAGTGGTTTGGAGGGGATTGGGTAGGTTAGAGCAATTGAGGAAAAATGCTGTGTACAACAGTGAGAGTGGTAGACTGTGGGCCTTGGTGAGAGGTGTGTGCAATGGAAGAGTTAGATTGAGTGTGAGGTAGCAGAGAAAAGATGGTGGTACTTAATCATGTAGAGCACAGAAGGTCATGAATCTCCTTGCAACATTGCTGGGTATTCTTCTGGATCATAGAAGAGCAATGAGCCTTGTGGTAACATTGGACCAGATTGGGAAGGCCTCGTGCTGTGTTCTCCTCTGTCGGTCCTGAGGAAAGAGAATGGCCCTCTTTCACTACCATGTTCGCCAGGACCACCAGATCACTGTCAGCAAAGTGGGATGCCAACTTCCCTCTATTAGGGCAGGAAGCATGTTTCCACTGAGGTTGAGTCCAGAACCAGAGGACACAGTTTAAAAATAAATAACTCTGTCATTTAGAACAGAGTTGAGGAGAAACTTCTTCACCCAGAGAGTGGTGGATATATGGAATGCTCTGCCCCAAAGGGCAGTGGAGGCCAAGTCTCTGGATACTTTCAAGAAAGAGATGGATAGAGCTCTTAAAGATAGTGGAATGAAGGGTTATGGGGATAAGGCAGGAACAGGATACTGATTGTGGATGATCAGCCATGACCATAATGAATGGTGGTGCTGGATCGAAGGGCTGAATGGCCTATTCCTGCACCTATTGTCTGTTGTCTATTAGCCATCACAGAGGCAATTCTTCATACATTGCAACTGTGAAGGGATAACTCTGTCATGCAGTATTTGTATTGGTGCATAGTTGGGATTTAAATAGCGTTGGGATGCCTGGAAAACTCCAGCAGCAATAAGCATATTGAGATCTGGTGAGCATAATATACCATGAGATTGGTATCTTAGAGATATGGTGTATACTTAATGAGCTGAGCAGTAGAGAATTACATGACAAAAATTACTTGGGCTCATGGAGAAAATCCTCCATGGAATGCCCCAAAATTGATACTTACCAAATTTTGGGAAAAAGTGACCTCCATTCTTGATGCATTAATCTTCCATAGCACAATGGTACAGCTGTCAACAAGGCAGAATGCCACAATTGTGCTCGCTTTTAAAACAAGAGCATTTGCAATGATAACCTTTTTTGTAAAAGAGGACTGACATGTCTATTAAAAATATATTCATCATCACTACAAATACTTTTGACCTAAAGCCTCTAGACCTGAGTTAAAATGATAAGAGCAGCAATTGCCTGGCAGTGACAGCTGTTCATGGTTTCCAGGAAATTGATTTCTGCCAGTTTATAAACCAAGCTTATGGAGAAGAGGCCACCCAATGGAAATTACCACCAATTCATTTAGCCGTTGAGATCTCTCACAAAAGTCAAGTAAATTGAAATATCACTGTGCAAAGGTGATATTTTTGTACAACTGCATCTTTTGACTGCAGGTGAAATTAATGGCTGGCTTGTGTTGGCAGAATACAAGCATTATCAATGTAAGGAAGGACACCAGTACAGTCACTACATAAATTATTATAACTAAAAACTCCAATCTCCACGACAGGTAGTTCTGGGATAATGTGTGTTTTGGCAGTTCGATTTGGCTATAACATTGCTGAATAATTAGAAAATGGTATTTTGGAGAACACTTACCTCTGTTGGCAATAGTGCAATTCCAGCAGGGATTGGTTCATGTGCTTTGTTCTGTGCATGCGTGACATTGGTTCTGACCTTCATGCCATTCTGCGCATTGGCCAATGTCAGCTGCCGACAGAGCAGCTTTTTGTGAGAGCTATTGTATAGACAGCAGCTTTCCTACATTTTTTAAATATACTGTGTTAAATTTACTTTTGTTCCGTTAATAAATTTGATTTCAACCTTCATTCAGGCTGTGCTACACTTTACGTTAGACTCTTGGGTGGGTTTCGAGTTATCGTGAATGTTATTTTTTGCTGTTCTGCCCCAACCCCACTTTTCCCATTATTCCTATAAAGTGATTTTCTATTAAGCAAGGTTTCTATAAACTCCAGTTTTATAGGAGAACTGCCTGTGCTATCAATAATATTGAGCAATTATTTAGCTATCCAAACATACTGAAGTCGGTGTACATGACCAGTGGACAGCAAGTCAATCATGAATCTTATGTTTTCTCCTGAGGAATTTTTGTACATGTCCAAAAATAGTGACATCACATTTGTGCTATTTTTTGCAGTATTTAATTTAATACCGACTTCACCACCAGAGTCTGTCACTGTTCCCTTTCTCTTCTGACTCTTGGTCTCATGAGCAAAGACCACACTGACATTATTGCTCAACAATTGCACTTTTAATCATTAACTTTCTTCATGTCTTCTATTACTGTAAATGAGGCCACCAGTTTCTCTTCCTTCTTATTTTTCTGCTCCTGCACAATTGCATTAACAGCAGCAATGGTCATTGACTGACTTATGATTAATCATCTTTCACATGGTGTTGCCATAAGTAGGTGGAAATCTCCCTGTTGGTGAAAGCTGAAATAATATTATCCACATATATCTAAAACAGATAATCTACAAAAAAAATTAACCATATAAAAAGGTCACAGTATTCGATGAAATGATTTTGTGCCAGTTTCAGTGATATTATTTTGTTCCAATTTAACATTTTTGAAGTTAAGCGATTTTAATTGTTATGTAAACAATATTAATAGTTTTGTTTCTTACACAGGAGACAGTTATTTGGCACATTTAAAAATCTTAAACAATACTTGACATGTGAAGTACACTTAATAATGTGTCGAGTGTCTGGTGTTGCATATTCTGCAGTCATACAGAAGGTTCTTCACAGAATTAAGTCATTTATACAATAGAAACAGAATATCTTCTGTGATTTTACATTCCTGAAAGACTTTCCCTTCTGCAATAATGTTAATTAACTCCCATTGTTATACGGTACAAATGAAAGATCTTCTGGGCTGTAACTTAAAATTGGGAAGGCAAATTCTATGTCTATTTGCTGGAAGAACTTGATGTATAATTCCAAAACTGAAAATGTGTTGCTGGAAAAGCACAGCAGGTCAGGCAACATCCAAGGAGCAGGAGAATCGACGTTTCAGGCATGAGCCCTTCTTCAGGAATCCTGCAAGTGTGCCAAGCAGGCTAAGATAAAAGGTAGGGAGGAGGGACTTGGGGGAGGAGCGTTGGAAATGCGATAGGTGGAAGGAGGTTAAGGTGAGG
>NC_057747.1:16842095-16853886 GCF_004010195.1 Chiloscyllium plagiosum | reverse complement strand
ATGCTGCCTGACCTGCTGCGCTTTTCCAGCAACACATTTTCAGCTCTGATCTCCAGCATCTGCAGTCCTCACTTTCTCTTAGTACAATTCCAAAAGTCAGCAAAAAATAAGCAAAGGTGGAGGAAGCAAGTGTCTTGCTCAGCTCTAGAGGATTACAGGCGAGAAAGGAGCTCAAAAATGGTCTGAGGAGAACTAGGAGGGGGCACGAAAAAGGCTTGGCAGGAAGGATTAGTGTGAATCCAAAGGCATTTTACTTGTATGTGAGGAATAAGAGAATGATCAAAGAAAGAGTAGGGCCGATCTGGGATAGCATAGGGAACTTGTGTATAGGGTCTGAGGAGGTAGGGGAAGCCCTAAATGAGTTTTTTTCTTCCGTCTTTACTAAAAAAAAGGACCTTGTAGTGAATTAAACCATTGAGGAGCAGGTAAGCATGGTGGAATAGATAGAGATTGAGGAAGCTGATGTGCTGAAAATTTTGACAAACATTAAGATTGACAAGTCGCCAGGGCCAGACCAGATTTGTCCTCGGCTGCTATGGGAAGCGAGAAATGTGATTGCTTCACTGTTTGCGAAGATCTTTGCATCCTCGCTCTCCTCCGGAATCGTACCTGAGGACTGGAGGGAGGCAAATGTAATTCCTCTCTTCAAGAAAGGAAATAGGGAAATCCTCGGCAATTACAGACCAGTCAGTCTCACGTCTGTCGTCTGCAAGGTGTAAGAAAGGATTCTGAGGGATAGGATTTATGACCAACTGGAAGAGCATGGCTTGATTAAAGGCAGTCAGCATTGCTTTGTGAGGGGCAGGTCATGCCTCACAAATCTTATTGAGTTCTTTGAGGATGTTACTCGACAAGTTGATGAGGGTTGAGTGATGGATGTTGTGTATCTGGACTTCAGTAAGCCATTAGATAAGGTTCCCCATGGTAGGCTCATTCAGAAGGTCATGAGGATTGGGATAAAGGGAAATTTAGCTGACTAGATACAGAATTGGCTGGTCAACAGAAGACAGCGAGTGGTAGTGGAAGGAAAATATTCTGCCTGGAAGTCTGTGGTGAGTGGTGTTCCACAGGGGTCTGTTCTTGGGCCTCTACTCTTTGCAATTTTTATTAATGACTTGGATGAGGAGATTGAAGGATGGGTCAGCAAGTTTGCAGACAATACAAAGGTTGGAGGTGTCGTTGACAGTATAGAGGACTGTTCTAGGCTGCAGCGTGACATTGACAGGATGCAGAAATGGGCTGAGAGGTGGCAGATGGAGTTCAACCTGGATAAATACGAAGTGATGCATTTTGGAAGGTCGAACTTGAAAGTTGAGTACAGGATTAAGGATAGGATTCTTGGCAGTGTGGAGGAACAGTGGGATCTTGGTGTGCAGGTGCATAGATTCCTTAAAATTGCCACCCAGGTGGACAGGGTTGTTAAGAAAGCATATGGTGTTTTGGCTTTCAATAACAGGGGGATTGAGTTTAAGAGCCATGAGATCTTGTTGCAGCTCTATAAAACTTTGGTTTGACCACACTTGGAATATTGTGTCCAGTTCTCGTCGCCCTATTATAGGAAAGATGTGGATGCTTTGGAGAGGGTTCAGAGGAGGTTTACCAGGATTACGAAGAGAGATTGACTGAGCTCGGACTTTTTTCATTGGAAAAAAGAAGGAAGAGAGGGGACCTAATTGAGGTGTACAAGATAATGAGAGGCATAGATAGAGTTGATAGCCAGAAACTTTTTCCCAGGGCAGAAATTGTCAACACGAGGGGTCATAATTTTAAGCTGTTTGGCGGAAAGTATAGAGGGGATGTCAGAGGCGGGTTCTTTACGCAGAGAGTTGTGAGAGCATGTAGTGGAAGCGAGGTCATTGGGGATATTTAAGAGACTGCTGGACCTGCATATGGTCACAGAAATTTGAGAGTTCGTACGTTAGGTTTACCTCACATGAGGATCAATGGTCGGCTCAACATCGTGGGCTGAAGGGCCTGTTCTGTGCTGTACTGTTTTATGTTCTATGTTCTAAATATCATTTTCACTTTCAGACACTAGAAATACAATAGACAATAGAAATTTGGAATACTGCATTCAGTTCTGGTCTCTCCACTAGAGGAAAGATGTTGTGAAATTTAAAAGAGTTCAGAAAAGGTTTTCAAGGATATTGGCAGAGTTGCAGGGAGAGGCTGAATAGGCTGGGGCTATTTTCCCTGGAGCATCAGATGTTGAGAGGTGACCTCACAGAAGTTTATAAAATCATGAGGGATGTGGATTGGGTGAATAGAGAAAGTATTTTCCCCAGGATATGGGAATCCAAAACTAGAGGGCAAAGGTTTAAGGTGAGAGCAGAAAGATTTAAAAGGGACCTAAGGTGCAACTTATTCACGCAGAGGGTGGTGTATGTATGTAATGAGCTGCCAGAGAAAGTGGTGGAGGCTGGTACAATTACAACATTTAAGAGGCACTTAGATGGGTATATAAATAGGAAGGATTTAGAGGGATATGGGCTGGGTGCTGGCAAAAGGAACTAAATTAATTTAGAATATCTGGTCGGCATAGATGAGTTGGACCGAAGGGTCTGTTTCCATGCTGTATGTCTCTATGACACTATGACTCTATAAGACCTACTCTAAGCACGTTTTTTTCTTTATTTTGACCCCTTTGCCTCTGACAGACTGACTATTCACTCTTTTCAGTCTTCCATCCTAACACAGATCTCCCTTTTGTCCATGTTCTATACATCCCTTGATCAAAACCTCCTACATTTCTATCTTACTACAGTTTTCAAGAAGAGTCCTCCAGCTGAAAATTAACTGTTTCCCTCTACACAGATGTTGTCTGACCTGTCAAACGTTTCTGTTATTAATTTCAGATTTCAACTGTCTGCAGCATTACCTTTAAAAATACAAATCGTTCTTGTGAATTACAAGAATTACAAGTTTTGTTTATCACAATGCTTTGAGGAAAGTAACTCATCTTTAAGCTATTTGTTGTCATCTATAATGATAGAGTGAAATTTGTCATGAGAGTGGGGAATGAAATATCATTAGTTATATGCAACCTTTTATTGACTTTAATAAAATAGATTACTGTGTGTTTAATAATGTCCTCCCATGTCCAATTTCACATTGGGTACCTCAGGGTATCACCAATGAATTGAACCACATGGAAGTCTCTGCAATATCAATGGACTTTACCTCACAGTTTATGTGTTAATTTCTCTTTAACCTTGAATATGTACTTTTCTCTATTATCATTTTAATTAATTAAGATATCCTTAAAACCATCTGCATAATGAACAAAGGAGATATGTGTGATCTATATAGGACAAACTTAAAAGGACACGTGATGAGAGCATTCCCATTTGGAATCTGAGCAGTTTTCATTCTATTTGCTAGTGTTTCAGTGTGGGATTTGATCTATATTCTATCAGTGACCCTGACCTTTATTAGGAAAGTCTGCCAGTGGATACTAATCATACTGCACAGATCCTCATGGGTTGTGTACTATTTTCGTAAACCCTGTTCAAATTAGCTCAGTAGGACTTAAAGCCATATTCATCCAGAGGTGTGTAATAACATCTCCGAACATCTCTGATTGAAAAATAGGTTAAATAGAAAAAAAATAAAGCTATAACCATGAAATAGAAGTTTTAATTAAACAAGTTATCAAGTAATCCCTTTCATTTAATTGTGGACAATCAGCAAAGAATGTGGTGGCAATAATGCTTTTTGATATTTCAATGTGTGACTAGGAGTGTCTCTTTTGCCAAGCCAGTTCATCAGCTTTTCTTATGGCCTGATATTTCTGCTGTCAGCTAAAAGTATTCATTGTATCCAGAGATGAAAAAATTAAATCAAATAGTTTTCAGCTTTATTTCTTCTGATTGTAAATTCTGCATGATCCTAGCTGCCGTTTTTTTGTGTGGAGCAGCAGATCTGATCAATTTCATTACCCAAACCTATTAATGAAATACAACAGAAGTTGTTAGAACTGATCGCCTTGGGGAATTACAACTGTAATTATGGGTCAAGCTTGGTCCACAATGCTAAGACGGCCACACATAACAGTTCAGTTTGTTTCTTTCCTCCCTGGTGAGAATGTTTTGATGTTTCCAAACAGCAGACGGATGCATTGTTATCCTCTGCAGTGTTTGGTCTAACACAGCCCAGGTTTGAAGAATAACTCGAATCACAGCAAACTCATGTATAGAGCATATGGACTAACATTCTATGCAAGACGTTGTTAACTGTGGTCTGCTCTGAGGGAGATATGTAAATTTACAAAACATCCTGGTATCTTTGTAGTCTTTAGAGCTCAGTATCCTGCAGGGTGGTAGCTTATCCATTAGGAGAGTTATTGACTTATGATCATGCATGAAAACTCAACAACCTATGAATCTCAGATATTCTTTGGATGATAGACAAATTTGTTCAGGAAAACAACAAGAGTAACAAAATTTCTACACAGTAGGATCCAGGTCATTACTGTGATTGACGCCTAAATAGTTTGTTAAAGGGCCCAACATGGGTTGAAACATGTAGTTCCTGAAGGCCAAATCATCATAGACTTTGTAACGACACTTAGGTTTTGATTTAAAAAGAGAATCATGATTTTGCATTATCTGTAAACAACTCTTTTTTTCAAGGCTGATTAATGGACAATTCATGACCCTCATTTCCAAACTTTCTATTTGATCTGCTGACAGAAATTTTGGCAGAGTTACTTGCCTTCAGATAATTGATCCTTTTGCTACTGATGTTTCTTTTTGCAGGACATTTTATCTTCTGTTAAAAAAACAAAAGAACTGCAGATGCTGTTAATCAGAAACAAAAACAGAAGTTACTGGAAAAGCTCAGCAAGTCTGGCAGCATTTGTGCAGAGAAATCAGAGTTAGTGTTTTCGGTCCGGTGACTCTCTGAGGAAGCCCTGCTTCTCAAAGAAACTTTTGTTTTTGTTGCCTTCTTCTGTTAACTTTAATGTGTACTCTTTGTCACTTTTAAAGCCGGTACTAAATGATCCCAGGTTCATTTCTAAAAGTCCATTGGATCGCTGTCCTACAGCTTAATCGCTTATCATTCAGGAAAGAAATTATCCCCACGGTCTGCAATACTTAACTTTAACCTTTTGCTGTGCGCTTCAGATGACCGTGTGTTGTGTGTGTCACCGTCCCAGATTATGACCTGACTAAGATTGTAGTTATTTTAATCAACCTGTTTAGACATGTCTAAAATTGTAGCCTCTTTCAATATCCCCACAGCAGCTGGTAATCTTAAAATGGTGAGAGGGTGAAGAAATTTTAAACTCTTGTGTCTAGTCACAAATAGAAGGGGACTTGCAGCCACTTAATTCAATTATTGGATGAAGTATTCTGTTAATTTTATTACGATATTATTATTTATTAAATTAAGTTCACTACATTGACATAACCCAGGTAAAGTAGCAGGTCAATCTTAAGAAATTAATTGATTTTTATGGTGTTTACTGATTTGTGAACGGTAATTTGGATTGTTTTCCTTTTGTTGCTAGTTGCCTGGACATTTAAATACATTTCAGAAGTTGGACCTTTGGCCTCTTTTGTCCTTGGGACTTGGTAATGCATTTAGTGATTGTGACTGATCTGAAATCTGATACCATGTTTCATTCTAGTGTTTTAAAAAGGATGTGTCAATCTGGTGAAGTTACATCATGAGACTGTAGACAGACTAAACAGCAAAATTAGAATACTGTTGTGATGAAAAATGTAACTTATAAAAAGATAATAATAAAACATTTTTAGTGTTTGGATTTTAAATTAGTTGCATATGAGTTTGGTCTATTTATGTGAAAGATTTAACAATTAATTAGAGTTATACCAAACAATAATTTTAAACCAGTGAATTCCAGAAATCATGAGACTGAAAGCCTCTTAAATGGTGAATGTAAGTTTATTTATATTGTGGGATTTTACCAAAGAGCAGAGAAAACATCGAATACATTGACTCGTTCTTTAGTTTAGAAAATCAAGGTTTGATTTTAGCCTAGAAAAACCCAGAGATAGAAAAACATTTGGTTAAGTTTGAAGGAGACCTGACTGAAGGCATATGTAAGGTTAGTTTGTTCCCCAAAACGTGGATTGTTAAAGGAATAAACCTCTTTAGTGGAAGGATCTCAGTTTTGTGAGTCAAAGAAACAAACCTCACAGCTCACAGGGCTGAAACTGAAAATAAGCTGTTTAAGTCAATTTACACATTTGTTAGAGAAGGAATTTTTTTCTAGATTTTGATTAACTTTCAGGTGTTGGTATTGTGAAGTAGATGGGATTTTGTTTTGTCGGGTATTTGGAATATTTTAAAGTGTGCTATATGTAGATAACCTGTCTTTGTTTATTTCTCATGTAATAAATCTTCTTTCATTGCTAAAACCAAAACCGTAGTCTTGTGTACAGAGGAACCTCGATTATCTGAATATCAATTATTCGAATATTAGATTATCCCAAGGAGATCCCGAGGTCCCGATAGAAACATTACATCAAAGACGTGTTTCCAACACTGATCGTGTCTTTTGTTTACAATGATTAAAAGTGAACTCAGCTTACTGAAATGCTGCTGAGAGTCATAGAGTCATAGAGATGCACAGCATGGAAACAGACCCTTCGGTCCAACCCATCCATGCTGACCAGATATCCCAACTAGTCCCACCTGCCAGCACCCAGCCCATATCCCTCCAAACCCTTCCTATTCATAGACCCATCCAAATGCCTCTTAAATGTTGCAATTGTACCACCACTTCCTCTGGCAGCTCATTCCATACCCGTACCACCCTCTGTGTGAAAACATTGCCCTTTAGGTCTCTTTTATATCTTTCCTCTCCCACTCTAAACCTATGCCCTCTAGTTCTGGACTCCCCAACCCTAGGGAAAAGACTTTGCCTATTTACCCTATCCATGCCCCTCATAATTTTGTAAACCTCTATAAAGTCACTCTTCAGCCTCTGAAGCTCTAGGGAAAACAGCCCCAGCCTGTTCAGCCTCTCCTGATAGCTCCTCCAACCCTGGCAACATGCTTGTAAATCTTTTCTGAACCCTTTCAAGTTTCACAACATCTGTCCGGTAGGAAAGAGATCAGAACTGCATGCAATATTCCAACAATGGCCTAACCAATGTCCTGTACAGCCACAACATGACCTCCCAACTCCTGTACTCAATACTATGACCAATAAAGGAAAGCATACCAAACGCCTTCTTCACTATCTTATCTACCTGCGACTCCACTTTCAAGGAGCTATGAACCTGCACTCCAAGGTCTGGACTGATGGGATCCCAGGCACCATCTCCAAATGACTGACCTCCCCCCCTGTCTCTCTCCCCACACTTTCCCTGGAGTTCTACAGCACTCCAAGGTCTGGACTGATGGGATCCCAGGCACCATCTCCAAATGACTGACCTCCCCCCCGTCTCTCTCCCCACACTTTCCCTGGAGTTCTACACAGAGTTGTACCTTAAACCCCTCCTTTCCCAGATAATCTCTCCAACATTGTCCTGTACGGGATAAAGGTGGGACCTGTCAAAAAGTTGCAGTAAAAAGGGGTGTGTGTGTGTGTGTGTGCACTCACCCCCCCCAAAAGACAGCAGCAGCAGCAACAGTCTTGTTGTTGGTGTCCAGTCCGGCTGCCCCACAGAGGGGGTAGGAGCTGACGGGGTTGGGGGGGGCGGGACTCGAGCACGGTGTGCTGCTGTTTCGTCTCCTGAATGGGGAGCGGACTTAACAGAAAACTCCGAGCCCCAGAGGAAAGGCATTTAATCAATTAACCAAATAATCAGTTAACCGAACGAAATAGTGCCTGCCCATCTCGTTCGGATAATTGAGATTTCTCTGTATTTATATTTCAGTAAAAGACTACCACATAAAATAAAACAAGAATAAAATTTGATGAATAATATTTCATCTGGGATCAAACTTGTCCAGTAGTAACATCAATTGAGATGTTGAGCGGAAACACAGTCAATGGATTTGATCCAAGTGCTGTAGTCTTGCTACATCCATTTGTGAATGGTGATGGTCAATTGAACAACTAACGAGAAGTGTTAGCGTGCTTTTCCCCCCACCCCCACTAGATCATCGAGTAGGATACAATGTGATTACGGAGGCCTGCAGGAGTTCATTTCTTTATTTCAAAAATATACTTTATTCATAAAATTATTTTGATATCTATACAATTGGTGATGTCATACATACGTATACATTCCATTTCGTTACATACAGAGGTCGGAATTAATCATTCGTATGTACAAGTCTGTACATTGACTATCCAGATATTTTGCTGAGGCATCAGTAGAGCCCAACTATTGAGTGGGACCGCGGTTCTTCTTGGGCAGGCAGATGTTACACAGTGGTCTTTCCCCACTGTGCCTTCACGGCAGCTGCCCCAAGCTTTGGCGCGTCCCTCAACACGTAGTCCATGAACCTTGGAATGTGGCAGTCTGCAAGCCTCAGTTGGGGTCAACTCCTTCAGCTGGAAGATCAACAGGTTTCGGGCAGACCAAAGAGCGTCTTTCACCAAGTTGATGATCCTCCAGGCACAGTTGATGTTCGTCTCGGTGTGCGTCCCGGGGAACAGACCGTAGAGCACGGAGTCCTGCGTCACGGTGCTGCTCGGGATGAACCTCGACAAACACCACTGCATTCCTCTCCAGACTTCCTTTGCATAGGCACATTCCAGAAAGAGATGTGTGACAGTCTCGTCCCCTCCACAGCCGCTTCGAGGGCAGCGTGCCGTGGGGCAGGGAGTCTGGGCGGGCATAAAGGATCTCACCGGCAGAGCTCTTCTCACCATGAGCCAAGCTTGCAGAAGTTCTTTATTTTTTTTATTTCAAAAATATACTTTATTCATAAAATAATTTGATGGTCTGTACAGTTGGACATGCCATACATATGTAAACATTCCACTTGTTTGCATACCGAAACAGAGTAATCATTCTTATTTACAGGTCTGTACGATTACATTTTTAGCTGAGGCGTCAGCAGAGCCCAAATGACTGCGTGGGCCTCCTGTTCTTCTATGGCAGGCAGACGTTACATGGTGGTCTTTCCCCACCGCCCCTTGGCGGCAGCTGCTCCAAGCTTCAACGCGTCTGTTTTAAAAAATTCTCAAGGTCAGGTTCGTAGGAGAGTAGTCTGACACAGAACAAACGACCAAGAGGCGAGACTGCTAGAATATGGGCATTTTATTCCCCGCAGTGTCGCACAACGGGTCTGGTTTATGCTCACTCTACATGTTACAAAAACTGGGAGCCGTCAGTTCTCGTAGAGCGGTTGCCAACAACCCACGCTCGGCGGTTAAACGTAACCCCGGAGCAGACTCACCGAACTGGAGACTTTTCCAGCTGATATACTCTTTTCCAGATATAAACATTCATGTGAACAGCAGAGCAAGGCTAAAAAACACATTCCATTCTGGTTACATACAGATAAGAAGATTCACACGGGAAGGTGTATAACAAGATTCACACGGGACTAAGCGACACCTTCCACTTTCGGTTAGATTCACACATGTATTGGGACACAATTTTAACCCTTTCACCACAAGTAATCAGTGAAAATTTGATAGGCCAAGAACTAGGTAAAGTAAAAATTAACAACATTAGTTCTTAATGTATAACAGAGATTAACTATTTCCAACTCCTTCCTCAAATCTGTCTTTTCCCTTCTTCTTCTCCAGTACTAGTCCAATAAAACTCCCCATTATAATTTCCAAAACAAAATTTCTTGTCTCAAAACCAGGCAGCTTTCATTCTTCTCTGCATTTCAGTCTTCTTTGCTTCTTCCTGGGAATGCTACTTCTCAGGTTACTAATCGATAAAGGTACCTTTAAGAGATCTATTTTATGGGCAGTCTTTTTACATGTTGGTGGCTTGGCTGTTCTCCTCTCAACTGTTCAGTTTTCCCCTGTCTTACACCCCCAATGCATCAGATTGTGTCATTGGCTTTTAAGATTGTCAATATACTAAATTCACACGGGATTGGATTTTGGCATTTTTCGGGGTATAATTTAAACTGATTGGCCTATTTCAAACCTGTCTAGTCATTTCTAGGCAACCAGCTGATCAAGTTGTTCGACCAAATGTTACACTTTTTTTTTCAAAACACTTAGATCCGACGGTAGTTCTGTTGAATTTAACTCTCTTAAAGGTACAGTACACATATATTTTCATATCAAAAGATCATTATAAATCCTTTCCTGTCCACAGGAGGTATTAAGGTTGAACACTAGGCTGATCCAAGGTATGGAGGGATTATTTTATGAGGAGAGGTTGAGTAGAATTGGTCCTATACTCATGGGAATCCAGAAAAAGGAGAGGTGAGCTAATTGAAATGTGCAAGCTACATCGAGGACTTGATGGGGTGGATGCAGAATGGATGTTTCTCCTTGTGGGTAAGGCTTGGACCAGAGGGTATCATTTCAGAACACTGGATCAAGATGAGGAGATGTTTTTATCTCTAAGGTAGTTGTGAATCTGTAGAAGTATTTGCCAAAGATGATTGATGAGGCTGTGCCATTAAGTACACTCAAGGCTGAGATAGTCTGGTGTTTAATCAGTCAGTGAATGAAGAACTATGAGAAAACACTGGAAAGTGGGATTGAGGATTATCAGATCAGTCATGATCTCACTGAATGGCAGAACAGACTCAATGGGCTGAACTTTTGCTCTGACATTGTATGTCTTAACTTATTCCTGCGGTCAACTGCTCACCAGCACAACTGCAGGGAAGCATTAATTCTCTGTGATATACCAATGTCACACGTGTTCAAGTGGAATTGATCTGGATTATTTTCCCAGCACATGTGCAATAGGCAATGGGGAAGGAGGAGTGTGATCTGGACATAGCTCCAGTTCATTACAAGCTTTGCTCAGTTCATTGCCATGTCCAGAATTCAAATCAAAACTAACATGAACAATAAGGCATCGCGCTCTGTCTCAATGTATCTGATATTTCTTTCCAGTTACTCATTGAATCTGGTGCTCTCACCTTGACCAATGTGGGAAAATGAAGACTTCCTGCACCTTTGACACCAGTTGGAACTTTGTATCTTGATTGAATATTCATTATTCTCTCCAATGAGATGTGACTATCTCATTTCCATCTCATTACGAGTCCAACTCTCTCCCATTTATTCTCCATTTCCAATTGTCTTTCACTATCTATTTAAGAAAGGTGGTAAGGACAAGCCAGGGAATTACAGACTGGTGAGTCTGATGTCAGCAGTGGGCAAGGTTTTGAAGGGAATCCTGGGGGACAGGATTTACACTTATTTGCAAAGCAAGGGCTGATTAGGGATAGTCAATATTGCTTTGTGTGCAAAATCATGTCTCACAAACTTGATTGTGCAGTGGACATGATCTATATGGACTTCACTAAGGCATTCGACAAGGTTCCCCTTGGCAGATTGGATAGCATGGTTAGATCTCATGGAATACAGGGAGAACTAGCCATTTGGATACAGAACTAGCTCGAGTATAGAAGACAGAGGGTGCTGGTGGAAGGTTATTTTTCAAACTGGAGGACTGAAAAACACATATAAATGATTTGGATATGAGTATAAGAGGTATAGTTAGTAAGTTTACAGATGACACCAAAATAAAGAAGGTTACCTCAGTTTACAATGGGATCTTGATCAGATGAGCCAATGGGCCGAGGAGTGGTAGATGGAGTTTAATTTAGATTAATTTAGAGAGGTTTCATTTTGGTAAAGCAAATCTTAGTGGGACTTGTACACTTAAAGATAAGGTCCCAGGGAGTGTTGCTGAACAAAGAGACCTTGGAGTGC
>NC_057747.1:16824783-16841929 GCF_004010195.1 Chiloscyllium plagiosum | reverse complement strand
ACCCCCATCGTCTGCAGCAGGAGCAGGTTCTGCATACTTTCCTGGGGCTGGGATAGTTTTCCCCGCCTCTCTCTCGCCTCTTGAACACCTTTGAGGATGAAGAACCTCTTGATGTTCCCTTTTACTGTTTCCCACCAGTCCGCTGGGGACTCAAAGAGGGGCTTCACGGTTCTCCAACCTGCGTAGTCCCTCTTGAGCTCCTCAATGTTTCCCGGGGTCAACAGCTTTGTGTTCAGCTTCCACGTTCCCTTACCAGCCCGCTGCTCGTCCTGTAGGTGACAGTCGGCCAGCAGGAGGCAGTGGTCAAAGAAGAACACCGGCTTGATGTCGGTGGATGTTCTTTAGCATAAAGGAAGAAAGCTGTCAATTGTTTTTTGCAATGAGAATGCTTTGGGAGCTGACTGTTACCTATCTCGTTGATCATCTTTTGGTGTCAGTTACCATCGGTTTATATTACCATCGGAAATATCACAATACCTAATATAGATATCTTCATTGTTAGCAAAAGACACATTTTGTCAAAGTTTTCTATCTTGTGCTCATCAGGATACTTCACAAGAATACCAGTTCAAAGATACTTCACGAGAGAAAACTGCTAATTGGTTGGAAAGTGGACTTGGCAGAGCACAGCAATTCAGGCAGCATCCGAGGACAGGCAAAATCCGAGGACAGGCAAAATCGAAGTTTCGGGCAAAAGCCCTTCCCTTTGCCTGTCCTCAGATTTTGCCTGTCCTCGGATGCTGCCTGAATTGCTGTGCTCTTCCAGCACCACTAATCCAGAATCTGGTTTCCAGCATCTGCAGTCATTGTTTTTACCAAGTGGACTTGGCAAATGAGTTACCATGGACATTGCACCAATTAATAATGATTGACCATTAATTGCCAGGCTTTGTATAAATTTTAAACCAGGCAGGTTGATTCTGATCAGTCAGGATATTGTCCTGAGAAATGAAAGAGGAAATGGCTGTTGGTTAAGTTGAAAGATGTGCAGTGCATTTACATATATGTTCTTACTGTCTTCTAAAAATCCAAGTACAATATATCAACAGGTTCCCTGTTAACCATATAGCATGTTATTCCTTCAAGCAATTCATATAAATACAGGGCAACCCCTGTATCCGCGGAAGTGTTTTCGACAGTTTCAGTTACCCACTGTTTACCACGGCCAGGACAAATTACTGGGAACCTTCCAGAACCAGGGACCGGGGGCTGCTGCGAAGGTAAAGTTCCTATTTAAATGAACGGGTTTGCTCTTATACATGGTTTCAGACTTTTGCGGTAGGTCTTGGAACGTATCCCCCACAGGTACTACTTTAACTTCCCTTTGACATAACAATGCTGAGTTTTCCTGATCAGCTTGAGATTTTCAAAGTGCCCTGTTATAACCTCCTTACTGATAAGATTTTAAAACATTCCCTACAACAGATGTCAAGCTAACTGGTTTATAATCTCCTGTTTTCTGCCTCCCTCCCTTCTTGAGAATTGCGAATTTACATTTAATGGGACTTTTCTGACAGTATTGACTTTTGGAAAAAATACCAACATGCTCCTTCTACCTCACTAAGCCACCTCCCTTTAAGACCCTAGTTCACCCTAGAGCCCGAGAGTTCTATCAGAGCCCAGAAAATTTGCTAAGGAACACTTGCCTTGTGATCATAATTTCACCAAGTTCCTCTTTACTTTCGACCTCTAGATTTACAGGTATTAAAGGGTTTTTTTTAAATAACGTCTGTAGTGAAGACAGAAGCAAAATATTTATTCATTACATCAACCATTTATTTGTTACCTCATATTATCTCACCATTCACAGCCTCTACAAGACAAAATCTGATTTTACTTAAATAAAATCAAAATACTGTGAATTCCGCAGATCTGATATTTTAAAAAAGCACTGGAGAAATTCTGCAGGTCTGTCAGGGTCTGTGGAGATACTCGTTAATGTTTTGAGTCCAATGTATTTTCTTTGCAACACACTTTACATTAACTTTATTTACCCATACTTTTCCAACAAAAACTTTTGCTATCAGGTGTTATATTTCCAGTTAGCTTCTTCTCATGATCTAACTTATTAATCCTGATTAAACTTTTAGCCATTCTCTGCTATTCTTTGTGTTGCAATCAGACATCTGACCCATGATTCACCTTTGCACAACTCACCTTTACTTCAGTTTGATGCTCTACTTCATAACTTTAGTTAACCATAGATTATATAGGTCCTTTCCTTGGAATTTGTTTTTCATTTTGGAATTAACCTATTGTGAGCATTTTCAAATATTGCGACAGATATTTGCCACTGCTTCTCTGCTGATCAATTTGCTAGCCTAATATTCCAGTTCATTTTGACTAGCTCAGCTTTCATGCCCTGATAGTTAACCTTATTTAAGTTTAAAATACCAGCTTGAGATCTAGTTCTATCCCTTTCAAACCGCATGTAAAATTCAATAATATTATGCTTGCCACTATCTGCCAATAAACTGATTGTGCACCTCGAATATTTTCTCTTAAAATTACATTTCCTCATGTCCATATCACTTATGCTGTTTGGTCTTTTGCACATGATTCCTGAGAGAAAATTAAACTTTGAAATCTTCCAAACATTTTGCATTCTGACCATGCTGGCGCCACTCAGTATCATTTTATCCCATGTTTCTCCTTGAAATTCAGTGTTTTTGTACCTTGGTTTTGCTAATAATAGAATTTTTAAAATATTTCTTTAACTTGGCATTAACTTTCCTTTAACTTTAGCAACATCATAATTTCTTTTAAAATGATTTCTTGGAGAGGGGCTGGTGAGATGAAATCACTGGTGTGACACTGGTATGTGTACCATGTAGACATTTCCAGAAGATGTCTTGTTATTTTTAACATGGATAGTATTTCAATTTATTTTAAATTGGCTCACCCTTTGTTCAAATAATGGCCAGAGAAATTTCACACAGCGTTTACAAAAGCTTTTGTTAGTATAATCGAAATGCTAGTAAAAAGATGTCACAGCATCAAAATACAAAACTGGTTGGTAATTGTATTTGCAGTCAAATATTCAGCACAAGGTCAAATAGTGCTTTTCTGCTTCTTTTGAGGGACAATGGGGACTGATACATGTTCTGGTAATCCAAAATGATATTGAGAAATGTGGGAACTAACATTTATTTGTCTGTCCAGGTTTTTTTTCAAATGAATCAAATGTGCTTTTTTAATTTTTCCACATACAAGTGGATTAAGAAAAATGTATCATTGTGAAATTATAAGTTTAACCATTTATCATCCTCTACATGAGCATTAATCTTCTTATTTATTTTATAGCTTTAGATACTAAGTATTGAAGGATTCCAGCAGTGTTCAAACGTATGGGTGCATCTGACTTATTGATATAGGATTTGGCTGAATTAAAATAGTGCTGTTCTCAAGTTTTTTAATGTAAAGCACACCTGGGAGAACTGGTAATATGTGGCAGTAACTTCTAATTTATCCCTCTCTGCAAAATGTATTTTGCACCTTCATACATTGTTTTCCTTTGAATGTGAAGAGATTCTGTAGTGGATAGGCACATCTGTTTTTCGCAAACCGCTACGAAGGCTTCCGTATAGGTTATACAGTGTCCATGAGGTCACATTGACCAGCTGTGAAATATGAAACTTGGCTCCTTACAAGAGACACATGACGTAATCAAGTAGGGATCAGATTGACACATAACTCTTGATGTAAGTTGCCATTTTATGCAAATCTGTATTATTTGTGCATTAACACAATAATGGCATGTTGACCACTGTTTTAAAACAACTGTCAAGCTCCATTATACCTTAATTGATTGTATTTCTAATACGACAAAATCTTAAAGTTGTTCAGGAACCAAACAGAAGCTGAAGAATATTGTCTCTATCTTTAATTTTTTTTCAGGAAATACAAACTCTGTGAGAGACAAACTGGAAATGTGTTTTGAATACACGTCGATTTCAAATACTTTACAAAGTCAGAAAACATTTTTAAAATAAATATTTCGTTTACCTCGGAACAAAGTTAAGACGAAAGAAAAAAGTTCGGAAACTCTGAGCGGGTCAGGTCCCACCTGTTGAGGGCACAACCAGCTAATGTTTTCACGTGTGAATCCTCATTCACCAGTGTCAGTGAACTTCTGCATAGCCACCAGGTGGCAACAGATTTACCATGCTGTTTAGCACGTTGCAAGCTCTTCGTTTGCCCCAAAGCACATTAACAGTTTAATTTAAACCCACACTCATTCATTTCAACACTAAAGTATAATTAAGTTATCGAAACCTACGAATTATAAAATGGTCTAGTTTTGTGTAACAGACTTGAGTTTTACTTAGTGACTGGTCAATTTTTGGGTGATGGATTTTTCAGCAACCATTTACAGTATTACTCCATTTTGACTACGTTTATGTAATTGTGCATCAGTAATTTGTGATGGTCTTTTGTTTACCAGACTGTAGCATTTCGTTCGTTGTTAATGTTTTCGGTATTATGGAACAAACTTTTTTTGCATCGCTTTTATTGTTTCTGAGCATTTAGAGCTGTGAACAAAACGTTCGAAAAATAAATAAGTTCGCGCAAAGGAGCGAAATCTGAATTTAATGTGAACGTCTGCGGGGGGGCGGGTGACTGAGATCAAAGATGCACTGTTGGTTATCGTTGAACATGAGGCATTGACTCCCGTGCTGTTCATGTTCAATAAGCTATTTGCTTCTATCAAAATACCCCTAAAACTATGAATGTGATTCCTAAGTGCCACCTTCTGTTGGAGAGGCTGAAGCTGTTCTCTCGAATCTTCCTCTAAATGCCTATGTGTTCCTTATTTAGATGGATCCGGTGGCTGGTTATTTATCGGTCCAAAGAATAAGAGGAAAAATAAGGAAACGCGCACAACCCCTGGAAGGGGTTAAAATCCAGCCATTCTGGTACCACTGTATAGATTCACGTTGCGGGACGGTGATGATGTGGGTTATAGATTGTAACAATCTTGAGTTATCAGCCCGCGATATGATGCTGAACATACACAATTAATGGGAGAATCTTCGAGATAAACATCGCCTCCACCTCTTGAGCACGGTCATTGATAAATCATCGTGTAGAAAATGTCAGTTGGAATGAATTGAGAATTTTATAGAACAGCAGCAAGACATTGAATTATAGCTATGGAAAATGACTAATTATAGCCCCATTGTATTGAATCGGGTCGCTGCCTGTTTCACGAGATGTCAGCCAGTCGAATATTACAAAATCGGTTGTCCTTTAACGTGTAGCGATGAATAAATAGATCTTTATCATAACTACCTTTGATCACCGATCATTAAGAAACCGATAGGAAAACAACTGTTCAGCTTTTGTCTCAACACCAATTTTCCATTTTCAAAATCTCAAAATCCGCGACAATATTTATTTTGGGGGGGAGGTGGTTATAGAAATAAGGTGACATCCTACGGTTTGCAACAAAAAAAAACAGCTTCGCGGGGTGGAGTGTCGGCCGAGATATTTGAGGGAGATGCGCTTTCAAGGCGAAAGGTGAAACTGCAAATGTGCAGCGCAAACATATCGAATTGAGGAGGGGGCGGGGGGAAATATTTTAACCAGAATCATCTCTGGCAATTTTTCCAAGGGGGCTAGGGGATGGAGTGCAATTGCATAAAGATTTAGTTGGGAAGAGGTTCAGGAAATAGAATTAAATGGAAGGGGCTGGGGATAAAATCTGATTAATGCAATCAGTAGGAGAGCGCTTGGGTGGGGGGAAGCTGCGTTGATCTGCATCAGTTGCTACTCGTGTTCAGTCAGTCAGCAGCAACCAGTGTGAGCAGATCTGGGAGAGGGAGTGGTTGGACCTAACCCAGCAGCCAAGCAGCAGTGTCTGTCCATCTCCTAGCTCTGGAAGGACGCTTTCTTTTTCTTTCCCAAACCTCACCTCCCCCACCCCTCCCCAAGAATACCTTCCCCTTGAGGAAAAGTCAGAAATCCACCTATTTTTGTGTGTGCATGTATGTGACTGGAATCCCCTGCTGCAGCAGCAGCAGCGGAGAGGTATAAGGAGGCGACCTGCGAAAACTCTCTCTTCGAAAGAGAGAAGGGGGAAGATTCAGAACAACTGGGTTTCTCAGCTCAAGGCTGAGGGGGACATTTGAAAACAAACAGTCTATCATTTTTCTTTTTTTTCTCCTTCTCTTCCCCTCAGGATTATAAACCTGACTGATGGGAATTTGCTCTGGGGATTATTAAATTGGTCCGTGCGTCAGTTGTTGTGGAGACTGTGTGAGGAGAAGTGTTGAGAAGAAGCTTCTCTCTCTCTCTCTCTCTGTGAGTGAGAGTGTGTGAGGGAGAAAGCTGCTGTCGGTTGCCATGGCGGCTCCGGGCCTGCTCCTCCTCCGCCGCCGCGGCCTTTCCCTCTCCCCCCGCTGCTAAAAGCCATGGCCCTGGGAAACGCCTCCTCCTCCTCGTCCTCCTCCTCTTCCTTCACCGCCACCTCCAGCCGCCGGCACTCCGCGGCCCTGCTGAAGATGGATCCCGTCATCATCCCCATCGACGCCGAGACCATCTGCGACAGCAATGACCAGCGCATGTGGTGGGCCTTCCTCGCCTCGTCCATGGTCACCTTCTTCGGCGGCCTCTTCATCATCCTCCTGTGGAGGACCGTCCATTACCTTTGGGCTGTCTGCTGCCACTGTGGCCTCAAGAATAAGGTAAAGATTTGTTTATTTGGGTTTTTTTTGTGTGTGTGTGTGGGGATTTGGTGATGGTCGCCTACCTTTATAACATCACCTCCTTCACAACTTTTCATTACCTGTTTTTTTTTGTTAAAATTCTGCTGTTTCCCCCCTCTGTATTGAACAGGTTGCACGCTGTCTTATTCCTCTTCACGTTTCTGAGGGAGAAATTGGTATAAAAATTCTCCTGTTATCCACTAGGAGTCGTGAATAAAACCGAGGGCTGCTTTACTGCACTTTAATATTATTGTATCTGCCTCTTTTAAAATGATTGACTTGATGCACAGGGTTTTACATTTGCTAAATGTTCATTTCTACACACGATTTCCACCTCAATGGTTTGGAGTTTAGTAAGGATCTACTGGTGGTGGTGAAATAATGCACTTTTGGGTCATTTCCTATCATGGTTGTATTCTGATGTTAAGGATTGTCAAGGTGTAATAATGCATTGATTAATCAAACCGATTTCAAGGAAGAAGGTTGCATTTTGGGCATAGGTCCCGATTTCTAATCAACTTTCTATGTTCCTCTCTTTCCTACTCTTAAGAGTAATGTCACAGTTGCTGGGTGGAAGGTCTCTGGGTTATAAAACTCCCAATGCATGCTCCCCTTCTAGATCACCTTGCACCCTTTCAATAAAAATGGAGAGCATCAGATTTTTTGTTTCTTTGAATGCATATGACTACTATCCTGTAGTACAACCAGAAAGCATTATTGTGAGCGACTTAATGCTGTTTGAGAGAGTATCAAACCAGCCACCTGTGATATAAAATAGAATTGGTACACTGTAGCTTTATAGGAGCACCAGTCTCCTGCTTTGCCAGTCCCTTCCATGAGTTTAGTACTCGGTTGTGAGCAAGCGTACTCTCTTCCTCCATGTACTGAGCTGTGAGCCCAATTTAAATTCTCCTTTGTGGAGATTGCACCCCAAATCATTCACTTATAGTATTTTGTACAGATCAAAGATTTTGCCAGCAGTTATTGCAATTTAACGTAAAACAGCTTTGCTTTCAATAGAAGCAATCAAAAATTGACCTCATCCACAGGGGTGTACATTTGTTCAGCCTTAGAAAGCATGAGCTGCATTTTTTAAATCCAACCAGGTAGAATGAGAAACAGATAGCAATGGGTTTACTGAATTAGTCCCTGAGCCACTTACTGCTTGGTTCAGGCTTTTAACTAATAGGGAATGGAATGGAGCAACTGAATATGCAATCCAACACTGCCCAAACAAATGCAAAATACTGGAGATGCTGGGAATCTGAAATAAAAACAAAGAAATGCTGGAAATACTCAGCACACCAGGCAGCATGTCTGTAACATGTTTCAGGTTGGTGATCTTCCATCAAAACTGACCATGCCTGGTGGAGTTGGGAGAATTCCTCCTGGTTTTGTGATTTAAGGTTTGAACGCGTGCAATGGTGTACCACACAAGTTAGCACCTTAACATTTCAAAGGCCTCATTTGGAGCCTAATCTGTCAAGAGTATCTCAGTTTATTAAAAATAAACTTGCAAAAAATAAATTTAGAAAGAATACTAGATGGTCTCTTCCTGTGAAGAGAGCTATATATTTGGAATAATCTGGCAGCTGAAGTAACAGAGGCATATCTATTAATGACAGTCAAAGTAGTTAGATTTTAGGCTGAACATGCTTGAATATTGAAGGAGTGGACTTTGCATTCAATGAGCTTTACTTCTGTTGTAGTTTATACACAATATTTCTTGGTCAGGTGTTTATTTTTAAATTGTAACACAATGTTTGGCATCAGAAAAGCACATCATTTGTATTTCACTTCAAAAACAAAACAATGCATGACATCAAAAGTGAGCATGTTAACTGTGCAAAATTGCTTGCACCTCTTCAGTTTCATTGCATCTCCCCAATAGTTTGTGGGTTCAAGCCCCAGTCCAAGACTAGAGTTTGTTCTTTTGATTATTTTTATATAGTAGTGTGGTGTCTTGCTGAATATTAGAGGCACTGTGCTTGTGAAATGTTAAAGTGAGGCATATGGGCTGCCTGCTTCAGCAGTTTTGGGTGATGTTTAAATATTAGTATTTGTAAAAGAGCTGGGAGCATTCAGTGTCCTTCCTGGATACTGCCAACTACAATTATGTGATATTAACTGGTTCATCTCTTTGCTGTGTGTGGCACTTTACATAACAGTTGGTCATTGTGTTTGTTTACATACAAGCACAGTTTGATGAGAAAATATCTAGATGTAGGTTTTCCCCCTTGAATTGATATTCTTGCAAATTGACCGAAGTACAAAATGAAAAGCTGTCATTTCTCAGCAGTATATAGGTTTGTTCATTGATGGACTCCAGCAAAAAAAAAGCCTTAAATTTATCAGCAGCTTTTAACTTTCCACTAAAAAGACCCAGTCAGTCCCGTTCAGAGATGTTATGACATGTCTCTGCAGCAAGTGGAACCTGAGCTACTTGGGTTGACGTGAACTAATTGGAAGAGGTATTGCCATAGACAATGCATGATTGACAGTTACCTGTCAGGTTTTGTTTACCCTTTAAACCAAGCAGTTTGAGTCTGGTTGAGGTATTGCCCTGAGAAACAAACCAGTAAATTGCTGATTTTTTTTTTGTTGTTGATTGATTGAAACTGGCGCAATGTTCTTTCTGCCTACAAAGAACTAGGTCCTGTGTGTAGCTTTCAGTGCAAGCAAAAAGTATGCCACTCCAAGTGTTAGTGTTGAAAATCTAGTGTGTTAACCTTTTATCTCTCCATATCTTTGCAACTCCTCCAAATCTATACTCCCCAGCACTCTGGTCTCTTTACATTCCTGCCATATCTTGTCCCACCATTGCCTTCAGCTGTGTAGGCTCAAAGTTATGAAATCCCCATCCAGAACCTCTTTGCTATTTCTTTAAATAAACTTTTAATCAACCCTTCTATTTTTCTCCTTTTCCTGACTGACTAGGTGTCCAATTTTGTTTGCTCAGAATCTTTGTACATAATTTACCTCAGGTTGTTTCAAACAGGATTTGATTTAAAGCAATGGCCAACGTACTGCAAATAACTTCTTTTAAAGAGTTGTTTGGTTCACTTATCTATTAATGATTCCACTGTGAAAAGTTAAACATTGAAGATGGGGTTCCTGTTAATTAATACCCAGAACAACTTTAAGAATTCATGTTATGGACTTGATGACCAATCCAGACAGTGTTAACTTGTCAGTGTAGCTCTCATGCAGTCTTCTCAATGACTTTATCAAAGAAAGTCAAGAGTGCAGTGCTGAAAAGGTACAGGCAGCATCTGAGGAGCAGGCAAATTCTGATGAAGGGCGTATGCCTGAAATGTCAATTCTCTTGCTCCTGGGATGCCTGACCTGCTGTGCTTTTCCAGCACTACACGCTCAACCCTGAGCTCTAGCATCTGCCGTCCTCACTTTCTCCTGTTTATGAATAAAACCAGCATTGGCAAAATGTGTAAACTTGCATTGTTAGCCTATACAAGGCCATTGAAGTCATTGAGATAAGGGTGTACAGTGTCCTAAACTGTCACTGCAAGCCACAATATTTTGCTCCTTCCCCACTGGGACAAAAGTACTATTTAACTATGATTTATCTTGACAATTTAAGACTGATTTAAGTTATTTTCTCATTTCTCTAATTACAATATTAATAATTCATTATGCAGCTTCAATCCATTGATGCATCAGTGGGTAAACACTAGGCCCATGGGGCTCTTGAGACATTCACAAAGATCAGTCATATATTCACTCTGCTGGGAAACTGCTTTAAGCCAGGATGACAGTGGACTGGTGCAGAGTCTCTGAGTTATGGAAGTGAAGAGAAGTAAATCTATTCAGGTTCCTGCTTCTGATCTCCATTCACCAATTTCCTGCTGGAAGATACAAGTTTAATGTTTTGTGTTAGTTTATGTGGGAACAGAGTCAGGCTGCACTGCGATGCCTTCTTTAGTGTTTCGTACTTGGCTACACTTGTGACTTGATGATTTCCAGGTGGCAGTGGAGCAGGTGACGGCTGTCAAATTTAAATACCTCACATTGCCTGACATTAACTGCCCTCAGTCATGTTACATATTGCTAATATCTGCATGCATTAGCTGGCAAGTTTCGCTGGTGAATCAATGATTTAATCAGTCTGTTTATACATGTAATGACATACCTTCATGGTAGGTGGGACTTGAACCTAGACCTACCGTTGCAGAGGTAGGAAAACTATCACTGCACCACGAAAGCCCCAAGGTTTTGCTTGATGTAGACGAAACATCAAGGAAGTCTTTCACCCATTTAATTAATATACTCTAGCAAATGTGTTTTTAAGTTGGAATGCTGATTGACCCTTTAAGACGACGATGTCGTCATAATCCTTGCCTCAGTGCTGAGCTCCTGAGCACAGATGGTAATGCTACAGGGAATCTGGAGAAAATGTGAATTGGCCTGAGCAGGGGAAATTCACCAGGAAGCAATGACTGACCATTCCTCCCTTCAATTACCCATTGCACTGGCCAAGGAAATCCTAACATTTTCTGTAGGTTGTCATGTTCAGGCTGCCCATTTTGAATGAAGCACCAGATGCTGAAACTGTACCCTGGAGTTAATACTTAAGGTGGAACATGCTCTTGAGGTGCCAGTAAGGTGTAGAATTGGACTTGCCAATAAAATGTTATATTTTGTCAAGTTTGAGACTGTTATTTTTATTGAACATGCCACTGAAACACCTTTAAAGTACAAGTTTTAATCTTAGCCACAATGGAAGTTGGTTTCCTATAAACAGTTTTGATGTAGTACACCAAAGACATGCAATGACGATTATAGGTAGGTTTTTATAGGGAACTTGATAACTAAATATGTCTTGGTTTCTTCACTCATTCTAGTGCTCTGATGTTTCATCTCTTTGCTTTATTGCATGTATTTGTATTTCTGGTAAGAACATAGAATGTTACAGCACAGTACTGGCGGTTCGGCCCTCGATGTTGTGCCGACCTGCGAAACTAATCTCATAAGTCATAGACATGTACAACATGGAAACAGACCCTTCGGTTCAACTTGTCTATGCCAACTTGTCCCTGAATCACAGATTATAGAAAGGGGAGGATGATACAAGAATAGCCTCTGAGAATATCCCCACCTAAGGAACACACGTGGAGGTCAACCCTCTCACCAACTGGGAAACTGGGTTATATCCCAACCCCCACTAATGGGACTAGATTAGGTTAGGGTGTCTAGTCGCCATGGATGAATTGGACAGAAGGGTATGTTTCGGTGCTGTACATTTCTATGACTCTACAAACCCTCCCAAAATAAATCCCAGATTATACAAAGGGGGAAGATGATGTAGCAACAGCCTCTGGTAATATCACTGCATTAGCTGGCAAGTTTCGCTGGTGAATCAATGATTTAATCAGTCTCTGACTCTACAAACCCTCCCAAAATAAATCCCAGATTATACAAAGGGGGAAGATGATGTAGCAACAGCCTCTGGTAATATCACTGCCTGAGAAACACACGTGGAGGTCAACCCATGCTCCCAACTGGGAAATTGGGTTATTTCTCTTCCAGTACAAACCCTCCTAAAGTAAATCCCAGATTATAAATAAGGGGAGAGGGAATGGGGAGACTATGTAGGAACAGCCTTTGATAATATCCCCAACTAAGGAACACACATGGAGGTCAACCCTCCCTCCAACTGGGAAATTGGGTTATTTTCCCCTACTACAGACCTTCCCAAAATGCCCAAGATTATAAAGGGGGAGATGATGATGTAGCAACTGCCTCTGATGATATCCCCACCTAAACAAAAACACATGGAGATCAACCCGCACTCCAACTGGTAAGTTAGATTACTTTTCTTCCAGTACAAACCCTCCTAAAACAAATCCCAAATTATAAATAAAGGGGGGAAGACAATGTAGAACAGCCTCTGACAACACCTCCATCCCCCACCCAATGGACCCATTTGGAGGTTAAAGCTCCCAAATGCACGCCATCTCTGCATCGCGGTGCTTTGAATACCTTATTCTCTCCTAAAACACAGGCTTTTTTAAAAAGCTGTAATTTAAAAAAAAAAAGGCAGAGTTCAGTCATTTTAACACACACAGGAACATCCATTCACCTTCGCCGACTGTCAGCCCCAACCTGATGCTCATCTAACCATTATGTCCAATATGTCCATTTAAATGTCCTTAACATCAGCGAGTCTATTACTGTTGCAGGCAGGACATTCCACATCCCTACTACTAAGTAAAGAAATCACCCTAATATCTGTCCTAAACCTATCACCCCTCAATTTAAAGCTATGTCCCCTCATGTTAGCCTTCACCATCTAAGGAAAGCTATGTCCCCTCATGTTAGCCTTCACCATCTAAGGAAAAAGACTCTCACCATCCACCCTATCTAACCCTCTGATTATCTTATATATCTCAATTAAGTCACTTCTCAACCTTCTACTCTCCAACGAAAACAGCTTCAGTTCCCTCAGCCTTTCCTCGTAAGACCTTCCTTCCATACCAGGCAACATCCTAGTAAATCTCCACTGAACCCTTTCCAAAACTTCCTATAATGCAGTGACCAGAACTACACACAATA
The DNA here is from genome assembly GCF_004010195.1 of Chiloscyllium plagiosum. Classification (NCBI taxonomy): domain Eukaryota; kingdom Metazoa; phylum Chordata; class Chondrichthyes; order Orectolobiformes; family Hemiscylliidae; genus Chiloscyllium; species Chiloscyllium plagiosum. The sequence goes on along the minus strand of NC_057747.1, from coordinate 16,828,652 downwards.
CTCCAGCTGTGGCCTTACCAGTGTCTTGTACAGCTGAAGCATTACCTCGTGGCTTCGAAACTTAATCTCCCTACCAATAAACGCCAACACACCATATGCTGCCTTAACAGCCCTATCAATCTGGGTGGCAACTTTCAGGGATTTATGCACCTGGACACAGATCTCTCTGTTCATTACACTGCCAAGAATTTTACCATTAGCCCTTTAGGTACCATTAGGTTCTTGTATGAATTTCAAAAATTGATCTGTAGTTACGAAGGAGCATTGCAGAACTCTGTTGTACTGCATACAACCTGAAAGAGGAGGTATCCAACGGGCATTTGTCTGTTCATGTGTCTGATGGTAACTTCATTTTGGTTACTCTTGTCAAATGAGTTCAAACACAGAATGTTATCAATTTTTTTATGCTGCAATTTCAAATGTTTTGTATATAGATAAATGGCTGCTCAGGAATGTATTACAAAGTGAATACAGAAAAATTGGATCATGATGTTTTGATACACGCAATGTAATGTGCTGTAGCTAGATTATTTGATTTGTTCACTGTCCATGGAGTGTAGAGGTCATTATGAATCAACAACAGACTATTAATAAATCTGCTGTAAAGATACCATAATATGGCTTGCACCTTTTGTGTGAAGACCCATGAATCAAGGACATAGATCACACTGGCAGTCAGCACTAACATTGACAGCCTCTTCTCGCATGTAACCAGTCTGTTTTTGCACAGAGTCCCAGTAGTGAACATGTTGTCTGCCACTTGGTAATAGTACTGAATCAGACAGTTTGTGATCCTGTGTCCAATTTTAAGACTTGAACCTTCAGACTTGGAGTACTATTATTAAGTATCAGACAAGACAAGACGTTCATTGCTGGGACTGTGTGCAAAAACATAGGCTGGCTACACGTTAGAAGAGGCTGGCAATGTTAGTATTTCTAGCACAATTCAACTAAATCCGTGGAGAAAAGAATGGAATTTTAAGGGTAAATTACATCCAGCATAAATGGAATTCCACAGTATTCTGTGCTAGTCTAAAATAACTATATCGAAGGCTGATCATGCCTCCATACTAAATTAATCACCAGTAGTCATTGCTGCCATTTTTTTTCCATTTTTGCTTTTAAAATTTAATTTTTTGATGCACAAGTGCACTAAATGCTAAGAAACTGATTACTAGTTACACTTATTGTATGGTGAAGTCATTTTTAAAGTTTCTTTTTTGTCTGACTCTCCAGCGCTACACTGTTGGACATGTCTGGTGGATAAGATGTTAACTGAAAGTGTCATCCTCCTGGCATTAAAGATTCTATGGCAGTTTTGAGAGAAGAGCAGACCAGTCTTTCTAGTTTCTCAAAAAATATTTATCACTCCAAAACCAGATTATTTGGTGTGTCTCACATTGATCTTGCTGTGCACCCTCTACGTTTCAAAGGTAACAATATATCTGAAGTATTTCCTTGGATCTGAGGTAATTGAGGACGTCCTGAGGATGTGAAAGGTATTTAGAATGCAGTTCATCATTTTTGAGGAATGAAAAGTACCAGCTGCGTAAATGTACCAAGGCAGTGATGAATTTGTATTCATAGACTGTTTGACCCTCACTTTTGCAGTTTATCAACTATTAATGTTTCAACAAAATTTTATACAAGTATTCATTTATAGTGTGTCTGGGAAGTTTTAAGATTTAAATTTAATTCAGAATGCTAGTGTGAGGAATGCTGATTACAGACTGTCTTTGTATCTCTTTTTTTTTAAATCTAACCATGGGATGTAAGGATTGCTAGCATTTATTGTCCATCCCTTTAGTGCCCTTGATCCTTGTAGCGTACTATGTTATTTCAGAGGGCACTAAAGAGTCAACTACATTGCTGTGGGTCTGGAGTCATACGAAGACCTAACCAAGAAAAGATGGCAGATTTCTTTCCTGAAAGAGTTTTTTTTTGGGACAATCTATAGTAGTTCCATAGTCACCATTAGATCATTTAAAAAAAAAACACATTTATTAACTAAATTCAAATGTCATCTTCCATTATGAAATTCAAACCCATAACTCTGGATTACTAGTCCAGTGACATTACCACTACTCCTCTACTTTCCCTATGTAGTACTATTATTGAAGTGCACTGTAATTGTTTGAAGCCCTGGAGTAGTAGCAATTAATATAAGATGTTTGTTAACTGTTTTTGGAAGTGCCTGTTATGTACAATAAGCTTTGTTCCTTGGAAGTACAGGGAAATGATATCCTAGGTTTGCACTATAAATGAACATTCAAAGGTGCATCATTTCACGTGAGTCTCTTTCTGTGATAGCTTTAGGCCTCTTTAATTAAAATGGTTTCTGTTCTTTGCTAATCACTTCTTGAAGTTTCTTTGCTTTTGTGCTTCCTGTTGATAGTAACAATTTCAGCTCTTGCTCTTTAACACCCCAAGGTAGCAATTCGATGAAAGCATTTCAAAACTACTAATGGGTATATTTATTTTAACAACAAATAATATTTTAAAGTTTTCTCTAACCAACCAAATTGTTTCATTAGGGAAAAACACCTAAAATTGATACAACATTGAAGTGTATGAAAGAGTTTTGCTCTAGTGTTGTTTATTTTCAAATTCAAATAGCAACATTTTTATTTGCTTTGTTTTAACATGGTAAAAGAGAAGTTTCAATTCGAAGAATTTAAGGGCAAAAAGAAACAGCCAGTCTTGGAAGTATATATTGATCTTGATCCAACTGAACAGACATGAGGGAGGTGTGAAAGAAGTTTTCTTAAGTATTGCCTACACTGCCAGTGCCTCTGGGATATTTTACTAAGATAGAATTGCTTATGTCCAGTGTATGATACTGGTTTTGACTGTACAGTAATCCTAACTGTTGTTATCTCCAAGCAGGTTTTAATTAAGTCCATTCCATTGCAGTCTAAATGCTAACAACAAACATTTTGAAGTCTGTACCCTGCATTCCCTGCACTCTTTCCCCTTCCCCCACCGCCCCCCAACCCCACTTCCTGAGTTTATCAGCAGTTGGTTTGTGAGTGTCTAGTCTGCTCTAAGTATCCCACTGATTCTCTGTAGACGTTGGAAATGATAAAAAGAGGAGAAAGACAAAAAATGTATTGAAAAGAATAGTGTAAATATTGTCCTTTTATCTTTGGAATACAAAAGGAAGAAAGTGATGTTTTGATTCAGCTAACAAGTAGAGTTTTGTGATTAGATCCATGTACCACGCATCAGAAAAGCAATATTGGGCTTTGGCATGGTATAATGCTAACAGGTATTAAAGGGTTAAGTTATGAATACAGATGCTGTCAATTGGTTTGATGCCTTTCAGTGCAAAAGGTTGATTTGCCATAAAATCAAAGTATTTAAATAATAACAATTTCAATAGGTGTTCAAAGTTTGGGAGAAGATTTGTAGCTTGGGTGCTCATTGTTGTGGTTCTGTTCGCCAAGCTGGGAATTTGTGTTGCAGACGTTCCGTCCCCTGTCTCGGTGACATCCTCAGTGCTTGGGTGCCTCCTCTGAAGCGCTTCTGTGATGTTTCCTCCGGCATTTATAGTGATTTGTATCTGCCGCTTCCGGTTGTCAGTTCCAGCTGTCCGCTGCAGTGGCCGGTCTATTGGGTCCAGGTCAATGTGCTTATTGATTGAATCTGTGGATGAGTGCCATGCCTCTAGGAATTCCCTGGCTGTTCTCTGTTTGGCTTGTCCTATAATAGTAGTGTTGTCCCAGTCGAACTCATGTTGCTTGTAATCTGCGTGTGTGGCTACTAAGGATAGCTGGTCATGTCGTTTCGTGGCTAGTTGGTGTTCATGGATACGGATCGTTAGCTGTCTTCCTGTTTGTCCTATGTAGTATTTTGTGCAGTCCTTGCAT
>NC_057747.1:16770734-16824749 GCF_004010195.1 Chiloscyllium plagiosum | reverse complement strand
TTGATGTATGGTAGTGTGGCTAGTCCTTTGGGTTGTGGCATGTCCTCATTCCATTGTCTTTCCCTTAGGCATCTGTTGATGAAATTGCGGGGGTATCCGTTTTTGGCGAATACATTGTATAGGTGTTCTTCTTCCTCTTTTTGCGACCACTAGGACTCATAACAGCATACATTGACCTGGACCCAATATACCGGCCACTGCAGCGGACAGCTGGAACTGACAACCAGAAGCGGCAGATACAAATCACTATAAATGCCGGAGGAAACATCACAGAAGCGCTTCAGAGGAGGCTCCCAAGCACTGAGGATGTCACCTAGGCAGGGGACGAAATGTCTGCAACACTCGGCGAACAGAACCACAACATTTCAATAGGATAGATATGTTAAATTCCAAAAAAACCAATTGGCGAAGAGAGCTACTAGAGCCAATCCTTATTCAATATAATATGTTGTGAAACATTATAAGCATGTACTTCAAAACCACAGTACCGTTTCAGTACAAATTCCCATTTACCATAGTTTTAATCAAATTGTTTGGACATGTCATAATACACCACCATTGGAGGTGGGCTGAACCTGGAACTTCTGGCCTAGAAGTAGGAACGCTTGCACAAGATCAGTATTCATGTTTATATGCTAAAGTGAAATCACAATTTATGCTGTCCTGCACATAATTAGAGCTGCACATAATTAGAGCTGCATATAATTAGACTGACTGCTCTCCACATATCGCAAACCACCATTCCAACCTGGGAGTAGGGTTCAGAAGCTGCCAAGAAAAATCATGTCCCTTTCCTCCACAGATACTGCCTGACCTTCTCAGCATTACATCATGTTTTCTTTGTATTCAGATTTCCGGTTTCCACACAGTGTATTGTTCTTGTACCACCAGCAATACTCTCCCTGAGGGGCATGGTTTCACGACTCCTCCAGAGTCTGCTTATGCTGCTTGGCATGTGCACCTGTTGACATGCCCTTTCAGAAGCTGCTGCAATGTGCAAATCCCCGAGATTAATGCAATGGCAGAAAGAATTGGGTGGAACATAGACCATCAGACTCTTATACCGCCAGGGAAGGTAGTGGCTTAGTACTTTTGTCACTGGTCTAGTAATCCAGAAGCCCAGGCTAATGTTTTGGAAACATGGATTTGAATCCCATTGTGGTAAATAGTGATATTGGAATTCATGTAAATTTGAAATGAAAAGCTAGCCTAATGGTGACCATGTAACCCCTGTCATAGAGATGTACAGTACAGAAGCAGACCCTTCAGTCCAACTTGTCCATGTCAACCAGATATTCCAACCCAATCTAGTCCCAACTGCCAGCATCCGGCCCATATCCCTCTAAACCCTTCCTATTCATGTGCCTTTTAAATGTTGCAATTGTACCAGCCTTCTCCACTTCCTCTGGCAGCCCATTCCAAACACGCACCACCCTCTGTGTGAATAAGTTGCCCCTTAGGTCTCTTTTATATCTTTTCCCCTCTCCTCCTAAACCTATGCCCTCTAGTCTGGACACCCTCACCCCAAGGAAAAGACCTTGTCTATTTATCCTATCCATGCTCATAGAGGTTTTATAAACCTCTATAAGGTGATCCCTCAGCCTCCGACACTCCAGGGAAAACAGCCCCAGCCTATGCAACCTTTCCCTACAGCTCAAATCCTCCAACCCTGGTAACATTCTTGTAAATCTTTTCTGAACCCTTTCAAGTTTCACAACATCTTTTCGATAGGAAGGGAAATTGCTGCAATATTCCAAAAGTGGCCTAACCAATGTCCTGTAACATGACCTCAATACTCTGACCAATAAAGGAAAGCATACCAAACGTTGCCTTTACAACCCTATCTACATGCAACTCCACTTTCAAGAAGCTATGAACTTGCATTCCAAGGTCTCTTTGTTCAGCAATACTGCCTAAGATCTTACATTGTCGATTGCCATTTGGGAAAAAAAAAATTGGTTCACTAATCTCTTTAGGGAAGGAAATGTCCAACCTGACCTGATCTGGTCTGCATGTGACTCCATATTCTCAGCAATGTGTTGACTTTTAATTGTCTTCTGGGCAATTAGGGATGGGTAATAAATTCTGGCCTGACCAGCAACACCCATGTCACATGAACAAATATATCATTGTTTGTTGGCCTTGCTTTGAGAAAAATAGCTGGAGCACAGATTTCACTTCATAGTAACTCTCTGTTCATGCAGTGTTTTGAGATATGCTGAACTGATAGGAAAATCCTGGGTGCGTGCTCTTTATGCAACACTGGGTGAGTAAGTGGCAAAATAAAGAGAACATCTACAGGGTTCTTGATCATGAAATAGAACTGGATTATCTTGGTGAATGTCTGAGATTTGTGGAAAAGAATAGTCTTAATTAGTATATAGATTATACAGTTAAAAGTTCCAGGGCATGGAGCTTTGAGGAACAGAAGGACTCATTGCAAAATTGGTTACAACAGGCTCTTGATTTTCCAGCCTGTTAATCTCTCAGAATTACAGAGAATGTCTGGCATAAAAATGAACAGTATAACTGAACTGGTACATAATGGCATTTACAGAACAATAGAAAGTACTAAGCAGCTTTTACTTGATTTTTGTGATGAAATTTTCGGCATCTCTTTTTGCTTCTCATACCTGAAATCTGCAATGCTTGTTTGGGGAAAATCTATGATAAATAATCAGAGCTTCCTTTCTGTGCATTGTCCTCTGGTAATGGTCATAAATAATCTTTTTCAATTTTTTTTTTGTCAGTTTTGTCTCCTGAAGTCAGTTTCAGAAGTTGCCAAGTCAACATTTGATGACTCACCCAAGTGATTTGCTACTTCATTTAGTATCTGACTCTTGAACGAAAACTGGTTAATGGCCGTCATCACCGGGCAGAGGATGTCTCTGGATTTAAAATACCGCTCCCCTATTTTTAAAAAAAATTCCACGTTACTGGTGTGATGCAAGGCATGTGATTTATCTCTTCTTTAATTTCATTTATTTGAGAGTTTGGATTTGAACCAATCGTGTGGGTTTTGATCTGTATATATGTGGATGTTTAATGATGAACTTGCTGGTATTACTGGAGTCATTAATTTTTTTAAAAAACTAGTTTGAAAGGTGGTGTTTCTGGGCTGATATGGGGATTTGTTTCTACTGGGACATTTTTACAATGAAAAGATTAAAGAATGAGGAGCATTAGCTTGTTTTCAGTTTAGAAGGATCGGGCATTATTTTTGCTTGAGGGAAGAACGCAAAGCTTGGAAAGTTTTTTTACTTTAGTTTGTAGAAGCCCTGATTGAAGTTAGATGTGTGAAACAGTTTCTGCTGGAGAAAGGAGTTAGTTTTAAGCTATTAGGAAATAGCTTGCCTCAGCATAGGGACTTTGGTTTGGAAGTTTTAGTCTGGAAATGTTTGGTGGAAACCTAAAGGAGTAATTCAAAGCCAAACTCCATTTTGTGACTAATCAAGGAAGAGGCTACTAAAGTCTCAACCCCAAAAATTAAAATACAGTGATGTTAAACCAATAGACTTAAAAAAAAGTAAACTGTCTCTCATATTTGAGTACTGTAAATTGACAGTGTTAGGATAAATAGGATTGTGTGTATTTTACTGAGTGTTTTGAAATCTTTCAAATTGTACTATAAATAAGCTTTTTGGTTTACTCTATCTTCATTTCTTTTGTGAAATAAACATCCATTTTAATGTTAAAACAAAATCAACATTGTGTACATGTGTTTCAGTGAAAGACCACCTCATTAAATAAAAACAAAACCGAAAGAATGATCTATCAAACCTGATTATATCTTGGAACTGATCTGTCTGGTAGTAATATTGGCAGAGATCCTAACACTAGCTATGGTGTTTCTAGCCTGTTTGTGTGAAACATCTGTTAATTCTCATCTATAACTGTGTGCACAGATCTATTTATTTAGTGTACCAGTATTTTGCAGGAAATTGAGTATTAGAATAATTTCCACATTTGATTCAAAACTGATTTCCATTTGATTCAGTAAACTTCCTGAATTACTGCTGAAACACTAGAAAAGTTGTTTTTACTTCACAGTCTACAAGAAACTTGGTCTGAATCAATCAGCTCCATTCTTTTTCTCAGCATCAGTTTAAGATGGGGGGGGGGGGAAACGTTTAAAGCAGATGTGTGAGGCAAGCTTTTTTTACACAGGCAGGTAGGTGCCTGGAACGCAGTGCTCGGGGAAGTGATAGAAGCATATACGATAGCAATGTTTTAGACGGATTTTGACAGACAAATGAATATGGAAGATATAGAGAGATGCAGACCATGTGCAGATAGATGGGATTGGTTTAGAATGGCATCATTGTTGGCACAGACCTCTTCATGTGCTTGACTGTTCTGTGTCCTATACCTTTCACTTCAATCTGGATTAACAAACTGCATCCAAATCATTCCTTCCATTAAGAAGCAAACATAGTTTGCAAGTAATTTACTTACTTATTTATTCCAGTCTATTCTAATGTTAGTTAATTGTCAAAGAAAAGGATTAAATTTCACAATGTTAGAATGTCCTAAAGCTGTTTGTAGGTAATGAAGTAATTTTTATCGCCCTACACCATATTGTAATACAGAGGTCCACCAGCCAGAATGTGCACAGCAGGGCCCAACAAGCAATAATGAGATACTTGACCAGATAATTTTTTTTTTTATTGGTGGTGACAGAGAGAAATGTTCACCTGAACTGTGGGGGATCGCCTTGGCTTTTATTTGACTAACATTATAAGATCTTATAAACCCAGTCAAGAGAGTAGATTAGGAATTGTTTTAACCTTCCATCCATGTTTGTGTATTAAAGCAAGGTCTCTACTCCTTTCCTACAGCAAAGATAATCTTGAAGTTGTTACTATATTTTAAAGTTTGAAAGAAACGCTAGGTACTTGGAATGATATATTTGAGACACCCAGTGTTAAGAGATGTTCACTATATTTTCCATTTTTCTCTTTAAAATTGGTGAATGAAGCATCTGAATGGATTCCATTGTGGAGAACTAGCATTCACTTGATGAAGGATTAAGTTTGGTCTTTGCTGGATCCTGTGGGATGGTATTGTATTGGCTTTAGTAACGCGTGAAATATGCTAGTGATATTAATTGACTGCTCAGGCATGCAAATATCATACTTGAGTCTCCTTCTGTCCATTGACACACTAAAGGCCTGTGCCACAGGCGAGTTATCTGGCAATGTGAATCAGGAACTGTGACTAATTTTCCATTTCTAAATGCAGGCTACTGAATATCCTTACCACCTCCCACAAAGCTGAGACCAGCTAATTAAACCATGACTTCAATTTTGAATCTCTTGTAGACTGAAATCCTGGGGTTAGGAGGTAGAACTCGGGCATGATCTTATTGGGAAGAGCAAATGGAATAAGGTAACAGAAAGCCAATGAAGTGGGAAATATCAATGGATTTTTAAGGTAGTTTGATTTCTCAAGGATAGACATTGGACAACGTAATGAATATGTAGTGGGTGAAGTGAAGATCTAAGTAATTGCAGGTTTGTTGGATGTTGTGGTATTTTCCTGTTTGTGGGGGAAAATTGTACTTAAACTTTAAAACTTATATCATTTCGTAAATGTTTTTATTTTACTCCTTTCGAGGATGCAGATATCCCTGGCAAGACCAGCATTTCTTGCCCATTCTGAATTGCCCTCATTTTGAGAGCCGTGCTAGATTATTTCAGAAAGCATTACACATCAGTACATTGCTCTGAAGACCCAGGTCAGACTAGGTAAAGTCAGCAGATTTCCTTCCCTTTAGGGCAATAGTGAACCAGATTTTTTTTTTTTGACAGCAATAGATAATGTTCCATGGCAACCATTACTGAAGCTAGATTTATGTTCCAGAATTGTTAATTGGATTCAGATTCCACCAGCTATCATTGAGATTTGAACCCCATGTATCTAGCGACTAGTAATTCGGACTGTGCCTCTAAATTACTAGTTAAGTGACATTACAACTATCCCACCACATTTCTATACAAGTTATGGTACCAACTGGTACCAGAATGAAGCTAGTTTGATAGATAATAGGCTTTATTTTGCAATTTGGCTACTCTTGTGGTCACTCATGAAAATATAGTCAACTGAAGTTACTAGTGTGATCTGTATGACAATTTAGAAAGATCATAACATAAACAGCAGAAAACTCCACCCTTTTTGCAGCAATATCCTTTTATACATATTCAATCCCAGTGAAGTATCCTAATTTAGTTGATTTAATTCATTCAACTGATGAGGTCATAATTTTCTTTTGGACTTTCTGCTCCTTCATTCAACATGACCCTCTCTGTTACTGTCTTCCAGACATAGAAAGCTATGGACTGCCTCTCTAAATCTTAAGGGAAATCCCAGGGCATTTTCATAGAATCCTTACAATGCAAAAAGAGGCAGTTTGGCCCATGGAGTCTGCAATGACCCTCCGAAGAGCATCTCACCCTTCCCTATCCTGCATGAGGTTTTTACCAATTCACTTACTCTGCACATCTTTGGACTCTGGGAGGAAACCCACCCAGACACTCCATAAGACAGTTGTCCAAGGCTGGAATCGAACTAAGGTCTTTGGCTCCGTGAGGCAGTAGTGGTAACCACTGTACTACTATGCCTGCAGAACATTTTGCCAACCCTTTTTCTTGGACTGCTTTATTTAAAAAAAAAAGAATTCTTTCCAACCTGCTTAACTGTCCTCTTGCTGATATGAAACCGTTCTTCATAAAAATAAATAATATCTGATTGTGTCCTTTGAACTTCTATCTTTCTATAGTCATAAGAATTCTATTACATAAATGTTTCATTAAGTTAGCTGCCCAGGTACTCAGCTGTTCACTTAAGTTGCAGGATTTGTTGGATATGATGTTTGTATTTGCTGTTCAAAACTGACCACTTTAAAAATGTTACCTCTGCTGAAAACTGAAATAAATGTTCCTATACTTTTAGAATCCAAATTACTAAATAATAATTCAAAACTTGCATCGTGCATAACGTAAATTGATAATTGTAAAGAGCCTATCTTTTCATCATTTTGTGCTTCTCAAAACTGTGGACTTAAATGGAAAACAAAACTGTTTGAAACCCAAGTTGTAGAAGGATAGCTGCATATTTTGAAAGTAAGGAATTTGATACCTGTTGTGGACTTTGTCTGTATAGCAGTGGGTTCCAGCAATATGCAGAAGAACTGGAGCAGAGAAGTTGTCTAGCAATACTTGTCTCACGAGAAACCGAGTTAATGGTTTCAGAACAATAAATACCGTGATAGGCAGTGGAAGGTTGTGGTTTAAATCATTTGGAGTAGGAAATTAGTGTTACTTCTATTCTACAAGAAATATTTCCAACTAATGGAAACACATGATTTCAAATAATATTTTTTAAAGTTGTTCTTCTGGTGTCCCTGCTCTAGAGACCAGCTGTTATCTGACAGCCTGTGGAATAACATCTTAGAGAAAGGAAAGTTGTGGGGATTTTAGGGAAAGATATTTATGAAAAACAGCTGCTTCAAATGCATTCACTGGCATGTGGTATGTTGAGCATGAAGCAACAATTGTCCTTTGCACAATTAACTGCTTATATCTGAACACAACACATCTCAAATCCTGTCCTCCCACCATCCACGACGCTGCTGAGCATCTACCATTTTAATCACTACACCTTTGGTGGCTGTGCCTTCAGCCTCTGAGGACCTAAGCTCTGGAATTGCCCCTCTGAAATTGTTGTCCTTTGTTCTTCCCTTTCCTTTTTTAAGAAATTATTTAAACCTACCTCTTTGATCAAGTTTTTGGCCCTCTGCCCTGATATTTCCTTCTGTTCCTTGGTGATCATACAAAGTCTTGTGGCTTGCATTTGTGATGGTACTGATGATTAATGCGCTTTGTATTAGGTGTAACTCATTGAAAATTGGGAAAACCAGTTTTCTTATGCAAATATTATTGCTTTTTGTGTGGAAATTGCAGACCATGAATATCATGGAATTTGACAATAAGACCAAAGCTATGCTAATTTTTAACCAAGTGTACAGCTGAAATGCTCATGAGAAATTAATTTTCCCTAGAACCAAAAAGCTTAGAATATTGGAGAGTATAATTGTTGTGACATGAAGATAACCTGCATACCCAAGCCTAATTAATTTTCAATTAATAGAAATTAATGTTCCAATTTATTTGCATGTTTAGTAAATCCATTAAAGGCAAGAAATAGGAAATATGATATGTGAAGTGTAGTGAAAATGCTTGGTCAGGTTAATCATCTGTGTGTTACCACTCTGAATTAAACTTGCAATGATTCAACTCGTGGTGATCATTATTCTGTGTAATGTATTATTAAAATGCTTTGTGCCCTTTAATTATTATATTAACCATACCTGTGGTACAAAGTATAGTTTCACAGGAAATTCTGGTACCTTGGATCTCATTTGTATTCTCAATACATTTGAGTGAGTCACTATTCATATGACTCATTGTTTAGACACATCTTGGTTGTGCTTGTGCCAAAGATTTGTGCAAGTACAATTTCATGCCTCATAAAGAAAACAAAATTCACTGTGCTTCTATAATACATTTTAATTCTCTCACATGGAATTGATCATTTAACTCAGAATTTTTAAAAAATTAATGGATTTTTGCAAATTGTTCCCAATTTGAACAGTCATCTCATCTCTATACTCAACAGAAATTAGGCTCAGATGCTACCATGATAGCCTAGAATTTCTTTTGAGTTTTGAGGAGAATGTTTATCTTTCGTTATTCGTCTTCCTCAGAGGAATAAATACATTGAGAATTCATAACTACAGTGTCTAAGAGAAGGAAAGGCTCAGTGAGTCATAGCCTGTTTTTGTTCCATTTTATGATGTTTACTGTCAAAACAGGCATGCAAAGATTTAAGGTCATGTTGTATTTAGAATTCTTTACCCAATCTGGCCCTTGTGACTTTAAATGAATGCATTCTGTATCCCAGCCTCTCACTTGTATACTTGCTGTTCCCATTTCGCCTATGTCTGGCTGTCAAGGTGAGTTGCCTTCAAAACTGGCAGTGGCTAATGATGAAGATGAAGAGCAGTCCCACATACGTGTTTGGCTCTCTTTTCTTTTCTCTCATCCCCTCTCTAATACACTCTTCATGCCTTCTTCCAAGTGAGGAAGTACCTCTTCTGATGTGTGTACAAGTCTGATCATACGTGAAAGTTTCTGGAACTTCAGAACATGTTTCTTGGGGAGGCTGCAGTTTTTTCTTTGTCAGGATAACCAAGTGGCAAAGGTGTGTGTGTGTTGTGTGTGTGGAAAAATACAGGCAATGGACTTTGAATAAAAGGTTATTGAGAATGTGTGTCTGTTGTGAACTACAATAGTACTTCTGTGTCTATACTAACATAGAAGTCAAGATGTGAGAAAATACTGAAGATTGTGGCAGGGACTGGGAATTTTCTCAGATCTTATTCTCACTTTGTGACACTTTTTTTTGGACTATGTAAGAGTTTGAGTTCATAACAGGGGTTGGTTTTAAATCTTGTGGTTTGCACCAGTGGTGGCGCTGATGATTAATGAGTTTTGCATTGGCTGCATTGATTTGAAAATTGGGAAAACCAGTTTTCTTATGCAAATATAATTGCTTTCCTTATGGAAATTGCAGACCAATATCGTGGAATTTGATGATAACACCAAAACTATGCTAATTTAACCAGTCTACAGCTGAAATACTCATGAGAAATTAATTTTCCCTACAACCAGAAAACTAGCCATTCTTGGAATATTGGCGAGTACAATTGTTGTGACATGAAGGTAACCTGCACACCCAAGCCTAATTAATTTTAAATCCTAACAGGGCCTCAGGAGTGAGCATTCAGATTTACCTTTTCTGAGCTTGTCATTTTCACAAATCAAATTCCAGACAGTACTCAAAATGATGACTGCCTTCAACTAATTGATCTTGAGTTGCTATCCAGTGTTTTGTAATTTAAAACAGTTTGGGGTCTGTGTATCTGTCTCTTTCTTCAGTTAACCTATTGTTCACACTCATTTAGTATTGTTCTTTTGCTCTATCAACTTTCTTACATGTGTATTCACCACTATTAACCTTGCACTTTCTTGCTCATGGTCTTACTCAAGTTTGCTCACTTGAGCTCCATAGCAATGAATCATTTTAGACTTGACTGTTTACTAAACCCTGTACAGATATAATATCGGTGATACCCAGTACCCACACAATCTGATTTGTTTTTGCATCAACAATCCGTACAAGTGAAAAACTTGGCAGCATTGAACATGTCCCATGAGAGATTTGAATTCCATGCAATAGTCTACATTACTAATTGATGTAATCCTCCTTCGTTTTCTTTTTTCTCTTGTGATTTTATTTTCCCAAATGCATTTTTCTTGCTCCATTAGTGTCTGCTAGTGTGACTATCACTCTTTCTGGCCAGTTTGATGTTCAACCTTATTTTGTAGGACAGGAAAATTAAAATATGCAGTCTTTCCATGCAGTGACAGTGATATATTCAAACTGCATCTTATTTTAACATCTGCAGTCGTCTTGTTTATGTCTCTTCCCTGACCTTGTTTTCCAAGGATTGTGCCAATTGATGTTCGATTATAGGCAAAGTACTGTAGTGTCTTGCTACTGCCTTTCACAGGATGGTTAACCAGGAAACTCTCCTGGGTTTACCATCTTCCATCTTATAGGAAGGACTTGCAGGCTGGCAATCATCCGCTTAGCTACATTGCAGATGCACCTTTTCAAGGCGAGCACATGCTGGAATGTAACTCAAACGTGTAGCTTCAGCTACAGAGATCAACACTATGACTGAACCCCAAGACCTCCATCTTGTGTATGTATTTCTCAACTCTGCCTATTAACATGCCTCATTCGCAATCTCAGGCAACATTACTGTGAACTTCTTAATTTCTCTTTTTTTTCACTTTGACCACGTTGATTTGTGCTAATTTTGTGATCATCTTGTTTCTGGTCGTAGTAGGGTTTAGGCAGTCTGAACACTTTTCTCACATGGGAGTTTTGGTGCTCATCATGTGAAATATTTCATAATCCCTTAGTATTGGCTAGATTTGAATCCAAGGATTGAACAGCATGCTGATAATAAACTGTCCACATCCCTCCAATCTTTAAAAATATTTTAATTGTGTAATTAATGATGTAAACTTCACTATAATTCCTTTGCATGAGTGGATTATTCATGGTTTCTTGGTAGAGATTAATTGTGAGGGGGGGGGAGAAAAGAAGTAAGCTTATTTTCTGAAGGGAGATTGAAGTCTCATTCATCAAGACAAAATTTAAGGAGCGAAACTTAAAGTATTTGTGGGTATATAATGACCAGAGCCAGTGCTGTAGAAATGGATATGGAAGATAAACATTGCAGAAAAATAAAGTATTGTACAATGTTAATGAACTGCATGAAGGTTGCAAAATATAAGGAGAGATAGTTCGGCATAGTCCTACCCTGAAGCGGAAACAAGACTGTAATACTTTGAAATAAATCTACTAGTTTCACTGAAGCTCCATTTTGAAGGCTACAAGATAAGATCGACCAGAATATGTGAAGTGCCAATTTTACAGATTTTCCTTCTGGACTGTTATATTTTGATATAACTGCTGACTTTGATCCTAGTCTACATTTTGTTTAATACGATTTGGAGATGCCGGTGTTGTGTTGGACTGGGGTGTACAAAGTTAAAAATCATACACCAGGTTATAGTCCAGCAGGAAGCACTAGTCTTCGGAGTGCTGTTCCTTCACCAGGTGGTTGTGGAGTATGATATCATACAGCTACTCCACAACCACCTGATGAAGGAGCAGTGCTCTGAAAGCTGGTGCTTCCAATTAAACCTGTTGGACTATAACCTGGTGTTGTGATTTTTAACTTTGTTTCGTATGGGTTGACAGTCCGGGTTTTCCACTAACCACACTAGTAGAACTAGTGAAGCAAATAATGATGCTAATTATCTTTTATTCACTTGGTTTAACTGTAGTCAATTCTGCTTGTGAGATTTCAGTTTCAGTTTGAGATTGTGCATGTAACAAAGAAATGTTTTCAAAGTCCAAGTAAATGATTACTGTTTAACTGGTTGGAGAGTGTGCAGTACTACATACTTCACTATAATTTGTTTGTAGTGAATACTTAGTCACGTTGAAGATCAGTGCAAAGACACTAAATGCTATTCAATCATTTTAGCTATGGTTGACTCACTTTGAACATACTGGCATCCAATTTCCTGGTTTGAAAGAGGCATCACATCTCTGATGAAGTGAACTTTGTTTCCTCTGCAAGTTGGGACGGCAAAGATATAATGTGGTGATGCCAGTTGTGTTCAATAACATTATTACATTGCATAACAAAGAACAATACAGCACAGGAATAGGTCCTTTGGCTCTCCAAACCTGTGCTGACACATTTTGTCCTTCAGTACTAAAACCATCTTCACCTACAGGATCTATATCACTCTCTTTCCTTCCGATTCAAGCTTGAATGCTGCTACATGTGCATAAAATCACATCAGTGGTACTTATTTTTCCTTTTGCTACTGTTAGCAAAAGGACTTCCTCGCTACATTTCATTAGCTTCTGAACTGAAGAAAAGATATTACATTGAGGCACAAGCTTGATTTCCTCCCAATAGAGAATTAAATGGTGTGCATCTATTGGAAGGAAAACCTATCAGTAGGTAATTTGGCATCTTTTGTTCAGCTTCTAGCGGTAAAGCGTTTCTGAATGGTTCATACAGATATCTACAATCCCTTCTTCCAAAAGCAAAACTGAATTATTTGTAGTTATTTTTACCTGGAGGTTAAATTTAAAAATATACAGTTGAGAATATATTAAGTTTCCAATTTCATTTTTCACCTCTTCATTTGATTATAGTACTCCTAGCGTTTGATTATAGTACTGTTGTGAACACAAACATTTATAATAATAAACTATATGAAGGACTGAAAGATATTGAACTGTTTAACACTTTCTTGAATAAGACATGTTGATAGCTCTTAATTGCTGGAACATCTGTCTCTGTACAAACAGTTGCTGAGCAGCCTTGGCTGGGTTTAACTTTGCTTCAAACACCTGGGAAGTCAGATGAGAGAAGGAACAGTAAGAATGAACAAAGCCACAAAAATCTCCCTCCCATTCTCTTGACTGCAATTTGGAAACTTGATAAAGTCAACACGTCAGTACTTTAATTATCTAGTAAACCCTGAGAAGCTGTGACCACTTTATAAAGGCTTGGTTTCCAATTGAACTGCTGCTTTGTGTAAGAAAATATTCCATCAATATGTAGCTGGCAGCAATTTGATATTGTCAACAAGAAGCTTGGCACATTGTGAGGAGTCATTAAGAGCTTTGTTTTGCAGGCTGTTGGTCAATAAGGATGGTCAATCCTGTTTTGTTGTAAAATGTCAACTCTGTATAGTCATTGTTGTCCTGTGCGAGTGAGTGTTTGGGATTAAAAGGTGTTATGATTCTAATTTTGGATCATAGTTTAGATGTTGACCAGTTTTGCCATTCGTTTTAAGAATAAGTTTACATTATAATAAACACATTATTTTGAGTTCGTTGAACTCAAGTTTTTTTTATTTGTGATAGAATAACAATTGGCCATTTAAACAATCATATTAATGTGTGGCCTGTGATGTAGTGGACTTTGATTATCAACACATTTTTCCTGTCCTATTTGTAACATTAAGCATCATGGATATCAGGTCTCCAATATCTATAGGTGTCTGCAATGAGTATTAGATATCTAATTAGTAAATGTGGAGTTACAAAACCAGAACTTGTGCACAACAAACTATATGTATGAGTTCCAGCAGTTGAACCTTGGAACTATGGCAAATCTTTCTCTTCCCTATATTTGGGTACTTTTATACCCCTGTTGTGACTGTGCACTAAACATTGAACCCAGGATCTGCGTGGCTTTCCCACACAATCTGTGATGTATTTATGTTTATACACTAAGTCGTTGAATGGACTAGACTCATTAGTGAATATTCGTCACTTACGAGATGCAGATTGCTATTTCTGTTCCAATATTATTTTCAAGAAATTAAACAAGTAACAGATTGGTATCTCGAGTGTGAAGGTGTAGATTTGGAATCAGTGCATTTCCTCTTTGCCTTGTACTAAGCCAAGTCTAAGCATTCCCCAGAGACTCCTTAAAGGCATGAGAATAAAAAGGTATGAGTAACCTATTTTGAGAATTCCCTCCCACTAGGGGGGATAATAGGAGGAATAATGGGTAGTGATTCAAAGAGCAAAGACCCCAGTCCCTTAGTTAAAGATACCAGGGTTGAATCTCTATGGAAATGCATTATTCCATTCACTTGACTTTAAAGATAGCATGTATTGTAGGTTGTTGGTATTATGGTTCCTAGATGAAGAGGAACTGGAAAGTTATCTTTATTTTTACAAATGTGAAGATTTTGTTTGTTTGTTTGTACTGTCCAGTTGATCTGAATTTAATGCTCAGTGAAAAGGTGTATATTACAGAGGTTCTGGAGTAAAGTCACTAAAGAAGCAAATACATTGTTGGACTCACTTTGATTTTAAAGTATTTAGGCAACATGTATTGCAGAGTCATATTTCATGGTATAAATGGTCTCTAGATAAGGAACTGGAAAGATATCTTTATTTTTACAAATGTGAAGGCACTCTTGTATTGTCCAATTGTTTTGATTTCATGGTCAATGATAAGGTGGATAAAATCACTACAATGCTGGCGTGCTATCCTTTGAACTTCATTCCAAGTCTAGACTGTCTCTCCAGTTCAGACTGTTACTACTATTACAAGTCAGTTTTATTCAAGTTGAGGCTGAGATCCATCCTTGCCCACTTAGTTTGCTATGCTTTTGTGAGACTAGTGCAGTAATCATGTCTCTGAAATGATTAATCAAGACAATTCTTTTGGATGGAAGATGGCGGGGAATGGGTAAGTTTTGATGTTGCAGCAATTTGTAAACCAAGGTATTGCTACTGTTTGATTCAGTCTGAAGTTCCCAGTTAGACTAATTAAAACTTGCTAGGCTTTACAATCATCTTCTAGGACATTGTAACTGCATCACATGTGGTGACCTGAAATTACTTGATGTACATTTAGTTATGGAGATCTAATTAAATTTCACTTGATAGAGTGAATGAATTTGACTCCTGAGTGCTTTCAATTTTTCTGATGAACAGACATGTAAAACTAAGTGTTAAAATATGCAGATTTGAGTGGGACATTATTTTGAATTGCTGCTGTTTGGCCTTTGTCTCCTTTCCTTGCCTCACATTCTGATTATTCCCGATTGCCCTTCTAGGTTAAGGGAGGCAAAGCAAATTGTTGCATACATAACAGTGGCTACAAAGCAATAAATCAATAACTAAAATTTTATTTTTCTCAACCTCCAGATAATCTAAAGCACTTTCCTGGCTATGATGTTCTTTTTGAGGTGAAACCATAGTTGCAATGCACCTTCACACTGACTACATTATACCATTAATGCTTTTCATTGAATAAGGACAGAACAAATTAACATCTAACACCATTTAAATATTCAGTCAAGTGAATAAATCCACAGTGTTCATTCAGCTAAATAAATTAATTTGATCTTGCACCCTCTCTACGCTGCTGCTTGGAGACTGATGTTGATCTGACACCTTGCATATAATTTTGTCCTCCGGTTAATGTTCCTGTTTCTGATATTGGCACATGCCCAAAAAAGTTTTACGAAGTGTTTACAGCATAGAAACAGGTTACTTGGCCCAGCAGGTCCAAGTTGGTGTTTATGCTTGACACTGATTTCTTCCCTCTCCTTGATCTAACCTCATCAACATATCCTTTTATTCTTTTTTTCTTCCTGTTTTTCTACCTTTCTGTTAAATTGTCATTTTGTAACTACTTTGTACATTATCGACTGCGGAGGTAAATTGCTTTTGAAACAAAGTAGGTTTGATCAATCTTATGGATGAAATACAAAATAATTATCTTACCTCCACTTTCACAGCACACGTGGATTCTGAGATTGCACAATCGTGAGAAGTGGGTGTAGAAATGTTGGTGGAGGTGACTAAGTTTTTTTTTGTTTAAGTAACCAATACCCATGAGGTAACTTAAACTGCAGAAAGAAATGTCATTGAATATTTTAAGGAAACAACAACTGTTAATTCCAAAAAATGCAGGAAGGACTAGAGGGTAGAAAATGTTACTCCTATTTGAAGAGTGAAAAATCAAATTGGCCAAAAAACCGTTTAAAATGGTAAGTCACAAACATTAATATAGGATGAAATTACTGGGTACTTATGAAGGAATAAGTAAATCAGGGTCAGAGACATGTATTCTCTAATTTTTTTTTCCAATTGTGCGTGGCCTCTTTAAAATGTTTACACAACTTGCATATTTGGTACCTTTTAAAGAGTCCAAGTTGTGCGGCCTGTATTGTGTTATATATCGCACTTAGTATGTTCTGGATGTAGGTTTGCTCTCTGAGCTGGAAGGTTCATTTCCAGACATTTCATCACCCTACTAGGTAACATCTTCAGTGGGCCTCCGGGCGAAGCACGACCGCTGATTCCTGCTTTATATGTTTGGCTTTCAAGATGTTACCTAATAGGGTGACGAAACGTCTGGAAATGCACCTTCCAGCTCAGTGAGCAAACCTACATCCAGAACCTCAACCTGAGCTACAAATCTTCTCAAAATTCACTTGAAAATCTTGCAAAAAACATACTAAGTGAATTTTGAGAAGATTTGTAGCTCAGATTGAGGTTTGGATGTAAGTTTGCTCGCTGAGCTGGAAGGTTCATTTCCAGACGTTTCGTCACCCTATTAGGTAACATCTTGAAACCCAAACACACAAAGCAGGAATCAGCAGCAGTGCTTCGCCTGGAGGCCCACTGAAGATGTTATCTAGTAGGGTGATGAAACGTCTGGAAATAACCGTCCAGCTCAGCGAGCAAACCTACATCCAGAACCTCAACCTGAGTTACAAATCTTCTCAAAATTCACTTAGCATGTTTTTTTTGCGAGGTTTTGATGATGTCATCACTGTATCATGATATGTGACCAGAAGGTACAAACGTCTTGGACTCTGTTTTAACTTTGTTACTTGAAGGATGATACACTAATGGAAGCATGCTAATCTTTCCAACCACAAAAGCTAAGAATAGTCCAGGCAGGTATGTGCTGGTGAATCTAATGTTTGAATATAGCAAAGAGCTGTAATAAACACTATCCTTATTATGCTATCAATGTCTAATTCTTGTGTTATGGCAATGCTTATGCTTGTGTCAGGTACAAATCTGAAAATGTGTTGCTGGAAAAGCGCAGCAGGTCAGGCAGCATCCAGGGAACAGGAGAATCGACGTTTCGGGCATAAGCCCTTCTTGTACCTGTCAGGTACAAATGCCATGCTGGAGGCAAACCACACATCATCTGATATGGGGATGTCCAGGTAGTTTAGATTAGATTACATTACAGTGTGGAAACAGGCCCTTCGGCCCAACAAGTCCACACCGACCCGCCGAAGCGAAACCCACCCATACCCCTACATTTACCCCTTACCTAACACTACGGGCAATTTAGCATGGCCAATTCACCTGACCCTGCACATCTTTTGGACTGTGGGAGGAAACCGGAGCACCCGGAGGAAACCCACGCAGACACGGAGAGAACGTGCAAACTCCACACAGTCAGTCGCCTGAGGCGGGAATTGAACCCGGGTCTCAGGCGCGGTGAGGCAGCAGTGCTAACCACTGTGCCACCGTGCCGCCCACCAAGTTGAAAATTTGTGCAGCTGCTTAAATTGAACATTGGTCAGGGAGCACTGATCTTTCAAAAACAGATTGTCATTGACAGTTTATTGAAAAGTTTTTTAAAAAGTGGCATTAAAGTGGACTTGGAGTACATGAAAAAATATTTCATGCCCAGCCACTGCCATACAGCTCATAGTTGAGAGTTAATTGAAGGAGTGGAAGTAAAGGGAAGAGATTAAGTGAAGTTTCTCAGATACAAAAAGATTGGAAAATTTACGTTCTATTGGATATGTCTTTGATATTAAGGGAATAATATCAAACAAACACAGAATGCTGAAAAAACAGCAGCTTTGGAGAGAGAAACAGTTATTATTTTG
This sequence comes from Chiloscyllium plagiosum, assembly GCF_004010195.1. NCBI lineage: Eukaryota > Metazoa > Chordata > Chondrichthyes > Orectolobiformes > Hemiscylliidae > Chiloscyllium > Chiloscyllium plagiosum. The sequence continues at coordinate 16,806,636 of NC_057747.1, read as the reverse complement.
AGTTTGTTGTGACTTCAGTTCTCAAAAGGATAAGGGAATTCACTGATCTTGAGTCATGAAGTATTCTGATAAATGTGTGAAGTTATTTCACTTTCTGCTGAAAGCAACAAAATATGGGTAACATGAAAAAAAGTGCTGGTCAGAATATGGAATCCTTTGAGAAAAATGATAGTTAAAACAGGTATAGTTTATTCTTTTTAAATTGTGTAGTTGATTGTCACTATACTTTTTTTATTTTCAAAGCAGGATTGATTTTTGTGTATACGTGTGTGTGAGCGCGACCAAATCTGCGTAAGTCTGATGTGCACACCAACATGCTCCCATACTGTAACATTTTGTGATTCTATGACCCCTGAATTCAGTGAGGCTCAGTGGACATGAGGCTCAATAAGGACAGTGGACATAAAGAGAATGTTTCTCATCAAGATCTGATAGAAATGGTATAATCAGTGATTTGAAGCTTTTGCCTACCCAATAGAAATGAATCTGACCGCCTCATTTGTGACAAAGTAATAAACTGGGCTGAAATTAATGAGCAGTTCAGTTTGCATCTTTACTTACTACAAGACATTAGCAACTGAGAGAACTTTGAACAGCTGAGTCTAGCCCTTTTGCTAGATTTTGTTCTATCCTAAATTTTGTAAATACAGAGCTCCCTTCATTAAAGAAGTTAGCAGACCTTCATACACCAGTACATTGCTGTAAATTAATATAACCATCTGCATGCCTTTTATGACATACTTCAGACCTGGCTAGACTTGATTAGGCCTTAATAATCCTTCCTCTTGTTTCTCGAAGGAATACCTTATTCAAGGAATGTGGTGATGATGGTGGGGAAGGAAGAGGAGGACTACAAAAATGCACCCTAAGAGCAATGCAATTTTTATGTGGACAAGAACAATTAATTTTTTTCTCTCATGATATTCTTGTGGTTCTTAATGTAGAATAATGGAATAGAACAAAGCTGTTCAGCCCACCAGCTAAAAAAAATCTATTTAATCGAATCCCACCTTTGTGCTCTTCATTTATACTTTGAGGTTACTGGACTTCCAAATGCACCTACCTTTTAATACAATGCAATTTTCTGTCTCTACCACCTTTTTTTCAGCTAATGAGTTCTGGAGCCATCCTCTGGTGAAAAGAAATCAATCCTCAACTCTGATCTGATCTTATTCTACCTTTTTAAAATCTGTGACCCCTGGTTATTGATCTCTGCTTTTAGAAATAGATACTATCCACTGTATCTTCTCGAGAATATAAATAGGAATTGGGAGCAAATGTAGGCCATTTAGCCCCTCAAGCCTGCTTTTCTATTCAAAATAATGGTGATTTGACTGTAACCTCAAATCCATCTTCCCATCTGTTCCCATCCCTCCTAAGTTTTCACCTGCTTGCATTAGTCCTGTAAAGTGGAGAGCAGTGCTATAAGAAGCATGGTTGCTGGGATAAAATTGGTGTTTATCCAATTCCAGCTTAATTTTTCTACTATTGCAGTCTAAGCTTCTGCCAAAAAAGATCCCATTTGCATTCTTGACCACCTTGTCTACCTATCCTGCTATATTCAAGAATTTGTAGACATGCACTCCAAACTCCTTTTTTTTTTCTCAATGCTTACAATAAATGGTAGCACTTTGACATGTTCATTTGGCTTGTTGCTATTCACTTTATTTCTCATTTTTCAGATTGGAAAATGAAATTCATTGTTCTGTCTGCTTGATTTTGGTAGCTTCCTACAGTCTACAACATTTTTTCACATGATCAACCACAGAGTCAATTTTACATATCTCATGTAAACTTATTAATCCTACACCTTGCAGTTAAGTCTAAGTCATGAAAAGATACCACAAAAAGCAAAGGATTCAGCGTGGAGCCCTGAGGGACACACTAGAACTAATCCCCCAGTCACAAAAACAACCATCAATCATAGTCCTTTGCTTTCTGTTGTTGAAACAGTGTAGAATCAAAATTGTCACTTTTCCCTGAATCCTGTGACCTGTTAGTGTTATGATCTTTCTGGCATGTAGGACCCTGTCAAAAAAGTTGCTAAGATTAATATGGATTGCCTCAACTCATTGCAGTCTTCTATATTCCTTGTTACCACTGCAAAGAAACAATCAATATATTTCGATTCATCCTTCCTTTAGTCATTCTATTCTGACTGTCCGAACTTATTTGTCAAATAAATGATGGTTTATACGATCTCTCACAATTATTTTCATTAATCTGCCTGACAGTGGAGTTAGAAGGAATGATGTATGATTATTAGGACACTTACAGTTCCATCTGGCTAAAACTGTAATTGATGGTCAGAGACTTTCCTATTCTGATTTTGCATTCCTTAAGTTGGCACACATTTCATCTGGATCTGGTGGTTTCTCGATTTTCTTTTTTAAGAATGCATAAAAGCTTGAATATTTTCCATATTTATCCCATCAAATATTTGTCACCGTTCCTCTTAACTATAATTATTTATAGTTGTCCCTCTTTTGTGAAAAATCCGAAGTGCTCAAGAACCTTATCCATGCCTCTGTTTCCACAAGTTACGTTTTTTAAATTTCTAATTGGTCCTATTCTTAATTATCCTCTTGCTTTTTATGCATTTTAAAACATCTTTGTGTTTTACTCATCTGTTGTGAGAAGTACCTGTAACATGTCAGGTAGCTGTCAGTGATATCACTTGACATTACAACAGAAGTGAAAGGTCTTTAGAGAGGAAGATAAACAGTAATTTGAGATTCTGTTTTTGTCAGGAGTGCAAACTTACCCTCCTAATCAACAAAACACCATTGACAGGACTGTCTTCTGAATGTTGCTGTGATTTGGCACATATCCAAGCTTGCAGCTGTTCTAAAGTAAAGTACACTGTCCAAGCACTACAAATGAGTTCGTTCTGCTTTAAATGTTGAATAAAACACACAACATCTGTCCGAACAGCTTGCTGAATCTTTGTGGGTCTAACTACCCTAGTGGGTTATTTCTATAAATATTGCTTACATTTCAGTCACTAATGCTAAGTTCTTAGACTTCAGTAGATCACAGCTCCATCAGCAGTTAGAAAAAAATGTTTGTTGCTTCAGATGCTGTTGTGGAATCATACAGAAGGGAGTGAGGCTATTTGGCTTTCGGCTGAACCAGCTTCTTCAAAAAATTATCCAGTTAGTCTCACCATCCTGCTCTTTCTTCAGAGCCACGCAAAGTTTTCCTTTGCAGGGGTAGTTCATTTTCTTTTGAAAGTCTTAATTCAGCTTGTACCTCCCTTTCTGGCAGCGTAGTTTAATGCATGTTTTGTTTTATTCCTTCATCTCCTGTCTGTTTCTTCTGCATGTTATATTGGATCTCCATTCGCAGATAATTAACCCATTCAACAATAGAATCGATTCAATCTTATTTATTCTATCAAAAGCTCCATATTGTAAAAGCAATTGCTGTTTCTGGAGTTTTGCCACATGACTGAAATCCCACTGATATGAAGGGCCCTCATAATCTGTTGTCAATAGTAATTTTTTGTTACTTCAGCCAGATATATGATGAGGCAGTATTATGTTGTAATATCAGTTGTCTCTGTCTAATGAGAGAGTAGCTCCTGTTCTGGTAGTTCTTTACCTTCACTTACCTGACAGGATTTAGTATAAACAAGAATTAGACATGGGTAATATAGTATACAAAGATTCAATGGAGTTTTGTTACATTTTCTGTTATCAACGTATGTTACAATCCTAGCACTGCTATGTTTGGGTGAGTATTCAGCAGTTTAGTTGCTAATTTTGGCATGTTTCCTCCAGCATGCTATGTTGCAAATGGCACCAATATTAGATTAGATTAGATTAGATTCCCTACAGTGTGGAAACAGGCCCTTCGGCCCCACAAGTCCACACCGACCCTCCGAAGAGTAACCCACCCAGACCCATTTCCCTCTGACTAATGCACCTAACACTATGGGCAGTTTAGCATGGCCAATTCACGGAGAATGTGCAAACTCCACACAGACAGTCACCCGAGGCTGGAATCGAACCTGGGACCCTGGTGCTGTGAGACAGCAGTGCCAACCACTGAGCCACTGTGCCGCCCTGATGGAGATTAAGACCTTTTATATCTTTAGGTCACATACTTTGATACTATGAGCATGGTTTTTAAACGTGTATTGCATACTTGCTGTGAGACATAATATGATACCTCATCCCTGATACTATTCTTGGAAATCTTCACCTGATCTATTGTACTAGATTACAATATAATAAACTTGGGCACACATTAAACAGTGCACATTTGTAGATAATTTTTCTCATATTCATGCTACCTGTGTCCATAGTCTGGTGTATTCTGCCAATAAATACATACCATTAATTGCCACTCTGTTCACACGCAGTTCACATTTTGTCTCCTGAAGTTTTGAAAATAATAATTTCATCTTGGGAAAGCCTAACCTGAGAAATTGAGTATTGTAAAATGCACTCCTGGTTCATAAGTAACTTTGCAAAGAATTTCCATCTTTTTGTAAGAGTTTGATTCACAGTGCATTTTGTGATCTGAGCCGGACTGGGCCCTTCAGCCCATGATGTTGAGCCGACCACTGATCCTCATGTGTGCACCCTCAAATTTCTGTGACCATATGCATGTCCAGGAGTCTCTTAAATGTCCCCAATGACCCTGCCTCCACAACTGCTGCTGGCAACGCATTCCGTGCTCTCACAACTCTGTGTAAAGAACCCGCCTCTGACACCCCCTCTATACTTTCCTCCAACCAGCTTAAAACTATGACCCCTCGTGTTAGTCATTTCTGCCCTGGGAAATAGTCTCTGGCTATCGACTCTATCTATGCCTCTCATTATCTTGTATACCTCAATTAGGTCCCCTCTTCTCCTCCTTTTCTCCAATGAAAAAGTCCGAGCTCAGTCAACCTCTCCTCATAAGATAAGCCCTCCAGTCCAGGCAGCATCCTGGTAAACCTCCTCTGAACCCGCTCCAAAGCATCCACATCTTTCTTATAATAGGGTGACCAGAACTGGACGCAGTATTCCAAGTGCGGTCTAACCAAAGTTTTATAGAGCTGCAACAAGATCTCACAACTCTTAAACGCAATCCCCCTGTTAATGAAAGCCAAAACATCATATGCTTTCTTAACAACCCTGTCCAATTGGGTGGCCATTTTAAGGGATCTATGTACCTGGACCCCAAGATCCCTCTGTTCCTCCACACTGCCAAGAATCCTATCCTTAATCCTGTACTCAGCTTTCAAATTTGACCTTCCAAAATGCATCACCTCGCATTTTATCCAGGTTGAACTCCATCTACCACCTCTCAGCCCATCTCTGCATCCTGTCAATGTCCCGCTGAAGCATACAACAGCCCTCTATACTGTCAACGACACCTCCAACCTTTGTGTCGTCTGCAAACTTGCTAACCCATCCTTCAATCCCCTCATCCAAGTCATTAATAAAAATTACAAACAATAGAGGCCCAAGGACAGAGCCCTGTGGAACACCACTCACCACAGACTTCCAGGCAGAATATTTTCCTTCTACTACCACTCGCTGTTTTCTGTTGGCCAGCCAATTCTGTATCCAGCCAGCTATGTTCCCCTGAATCCCATTCCTCCTGACCTTCTGAATGAGCCTACCATGGGGGACCTTATCAATTGCCTCGCTGAAGTCCATATACACCACATCCACATCTTGACCATCATCAACTTTTCTCGTCACATCCTTAAAGAACTCTATAAGGTTTGTGAGGCATGACCTGCCCCTCACAAAGCCGTGTTGACTGCCATTAATCAAGCCATGCTCTTCCAGATGGCGCAAATTCTATTCCTCAATCCTTTCTAACACCTTGCAGATGACAGACGTGAGACTTACTGGTCTGTAATTGCCGGGGATTTCCCTATTTCCTTTCTTGAAGAGAGGAATTACATTTGCCTCGCTCCAGTCCTCAGGTACGACTCCAGTAGAGAGCGAGGATGAAAAGATCTTCGCAAGTGGCGAAGCAATTGCATTTCTCATTTCCCAAAGCAGCCGAGGACAAATCTTGTCTGGGCCTGGCGACTTGTCAATCTTAATGTTTGACAAAATTTTCAGCACATCAGCTTCCTCTATCTCTATCCATTTCAGCATGCACACCTGCTCTTCAAAGGTTTCATTCACTACAAAGTTCATTTCTTTCATGAAGACAGAAGCAAAAAACTCATTTAGGGCTTCCCCTACCTCCTCAGACTCCACACACACATGCCCTATGCTATCCCTGATCGGACCTACTCTTTCTTTGACCATTCTCTTATTCCTCACATAAGTGTAAAATGCCTTTGTGTTCTCCCTAATCCGTTCTGCCAAGCCTTTCTCGTGCCCCCTCCTGGCTCTCCTCAGACCATTTTTAAGCTCCTTCCTCACCTGCCTGTAAACCTGTCGAGCTGAGCTTGACCCTAGCTTCCTCCACCTTATGTAAGCTTCCTTTTTCCTTTTGACGAGAAGCTCCACCGCTCTCGTCATCCAAGGTTCCTTTATCTTACCACTTCTTGCCTGTCTGAGGGACATATTTATTCATCACTTGTAACAACTGTTCCTTAAACAGTCTCCACATGTCTATAGTGCCTTTACCATGGAACAATTGCTCCCAATCTATGCTTCCTAACGCATGTGAGTATGAGTTGGTTAGAAGGTCCTTCTCAGTTCTCCAACACAACAATTTGACTCCCAATGCTCTTCGCTGCTTAAACATCACCTACACTTGCCATCCCCCTCACCCATCAAGTTCCCTGTCAACTCTCATCCCCTGCTGCTATTCTTTGCCTTTCATTCCTCACACCACCCCTATACCCACAACAAATTCTCTATTGTTCTTTATCCAGTATGCATTGAGCATGGCAGACAGGGATAATGCAATGGGAATTGTTTTAATATCGTTAGAAAAACCATTACTCTTCTAATCTAAGAATCATTAATTCAAGCTCTTTATCATTTGATACTTGACCAAAATACCCAAGGGGCAAGATGTTGTAGTCCATTATTTTGCATTGATTTCTGTTGTGCATTGAAGTATGAAAGCTTCTTATAAGGTTTATTATTCAACCTGAAAAAAATATTGTAACTGTGTTGTATTAGTGGCTGTTTAATCCTGTTTGACCATAATAGGTTTCATGTTGTATAATATACATGATAGTAAGTGAGCACAGTTGAGCAAAATGAAAGGTCTTATCAGACGTGCAGCTAATATAGTTGAACCAATAAAGTGGGGCTCATTTTTACTTTTAGTTCAATTGATTAAGTGTTCTGTGGCCCACAAATGAGAGAGCATGACTACATCAACTGTATAGATCAAGGGAAATGCAGCTAAATTGTTTTTGCATTGAATCAGAAATGACCCCAATGCGCAATCCATTTTCTGAGTCAGCACTCTTGCACTCCAGGCACACCTGAGACAGGTACTAAAGTTTTATTCTGTTAAAATTGCACAACATCCCAAATGAGCTTGTTTTCACTTTAGTTCACAAAGTTTGTCACAGGTCAAGACAACAGATCAGAATTGAATTAGACACTCCTATTCTAAGTGTATCCTTGCCACACCTTGGCTTCCATTGAATCATAAATGGGAGTAGCTTTTGTTCAAGATTTATGTCTTGGGACAACCAATTTAGTTATGCAACTTCTTTTTGGGTGTAGACTAGACAATAATTCAATATGGAAGGCATACTATTTTATTTCTAATTGGTACTGAATTATTTATTGGAAGTATAAATTAAACCAAATGGAAAATCTGCATGTATGCATTGGAATTTGAGGAACAGTCTCAAGACCGTAAAATTGTTCTGAGTTTCTTTCCACCTTAAAACTTCCCGTTTATATGGAGTCAGGAGAAATATAGAGTAATAGAGGTAGGGAAAATGGGTCTGGGTAGGATACTCTTTGGACAGTTTGTGTGGACTTCTTGGGCCAAATGGCCTGTTTCTACACTGTAGGGATTCTGTGATTCTGAATTACATCAGCTTTTGTTAGCTAATATTTTTACATAGGCTGTAGAACTTTGCTGTTTCCATATGTGGCCATAATATTCATTTTCAATCATTATATGAATGTTAAACCATAACCACAACAGGTGTGATTAAATAGCATGAATAAAATTAGGAATATTTACAAAAGCAGCTATAAGCTGCTTGATTACAACTGATACCGTTTGATGACATCTGTAAGGAATGAGCATTCTACCTGAAAAATTGTATCTTTGTAAGACTATAGTGCTATAGACATGTAATTTTAGCCAGGTAATATGAGGCACTGACTCCACATTTGCTGATTGGTGAATAAAGACCGTGTAATCAAATAGCCAGCATGGACTGGTCATGTTTCTGATAATCAATTCTGCAAAGACATCAAAGCAACCTTATTTAATATCTGATTTAAATGAATCATGTTTATTCTTAGGCTCCGATTTTAAAATTATGCTTACTTTTTAGAATGTTTGTCTTGTATGACTAAATCCAGGTAGTCTTTGCTTTATGTATCCCAAACCACATTCCTTGGCTTTTTGTGTGAGAAGGTTCTCAACTATTGAGCTTCCTAAATGGATTCTTCCTCCTGTCTAAGTGTGGTGCAGCCCCAGCCGCCTCCTCTCTGCTGTCCCAGCTGCATCTTCCCAGTACAATCATATTCAAAGTTAGTGATCTGCTCTCTGCAGCCAAATCTTTGGTCAGTCTGTTTTTGCTGTGGTGATGCAATGTGTTTCTTGCTTCCCCACTAGGGCACAGACTGATTAGGGGCTGTTAATGTGAACTAAGTTAGTGAGTTTTGAGAAGATTTGTAGCTCAGGTTGAGGTTCTGGATGTAGGTTTGCTCACTGAGCTAGAAGGTTTGGTTTTAGATGTTTCGTCACCATGCTAGGTGACATCTTCAGTGAGCATCCGAATGAAGCACTGGTGGTGTAGCCCGCATTCTGTTTATATGATTGAGTTCCCTAGGGTTGGTGGTGTCATTTCCTGTGGTGACATCATTTCGTATGGTGATGTCATTTCCTGTCCTTAGAAAATTTGGATCCCATTTACCACCACCTGAGAAAAAGAATAGGAATTGACGTCTCCACAGGAATTGACGTCACCAACCCTAGGAAACTCAAACATACAAATAGAAAGCAGGCTATATCACCAGTGCTTCATTCGGAGGCTTGCTGAAGATGTTACCTAGGTATGGTGATGAAACGTCTGAAAATTAACTTTCCAGCTGAGCGAGCAAACCTAAATTCAGCATTATAAAGTAAACAGAACGAATGAGGGATTTAAAAAGTCAGTGGAGGAAAAGAACGTTTTCAATACTCGAGTAAACTGAACAAAAAAAACAAAATGTAAAAACTAAATAAATTTTAAAGCAACTTCTTATAATTATTTTCTCTTTGAATATTGAATGCAAGTTGATTTACATTTTTAGTTCATCAATTAATAATGTATCTGGAGTTAAAGTTTAAAAAAAAAGTAGTTACAAAAACATCAATAAAACTCTTAAAGGTCTGGTCCCTTTCATTAGGAAATCCTGGAAGTTGAATTGAAATCCCTATAGCTAACTTTATTTGCATATTTAATTTCTTGATAATCATTTCAAGTGTAATTGATTTGGATTTCAAAAGACTCCTTAATACTGGCAGATGTACCAAAGAAAGATTAAATTAACAAGGTTTCCTGAGAGGGGAAGGGGAAAGCCCAACTCCATCTCCTGCTTGATTAAGAAAAACTTTTTTAATAGGTTAATGTGAGAATCTACCCTACTACAAACTGAAGTTTTGCATGGAGTAGTTTTTAGTGGAATAAAAATGATGGAATATTCCAAATATGGCTAAATTGTAAATAGTTCTTCTTAAGGCAACATGTCACTGTAGTACTTGACTGGGCGAAAAAAATACTTTTCAGGAAAAATCCAGTGAATTAAATTTGTGTTTGGTAACCTTATATTAAAGGAATGATATTCATCAAAAGAAGAGGAGCCAAATTTGATAGTGTTCCAAGGTTTCTAAACTAGGCATAGATTTTTAGATACTGAGTGAAGGTGTCTCTGTTTGGACTGGTTGAATGAGACAAGCAGTCAAACAAAACTGACTGCTTAACAACAGCAACCTCAAACTCACCAGAAGAGAATGACAGAGAATAATTAATAAATTTTGCGACACATAAGTTAAATTATTATATTTTTACCTTTTAACATTTGCTCTCTCAACGATTAGCGTGTTGTAGCTATGAATGTGTACTACAGCAACTTGTTTAGACTTCCTTGATAGGACTTCCCAAACCTGTGACTTCAACTGTCAAGAGGAATAAAACCATCTGATACATGGGTATACTAGTACCTCTGAGTTCTGAGTCTCACACTGCGCTGTCTCGGAAATATATTGGGACTTGTTCGTCGTTGGTCACAATTCTAAAATTCCCTTACTAACAACTCTGTGGGTGCACGACACCTTAGATGACAACAGTTGAGGGCAAATGGGGATGAGCACAAAATACTGGCAGTGATGGTCACATCCTATGAAAAAATCTTTAAAAAAAGTTTTTTTGTTGTGAAAAAGCTAGAAAATATGCATAGGCTTTTATCTTTTTGTAACTAAAGCATGAACTCAGAAGTTACTTAGAATTCTTTTAAAGTAATTAAGTTTTGGTATCTCTCCAAACAAATAGCTGAGTATTTTAATTCAGTTACAGATGAAAGTGAGTAAACACTGACCTGACTAATCCTTTTGCAGGGTAATTGTTTCATGTGGGACTTGCACTTGATTTTTTTTTCTCTGTTTATTAATGGGTTCAATCTGAAATTGCTGATTATTTGTTGAAATTGAGAATAAGTTTTGTACTGTATTTAGATTTTCAGTTTTTTATTATTGCCCAAAAATCTGCAATTAACTCTGCTTCAGATGATTTCTTGTGGTCTTCCTTTGTTCCCAAATGAACAAAGAAGGCTGAAGAGAACGAAATAACACTTATTAACTCCCTTGTGTGTCAATTAGAAAGCTCAGTGCATTATTAATCTTCAAATGCATTGTTCTGTTGAAACACCATTCTAGTGGCAGCATGGGGTGGCACAGTGATTCAGGAGTTAGCACTGCTGTCTCAGCACCAGGGACACTGGCTTGATTCCAATCTTGGGTGACTGTCTGCATGGGTTTCCTTCAAGGGCTCTGATTTCCTCCCACAGCCCAAAGATATGCAGTTACATGGATTGGCCATAGCATCCAGGAAGGTGCAGGCTACATGGATTAGACATGGGAAATGCAGGGTTGTGGGGATGGAGTAGGGGTGTGGGTGTGGAAGGGATGGTTTTTGGAGGGTTGGTGTGGACTTTCTTGGCCGAATTTCCTGCTTCCACACTGTAGGGATTCTATGAAGTGTCTAAACTTATTTGTTCCTTTTGCTTTTCCTTCAGTTCTCTATTGTGTCACCCTGGGTTTATGAATGCCTAGGTCTATCAAAGCTCAATGACCTATATGAAATCAAGTGCAAAGTTTTTAAAGGATAATACTGAATTGCTAAAAATGACATAGAAATATCAAGTGCAATGCGTAATTTTGTTGTGTAATACTGTGATTTTCACTGATATTAAATATCAATTGCAAGAACGACAATGTCAACAATGCATAGAATAATTCTTTGTAAGGCGAGCAAATCACGAACTTACTGTGACAAGACAAAAATACCTATTGATGGTATTGCCCATTTAAAATTTTATGCCTGCCCATTTGTCGTGTCATGAGAGATTCCACTATGAATTGCTGCAATGTGCAAATGCAAAGAATAAGAAATGATGATTGTGTCCGTTAAACCTTTTTGTCCAATCTTCACTGCTATTGACTCTACCTGACAGCATATTCTCCATAGGAGGCAAGTTATCTTAAATGCTACTTCCATTATGCGTCCTTGGTATAGACATGATGATGTATAAATTTTGTGCTGCAAGAAATAATTTGCGTCAGAAGTATGTTGACTAGGCTAATATTATTGGTATGATTGTGTAGTATTCAGATTAAAAATAAAACTTATTAGTTACCCCCAACTAATTTGACCAATTCCCATTCAGTGTTGCTACAATGGGCTCGGTCACTGTGTTGCACCTAAAGTCTTCTAACATTTCTAATCTATATTTTGTTAAATTATTTGTATTGCTTTGCTAACTTTTAAGTGTATTGAGATATTACAAAATCAACTTCCAGTATGCAGTGATGTGTGATTTGTGCCTGGCTAGTTTCTTGATATTCTTAGCACAGTGAAATATATAGGCTGAGAGCTTTTTATTGTTAAAGTAGCTTGCTAGTAGGAAATTGAAGGTGATAAATGAAGCTCTGCCTCGAGGTCAGTGACAAATGGAGTTCTGTGGCAATGCCTTCTGGGCATCCTGGTGTTAACATATTGCTAAACAACATGGAGGAGACTACTACTATAATATAACATTGATGCTACAGAGCTGAGAGTTCCAGGGACTGATAAAATGGAGATTCTCGATGTCCTTAATAAATTAAGCAGATGGGTTATGGAAAGGCAAATGGATTTTAATCTAGGTAAATAATACAAGTTGGAGCAAGAGAAATCAAAATGCATTCGTAGAACATTAGACAAGCAATTTCTAAATGTAACTGAAATTATAAAACAGTTGCAATGGTGATGACAGTAAAATTGTCAGCATTTGGCATATTCCACAGAAACTGTTCAGGACTTTGTGCACGTACAGATTCTCAAAGTGAAATCCAAATGACAAGTCTGTGTTTCTCCATAGAGTGAGTTGTAGAAATTTTCCCTGTCTGCATTGAATTGATTCCTATGTTCTTGCATCTCCCTATTTAAAAATAAGTCCTTGAAAAACATTGCATCTTGTTCAATGAGCTGTAGCTGGATTTTTAGTGCAAAACTAAGTTCATTAAAATTGCTCAATGTGCTTACTGGCTGTGAAAATCAAACTTTACATTTACGAATGTCAGGTTTATTTATTATCAGGTAGCCTTCCAATTTTTAAAAAGTGTTTTAAAGGTTTGCTCACATTTTGGTTTCCAGCTTAATCCAATCAGTTGCCCTTTGTGAAACACAATGTTGTTATGTGAAATATTTAATTTACAAGTGAACGGATTTGTTGCTTTTAGCTTCCTGGTTTGGTACCTGTCAGCATACTTTAATGTGATTGGCTGATTACCCCAGTGGCTATAGCAAAAATAAAATCTATTGTGTATTGAGTTAGGTTTCATTCTTGGATCTGACTTGACCAGAATTCCCATCAGCTAAGATCATAATTCTAGTCTTAGACCCACTCTTCTTTCCTGTTAACTGCATGTTAAATTTAAATATACTATGATCACAGCTACCTGGGGGACGTGAGTGGGCGGAACCTTCATTATGAGGTCATTAATAAATCCTATCTCAGACAATACTAGGTCTGGTGTAACCTGCTGGTTGTTTGGCTCCAGAATGTTTTGTTCTCAGCAACTACACCAAAACTTTATATGAACTCCTCATTTAGGCTCCCCTTTTGATATCTGATTTTCCAGTCAATATGTATATTAAAATCACCTGTGATTAACTATGAATTCCTTTTCAAAACATCCCATTATGTCTTGCTTTTATACTTTGTCTTACTGTGTGGTTTCTGTTAGGGGTACTGTACACCACTCCCTCAAATGAATTTTTTTGACCTTATAATTTCTCATCTGTACCCAAACTGTTTCAACACCTTAGTTTCCTGAACTTCGATTGTTCATATCTATTATATTTATACCATCATTCATGAACAGAGATTCTCTTCCATCCTTTTCCCAGATTTCTAACTTTCATATAGCCTATGTACTCTTCAATTTTAGGTCCCAATTTATGCCACCCTGAAGCCATGTCACTTGTGGTACAGCCCTTAAATACCAGTGCAGCTCCCCTTTTTAAATGGAATATACTCTTGTCTTTGCAAATGGAGTGCAATAAATGTATGCTGTATGCAACAGACCAAATACGTTAATGTCCTGGAAAATGAATTTAATATTTGTTTTCAGTTCAATATTTTTAAAAGTTAATAGATGGCAGAATTCTTGGCAAGAGCTCTATTTGAGATTTACCAGAATTTAGAGCAATGAAACAGATTGTTCAATATAATTATTTCAAATCAGTTCACCTGGAATGGCAAGGGTTGACCTTGTTGAAGAGATTGGATAAATATGTTTAAAATTCTTTTGGGGAACAGGGCTAAAGCAGACAGACACCTTTCCAGTTGGCAGAAAGTTTCAGAACAAGAAGCCACAGATCTACTAAGATTGGCAGAAGAACCAAAGGTGACATGGAAAATTGTATTCACTCAGCAAATGGCTAGGATATACATTTCTTGAAAGGCTGGTGAGTTCAGATTGAATCATAGTTTCCAATAGCGAACTGGTAAGCATCTTGAGAGGATAAGGTTACACTGCTGTAATGGAAGATCACATTTAGATTGCTCTTGCAGTGTTGGAACTGGCCAAATGGCCCCCTCCTGTGCTGTGACCATCCTTGTCTTTTCCCCATAGCTGTGCAAACCTTTCTAATTGAAGTCCATCATTCAATTGCTGGGAAACCTCCTCCTGTGCTGTAGCCATTCTATGAAGACTGCAGCCTCTCGGAAGTTCCCCAGCGGTTGAATGATGAACTTTAGTTGGGATGGGGAAAAAGGATCAGCGATTGACAAGCAGGCGTCTCAAATGAAACTGAAGCTTGAAGTTTTAATAGAGATTATTATTCGAAGCAGTTCTGTGCCAAACAAATAAATTGTTTGTTTTGCAACGTGCGTATTCATTTGGTGTATTCATAATGTCATCAGCCAGAAAAATGTCCTCTGGATAACATCCATATCAGATTGTTATCACAAATGAGAAAGGTATACAACATATAGGTGTTCTGCAGGCTAGGATTTGAATGCATTGGTGATTGTTTTGGAAGTAGCAACTTGATCAAAATGGTTTTTGTTTAAACCTCTTTATACCTTCATTTGGCAGTTTTAAGTGAGTTAAAGTTAGTTGGACAGAAAATAGATTGACACTTGAATTACCAGTGGAACCAATTTAGCGACAGGGTAGGAATGAAAGGTTATGTGTGTTTCAGTATTGCCAAGTTAAACTATGTGTAGTTAGAACCAAATTAAAAATAATCTTCATTGCTTGGTGTGTAAATTTTCAGAATTTTAAATTACTTTAGATTTCAGGAAGTCCAAATTTAAGATCAGAGTCTAGATTTCATGATCCACTATCAAACAATTTGGATTGCAGTTGGAACGTTTTCTGAAATGATTTATTCCTGTGCATTATTATGGTTGGAACTGTCAGTGTCAAGTCTCGCATCTCAAATTTTCCAAAGGCTGTTTAAAAACGGTGAATTCTTTTTCTATATTTAGCTTGTCATCTGTCATTGGGAAAATGTTAGAGTCTATTGTATTGGATATAATAGCAGAACATTTAGAAATGGTATAATCGAGCAGTCTCAGTATGTCTTCATGAGGGGAAATCGTGACTGACAAGTACATTAGAATTTTTTGAGGAGGTGACAACCAGAATATTTTGCAGGTGCAGAAGATTAAGTCACAAGGGATCTGTGGTGAGTTGGCAAGATGGATTCAAAATTGGCTTGGTCATAGAGCCCATGTAACCCATTCTAAAACATGAAAAATTTAACCGCAACCTAGGTTTGTTCAATATATCATTTCAGATGTATGGCACTATGTAATATTTTGCTATAAATTCTGTACCTTATGATCCTGCGCCACAGCTACCTGATGAAGGAGCTGTGCTTCAAAAGCTAGTGCTTCCAAATAAACTTGTTGGACTACACCAGGCGTTGTGAATTTTAACTTGATCATAGAAGCCAGAGGTAGTTGTGGAAGGGTGTTTTTCTGATTGGAGGTCTGTAACCAGTGGTGTTCTGCAAAGATCAATCCTGGAATCTCTGTTTGTAATATTGATTTGGATGAAAATGTAGGTGGTATGATTTGCAGATGACAGAAAAATTGGAGGTGTGCACAGTGAGGAATGTTGTTGAAGGATACAGTAGGACAGATCAATTGAGAAGTTGGTGTTTAATCTCGAAGTATGAGCTTATGCATTTTGGGAGGTCAAATGCAAGAGGAAAGTGTATAGTAAATGGCAGGAGCATTGATATATGGAAGGATCTTGGTCTTAGCTCCCTAAAAATGGCAAAACAAGTGGATAAACTGGTAAAGCAGGCCTATGGCAGTTTGCCTTCATTAATCAGGGAATTTAATATAAAAGTTGGCAAGTCATTTTACAACTGCGTAAAACATTAGGCCATATTTGGAGTATTGTGTGCAGTTCTGGTCGCCACACAATAGGAAGCATATGGAGGTTTTCGAGAGGGTGCAAAACAGGTTAGGACTGAGGAACTCTGATGTTGCCTGAATTGGAGTGTATCAGCTATAAGGAGAGGTTGGACAAATCTGGATTTTTTTCACTTGAGCATTGGAGGTTGAGAGGTGACCTGGTAGGTGTATATAAAATGACGAGAGACATGGATCACTTGGATAGTCAGTCTTTTTACCCAGGTGGAGATGCCAAATATTAGAAGGCACAGGTTTAAAATGAGAGGGGAAAAGTTTTAATGGAGGTGTGCATGGCAACTGTCATTTACCAAAGGGTGCTGGTAGGTATCTGGAGTGTGCTGCCAGGGGAGGTGGTTGAAGCAGACACATTAGCAACATGTAAGAATCACTTGACTACACATGAACAGGCAGGGAATAGAGGGATACACAGGCAAATGGGATTAGTTTAGAATGATATGGTTGGCGCAAACGCAGTGGGCAAAAGGGCTGTTCCTGTACTGTTCTACGTTCTAATGGATAAAAAGGAATCAGTAGATATGTTCATTAAAGTACCAAACATGAGGCTACTTAAGACCCCATCATATTTGGGTTAGTTTATTAACATGGACAAAAGATTGGCTAAGTATCAAAACAGAGTTAACGTGAAAGAAGCATTTTCAAGATGACAACCTGTGTATAATGGAGTGCCACAGGGTCAGTGCAAGGGCCATAATTATTCATGACTTGGCTGAGAAAAGTGAACGTTCTATTGTTAAGTTTGCAGATGACTCAGAAGCAATGGCAAGTGGTGAGGATGACACAGAATCTACAGGTTAAGTAAATGGGCAGAACTGAGCAGATGGATGACGATGTTCAAAAATGTAATGTTATGCAGTTTGGCAGAGAGAGTAGAGGAGCTGAATGGGAAAAAAAATTTGAATGGGAAAAAAAGACTGCAGAAAGCTGTAGCACTGAGGGATTTTGAGGTTCATATGCATGTGTCACAAAAAACTAGCTTTGAAGTTCAGGGGGTATTAGGGAAGGCAGATGGACTAATTGGCCTTCATTACAAAATGAATGAATTATAATAGGGAAGTCTTGCCAAAACTACAAGGCACTAGTCAGGCAACACTAACAATGCTGTGAATGGTTTAGGTCCGATCATCTAAGGAAAGATGTACAGGTCAGGTATCCTTTATCCGAAAGTCTTGGGGCCAGTTTTTTTTTTGGATAAAGGAGATGTTTAATTTTCAGATACGCTTTGGTTCACAAAGTCATTTTGGGCTGTTTGGAAAAGAAGTTTGCTTTTAGGCCTGTTCCGATTCACTTTCAAAAAGAAATGGCAAGGAAGTAGAGTTGAGGATTATCCGATCAGCCATAATCTAATTGAATGGCAGAGCAGACCTGATGGGCTGAATGGCCTAATTCTGCTCTGACATCATGTGGTCTTGTAGCTTTTGTTTTGTTTTATGTTGAACATCGACTAGCTGAAATTATAAACTGTGCGGGTACTCCATAGGCACCAGAGTTCTATTGAGTATGGAGCATTGGTAGTGTCCCTGTCTTGAGTCAGGAGGCCTGGATTCAAGTCCCACCTGCCCCAGAGGTATGATATGACTGAGAATGTTGATTTATACCGACAAGATACCATTGTAAGACTCTTTGTGGCACAGCGGAAGAGTCATTCCCTCTGAACCAGGAGATTTGTGTTCAAGTCTCATTTACTCTAGACTTGTGTAATTATGATTTGTTGTTTGTCAGTTTCGCCATTAGTGGCACAGAGAGAGTCTGAGTCTAATAGCATGGAGACAGGACCTTTTGCCCAAACTGGTCCATGCCAACCAAAATGTCCACCCATGCTAACCCCATTTCCCTGTCCATATCCTTCTAAACCTTTCCTATCCATGTAGTGTCCAAATAATTTTTAAATGTTGTTAATGTATTCCCCTCAACCACTTCTGGCAGCTCATTCCATATGTGTATCACGCTTTCTGTGGAAAAAGTTGCCCCTCCGGCTCCCTTTTATTCTTTCTTTCCCCTCTACCCTTAAAATAATGCCCTGTAGTCCTCAATTCCCCAACTTTGGGAACATTCTGAATGATTTGCTAATTTAAAAAACATTTCTTTGGATGTTTGTTTATTTGGAGAAGTTCAACATGTGCAGTGGTGTTGGACCACAGTCAGAATTTCTTGGGAACACCAGTTCCTGATAAATATGAAGATAATATCCAAATCAGAATCTTTAAGTAGGAGGCCCATTTGGCTCATTTTCAAAGAACAATCTTGGGTACACAGCCAATAAAGTGGTCTCCTGTCCTGCAAATCATCTCCCCTTCGTTGATTTATCCATGTTACTTTTTTGAATCTGCATTCCAACTTATACACTTAAACATTGTGGGAAGCAAGGGAGATTTTGTTTTTAATTATAGTAAGGCCTTGACTGGTAATTATCACATGACAATTGGCTTGGATTGCCTATTGCAATCCAATGTCAAGATTAGAGTGGTGCTGAAAAGCACAGCAGGTCAGCCCGCATCCGAGGAGCAGGCAAATCGACGTTTCAGGTAAAAGTCCTTCATCAGGAAGGCCTGACCTGCTGTGCTTTTCCAGCACCAGTCTAATCTTGACTCTGAACTCCAGCATCTGCAGTCCTCACTTTCGCCTATTGTAATCCAATGCTGCATTTAATGGAGGTTGTTTTAATGGTCCAGAGCACTGTGACGTTGGTGAGAGAATAAGTGTTATTTTGCCTTACTTTTGTTCTTGGTCACTGGAAAATCAGATTCCTATGCAGGAAACATTTGGATAACAGGTTCACAAAATGAACAATTAACATCTCCATTCAGTTCTGTCTTGGAAGTAGCATGGATTCTCAAAGTCATAATGCTGATCTCTTAGAGCAAAGAGAAAATAATATGTTGATTGTTAAACTAAACAGTGAAAAGTTATTTACAGGCAACAATAAATCCGCATATTGGACAACGATCCATTTTTTAAGTACGTTTAACTTGTTTGAGTCAGTTGTATGAACCACTTTCAAGATTTTTGGAATTCCTTAAATTATTTACCTGATGGTAGCTATATATGGCTTTAACCATCTGATTTTGGTATGTGGCTGTTGTTTCATTGGCTGTCTTTCTTTTCAAGGATGATGTCTATTCATGATGGTGAATTCCTGTCCTAGGCCTACTTGTGACTGAACAAGTTGGTTTTTGACTACAATCTTTGGCACATGGAGCACAGTTTCTCATGAGAGAGTGGGATTCAAAGTGTAGTGTTTGTTTCCTTTCTTTCTTTCTTTGTGCTGCTCTGCTCTGTCAAAGTTGTAGTGACTCAAATTTGAAGCAATGTCGAGCAAATTGATTAATTCAATCTGATCAAAGACAGAACTTGTCTCCGTGGAAGTCTTTGAGTTTATTACTTATTTAAATCAGATTCAAAGATTCAGCAGGCATCCATGTAAACTTTAGTAAAACAAAATATACTGGTGATGTTCCAGTAATCAGAGGTATTAGCTGCCTGTGAGCAATGGAAATTCCTGATGGTGCAATAGTTGCAAGCAACTAGCTCATACCTATGAATGTGCATCGGTTAAAAATGTTTTCATTAATTCAAGGATTTCCATAATAGGCCAGAATTTATTGACCAGCTCCAATTCTCCTTGAGAAAGTGGTCTTGAACTGGTCTTGAAAGCTGTCTTGAACTTCTGCAAACCAGTTGGTGTTCCAGGGTTTTGACATGGAAATGCATCACTGTGTTACTGAGTCAGGATGGTGAATGACTTTGAGAGGAATCTGCAGGTGGTGTATGCTAATGTATCTGCGATCCTTGCCCTTCTAGGTGACAGTGGTCACTGGTTTGGAGGGTGCTGCCTAAAGAGCCTCAGAATTTTTACAATATGTCTTATAGATAGGACCTATTACTGCTATTGTGCATCGGTGGTTTAATGGGTGAATGGCACTACATCCACAAACAATCAAGTGGGCTTCTTTGTCCTGGATGGTGTCAATCCTTTTGATTGTTATTGAAGCTGCACTTATCCAGGCAAGTGGGTATATTCCATCACAGTCCTGACTAGCCTTGTAAATGGTAGACAGACTTTGAAAAGTTAGATGTGTTACTCACTGCAGGATTCCTAATTTCTGACTTGCTGTTGTAATGACAGTATTTATAAAGTGGTCTAGTTCGTTTTCCAGTCAATGGTAACTCCAGGATGTTGAAGTGGGAGATTCAGTGATTGCAATGCCATTGAATGTTAGCTGGTGATGGGTGTGTTCTCCCTTGTTGGAGAATGTAACTGCTTTGTACTTGGGTGGCATGAATGTTACTTGCCACTTGTCAATGCAAATCTAGATATTGTCCCAGTCTTACTGAATTTGAACATGATTTACTTTAGTATGTGAGGAGCTGGGAATCATGCTGAACATTGTATACAATAATAAATGAACATCTCCACTTCTGACCAAATGATGGAGAGGAAGTCATTGATGAAGCAAATAAAGGGGAAGAGAAAGGACCTGCACTTCCTTTTAGAGTAGCTTTAATGACCTCCGAACATATAAAGCATATTACTGTCAAGTGTAATCAATAAGAAACATTGCATCTAATTTGCATGCAGCAAGCTCCCAGAGACCGTAATGTTATAAAGTATGGGTGTTCTGTTTTTGTGATGTCAATGCACATTATCCCCATAACTCTTTAGCCATTGATAATCAAGAACTCATCAATTTCTATTTTAAACATAGTTAAAAACTGAACTTCCACATCACTCTGGGGTGAAGAATCACCCCAAAAACCTCCTTATCTGTCCTAAATAGCAGCACCCTTATTTTTAATTGTAATGCCCCTTGTCACTTCTTAATTCTACCAAACAAATTCCACGCATTGTCCTGATCTGAAATTCTCCTTTACAAATGTACTGATTGCATCTCGTATTATCAGCACAATTCCATCTTCCCGCTTATCTGTCCTTTCTTGATGGAGAAAGTGAGGACTGCAGATGCTGGAGATCAGAGCTGAAAATGTGTTGCTGGAAAAGTGCAGCAGGTCAGGCAGCATCCAAGGAGCAGGAGAATTGACGTTTCGGGCATGAGCCCTTCTTCAGCCCTTCTACAATTTTGTCCTTTCTTGATGTCAAAAATCCCTTGAATATTCAGTTCTCAGTCATGGTCACCACGTGACCATGTTTCTGTAATGCCAATTATATCATAACCATTTACCTCAATTTGTGCTTTTAGATCATCTATCTTGTTGTGAATGGATGTAATTAGAATGCCATTAGGGTTGTCTTTTTGACATCCTGCACAATGAATAAATATTCCAAACTAGAGTTGCGTCAGAATTATTGACCAAAGCCTGTTTTGACATGACATGTGAGAATTTGTGGACACTGAATTTTGCAAAATCCTACCAATATCTCAAACTCAAACAAAATTGCTGCCACAATTTTGATACAATTTAGATAGTGTCTGGGTAATGAAGCCCACCCTTAACTTGTGCAATGAAAGCAGAAAATGCTGGAAATCGCATCAGAATGTGACATGAATTGGTTATACTACAAATGTAAGTCTTCATTTTTAATATCATTGTTTGATTTAATCTTTGTAAATCTCATTGCATGTCTCTATAGTCCATTGTCATTTCATTATGTCTCTAGGCATGCATCAACCTTGACAGGGATGATGATACATTTGCCCTATCCGTACAGTGAAGAGGCTGAAATTACAATTTTGGTAGGTTATTTGCTCTACTTGTATTACACTATGGCACACAGCAAATGATTTAGCGCTGTGTTACCATGGTTATTACAGAAAGAAAGAGTTCTTTCCATGGGATTGTTTGGATTGACTAAGTGTGCAAATGAGGCTTCAATTTAATGTCTCATTTGTAAAAAGTGTTGTTACCTGAATACTGTAAAAACACTTATTTAATGTCAGGTCAGATCTTTCGATTATGTTAAAACATAAGCTGGAAAAGAAAATGTGATGCTGTTTTTGCAATAGTTGCCTCGAAAATTAAACCATTCAATATGAAGGAATCTGTTGAAATGAACACAGTTACCTTTTCCAAATTAGAGATGTTAATGGGAATCTATCTTTTAAAAGGAAAGGAATTTCTAGGTGGCCTATAGCATTTTCTTAACAGGAATAATTGAATATATTTTGGTTGCCATGGAGATCTTCCTATTAAGAGGCTGCACTATACTGTAAAGTGCATTTTTAAACAGTGGCACTACTTTTATGGTAACTATCTGCATCATATGCATGTGATGTATGCATTATACAGGGACTGCAAATCATTAAGAGATGGAAGAGACTATATTAGCATCTATGAGCAAAACGTTACCTGTGTGTACAATCTAGCAAACACTAAAATTAAAAATAATTCATCAGAAATCTCCAATCATGTGTGAATGTTAACTCTTGTATAATGTTGTAAATCTTGCCCAAATATCAGGTGACAAGAAATAATTCAAATTTGGTGTGGAAATGAATGTTGCGGTTAGCCTTCATATTGCATTGTGAAGCTGAGAGCATTAGAAATAAAAACAGGAGTATGTATCCATGTGCCTTGTGCCAAGTCACCAGTAACCCTTTTCTGTTTTACTAATGGCCAGACTGGATGGACCCCGTACAAAAAAAAATCGCAAGCAGCTGCATGGTCAAAATGATTAAAGGAAACTCTCTCAATACAGAGACAAAAGGGCTTCTTCAAGTTGGCTATCTCATTAACGAATGGCCTTTTCTTCGGATGGCAACTGTGACAGTCAAAGTTGTTTAGCAGACATCGCCTGAATTTAACTCCCCTGCATGAATCATTAATTTGGAAGCAGATGTGTTGCAGCTCTTTTTTCAGGACTGTTAAGCACTGAAGCAGTGTATAGTAGAAAACTATAATTTTCACATCAGTATGAGATTGCTAATGCAATAGTAAATTTGTTTTGTATTCTGCTGTAAAAAGTTTTTGAGTTACTAAAATGCATGACTTTTGTAAGGAGAAGTGTAAATTTGTTCTCAATTCATTAAATATAATTTGAGTCCTTGCATATCGCAAAACATTGCATGTTTCAGAAGATAATTCTTTTGCATGTAAGAATTCCATGTGGATGAAAATTTGTTTTTGAATATATCTTTGGCTGCTTTTTCCACCAAACTGAATGATCTTGATTAAGTTTATAAAACTTAATGTAGTTCACACTCGTCCTTTCATAACATTTAGTTGACTCAGTGAGATTAGTGATATTTTGATGTTCAATAAAATGCAACAAGGACAGTAAAAGCCAAATTTCATGTTTTGAGGGAAGGCAGACCTTGTCTCTCTCTCTCTCTCTCTCTCTCTCTCTCTCTCTCTCTCTCTCTCTCTCTCTCTCTCTCTCTCTCTCTGAAGTTTTGCTTTCTTTACCCTGCTAATATATAATCTCATTTTACTATTTTGGCAAAACTATTTCATCCAGTTGTTTTTGATGACTAGGTTTACTACCGTTTGATTCCCTCCAGAAAGCTATTTGAATTGATCTCTTCAGTTATATTCTCTGTAGGGGAGAAATGGCACATGATATGTAGTCGTCTTTCTGCAAAAAATGTTTTGAAGGATAAACTGGTGTTTACAATATTGCCTTAAAAATCTTCCCTGAAATGACCTGTACATTTCAACAGGGTATTGGGTTCATGATTTTTTTCATTTGATTCGATAAATTAATATTTTTCTGACACTTAGAAATTATCTTCAGCATGGGCAAGTTGATTTTTAGCTCAATAGCAGAAATTTGGAAGATGGAGCCTTTTTTAAAAAAAAGGCAACTATGACTTTGTGCTCTCCTGTTCGAGATGCACCACCAGTGGGGTGATTGTCCAGCTCCATGGTGCTTTTGGTCCTGGCATTTTTTATAACATCCTTCTCACCACATACCCGCCAATATATCAATCAATTCAACTTTCATTGATGGGATTAACTGATGAAGAATGGGAGGTAAAATTGCAATAGAACACATATCTAATTGCTTTTTACCTCTGTTTGATCTTATCGATTGAAAAATTAGGGAATTATGGAATGAGGGCAGTTTATCAGATCATTAAAACAATACCAGAATGTGTAGCAGAAGTGGAATTCACAACAAATCTTAAAGTGAATAAATTGTTGAGTTTATTGAAGGCAGAGTTTATTGTAGAAGGTTTTGACAGGAATTCCAGATAACTTGATGTGAATACATGAAGGATGTACCTTCTGTTGAGTAAAATCTTGGATTTGGAAGATTTAATGATGTAAGCTGAGATGAAAAGTTGGAAGACATTGCAGAGGTAGAGTGAGATGAGCCAAAGGGTAATTACTAAACGAAAGACCAGGATTTTAAAATCCAGAAGGGTGGAATCAGCTGCAATTTGCTAGTGGATGTTGGTGAGGTCAGATAAGCAGCTCCTGTGAATCAGTTAGGGTTTGTGGTAGAATGTTGGATGAGTCACAGTTTAGATAGAATGCTACAGAGAGGATGGTGAGGGGAACCATAACATTCTAAAGAAATGGTTGAAGAGTTCAGCTATGGTATTGGTCCAGGTGAGGTGGTTAAATAAGGACAGGCATATTTCATCAAAAAAAAGTATTTGGCAAATCAATTCCATTCAAATGTGAATATCTACCTACAACAGATGGACTGCAGCTGTTCAGGAAAACAGCTCATTACCAACTTCTCAAGGGTAGAATAGGAGCGGGCAATAAATACTGGCTCAAATGCTTGCATCTCGCAAGTGAACAAAGACGTACCAAAATTATATTAAAGCATTGCTTATCCAAAATAACTAGCCCTCTTTTCCTTGAACAACATTTTCTTCTTAATGCAAAATACAATGAGTCCCCGTGGTCCAGTAGGTTATACCATTCAGTGCAAGTGTAAGCTTGGATGGGTGCAGAACATTTCTTATTTGGTTTATTGTCAAATTGGCACTTATTAGATATGCTACTGAGTTTTTTTTGTGTTTACCACCTTTACAAAGGTGGTTGAACTATGTTTATAATCGTTTATTTGTTTGCCAAAATGATGTCACAGCAGTTGGTACTGTCATAACATTAAGCCTTTGTCTGAAACATGTTCTGATTGGCACTCGTTTGAATTGGGGATTAATTATGATCTAATTCATGGATCTTCTAGGTCATAAATATTCACCTCACTAGAAGCCAAAGGCAATGAAATATTAAATGCAGATCATTGGCTGGCAGTGTGGTTCTCTGTTGTACAGTTACATCTCAAATTATTAATGACTTGTAATCTTTTTGTTTATTGCAGCAGAGACTTGTAGCTGCTAATGGAGGCATCTTGAAAAATGAATTATTAGAAATCCATTTTGTTGGATAAAAACAAATTTAATTCATTCTCTTCTCAGTTATATGGTTGTTTTCTATACTAATAGTGTATGCAGGCAGTATGCTGCTGGAGATATCCTTAAATATTAAGATCATTTTCTTTGTACAAATTGTGTTTAAAGCCTGTTCTGTGTGGATTGTGATAATTCTTCTTGGCGTTTCTGATATACTGTTGATTTATGGTAGAGAAAACGGACCATATAAGCCTGTCTTTAAGGCAGTTACATGATATTGTGACTTTTGATGTTCTTGTATACTGCCTTCCCTTTAGTCACTCGCTCTGTTTGATGGATTTGAGATAATGTTCATTTAGTCAGCTATGTATATGTTATATACAATAATATCAATAACAGTTGTAAGCACAGAACCCAGACTGAGTAAGTCTGTGATATAGTAAATATATAAGTAGTTGGTGTTGTAAATAAACCTTAAGGCGTCCGATCGTTAAGAGGTGAACTAGGACATTCCAAGGACCTCACCATCCACATGTTGCAATACATTTCCCATGTTCAAAGATTTAATTGCATTCTGGTGACTGACTATTTCAACAAATTCCCTTCTCTGACAAATTTAAAGACACGAAGTGCAATAGTTGGTTGACACATTAACTGTGTGTTCACTGTACCTTAACAAATTACGTTTGCAGTACATTGGTGCATTCTTCCTAGGCGTGTAATAAATGGGATGAGTACTCTATTACCTTCTTTCTCCTCTTTCCTCATCTGAACAATCTGACAGAATGCACTGTTTGTACTGAAAAATCCATAATAATTAAATGTAAAGTGATTTGTCGAGACTTTTGCCATGACGATTTATATCTGAGGTATTGCTCTAAGCAACAATTTACCCTTCCCAGCAGCTCTTGCGTTGGAAGAGCAATCCACACAGTTTTCCCTTCCCGTACTCTCAAGACCCAACTTCATGTGTACCGTGCAGCATTGGAAAGAACAGGAAAATATGATACATGAGCAAGATAAGTAAGCATGCAGACAGTTATTCTAACTTGAACCAGTACAAAATTTGGCTGAGAGATTTTTTGAATGAACACATGAGTTCATGGAAAGGTATTATGTTGTTGTGTTCATCCAAGATCATATGATAACATAATGAGCAATGGCCATGCTCTGTGAAGAAACAGATGACATGTCCAAACTGTATATCATCGACCATCCTTCTCAGGATGGCAACTGTAATACTGAAGGTATTATGTTAGGTAACAACAATACAACTATAACAAATAATACACATCCATCCAGGACAATAGAGCATGCAGCCAAGTTATGATTGTTTTCTCAGGACTGTAGTCATGTCATACATCCATCAATGTATACTGTAGATGTTTTTCAGAAAAAAAATGTTCCTATTCTTTAATGGTGATGCTTTTATTATGGCACAGATTACCAATCAGATAGACTTGTAAACACTGCACGTTACAGTGTAAAGCTATCTGCCTCACTTTCAGTCACTGTCTGTGTAATGGATCTATTGTGTGTTCATTTAGGATATATTTGGTCTCTTGTGCTCGGTGTATAAAAAATACAGTAGCATCAGTAATCCAGACTGGATGTGAGAGTATGGTATTCTAACCGTGCAAGTAGTGTTGTTAATAAACTTCAAGACAAATGTCTCAACAAGAACCTGACTCTGTGATATGTGTTACATGGACTAACTGAGAAATCTACAAAATGCATCAAGTACCACCACCATTATAATTAGATCTGTATCCTGACTAATGTGTTCAAGTTGGTTGGTCAATTCACAGTTTGGATTGTTAGATGACTAATTTATGTTCAAATTATCCCAATGCACCTAGAGTTTGCTATTGATACATTACAAAACAGTGGAGGATATTATAACTCATGGACTTCTGTTAGGCAGTTACATATAGTGACTTAAAAGTTTATTGCATTTGAAACGCAAATATAGGCAAATATTTTATGGTTTATGAATTAATAAGACAGTAAATGATTGCCAGTGTCTAACATATATAATTAATTTTTAGCTTTCTGTTGGTGGTTTGAAGCATTATGTTGGGCTTGATCTAGAAACACTGCACATGTGCTTTTCTGGAAAGAGATAAAAACCATCTGCAGATTATGGATTTTCCATGAAAATGAACTCCAGTCCCTCACTATCAATATCCTCAGCGTTACTGTTGACCAAAAACTGAACTGGACCAGTAATATAAGTATACTGTGGTTTCAAGAGCCTATCAGAGGCTAAGAACCCGGAGGCACCTTATTCTTCGAAGCCTCTCCACTATCTACAAGGCACAAACTCAAGATGTTTGAAGACATCCAAGACAAAGCAGCCTGCTTGATTTGGCTTCACGTCACAAACATTTTATCCCCATTGCTCTGATGCTCAAGCTTCCTAAGACAACACCTTCCAAGCACCTGATTACCATCTAGAAAGACAAGTGCAACAGTTACAGGTGATGATGATGTTCCCATGTAAGTTCCCTTCCAAGCCACTGAGCATCCATTCACTCGTTGTCACTCGATCGAAATCCTGGAATTCCCAACTGGTATTGGGAGTGCTGCCTGCTCCAGAGGTGTGTAATAATATTTCTGAACAGGTTGATTAGAAAATATTTTTACAAAATCTCACAGAGTATTACCCCAGTATTCACTGATCTATGTTTGCTGCGGGACAAAGAACATCTTGATTTTGGTATTTTCATTCTTGTTTACAACCCATGGCTTTGCCCCTCCCAATCTTTGTAATCTCCAGCTTCACAGCTTTAAGAGGTTTTTATGTAAATTTGATTCTGTCTTGTCGTGCATCTCACAGATTCATAGAATCCCTACAGTGTGGAAGCAGGCAATTCAATCCATCGAGCCCACACTGACCCTCCGAAGAGACCCAGCCCTACCAAATCCCTAAAACTCTGCACTTCCCATGGCTGATCTACCTAGCTTGGCTGCACATCCCTGGACACAATGGGCAATTCTAGCATAGCCAATTCACCTAACACACACATCTTTTGACTGTGGGAGGAAACCAGAGCACCCTGAGGAAACCCTTGCAGACATAGGCATACTGTGCAAACTCTACACAGACAGTTGCTGAAGGTTGGAATTGAACCTAGTCCGTGGTGCTGTGAGGCAGCAGTGCTAGCTACTGAGCCGCCATGATGCCTCTCTGATCTCTGCAATTAAAATCTCTGATTTTAATTGCCCCAACATTAGTGGGTGTGTCTTCAGTTGCCTAAGACTGAAGCTCTGTACTACTTTCTCTATCCTCCTTCATATCTGGAATTTGCGTTCCACCTTTGAAGATTCTTCTTTGGCCAAGCTTTTGATCATCTGACCTAAATATTTCCTTATGTGCTTTGCTGAAGTATTTAATTTATAGTATTCCAGTGAAGTACATTTATATTTTCAATCTAATAAAACGTACCACATTGCTGGAAGTAGCAGTTATTGTTACTTGGGTATTACTAGTGGTGTCTAAAGACACAAGTGAAGCATTTTATACAAGCCATATTTTATTTGTAAACTATGTCAAGCATATTCAGCATTAAAGCCTATTATATATAAACCATGTTGAATTTCACATCTCATTGACATCTCTGATTATGCAAACCTATCAAATATATAACTATTTGGATTTTGAATAATAAAACCTGTACCATAAATATTTTAAATTGGTTGAAGAGTCATAGAGTCATATAGCATAGACCCTTCAGTCCAACTTGTCCACACAGACCAGGTTTCCTAAACGGCACGGTGGCTCAGTGGTTAACACTGCTGCCTCACAGTGCCAGGGAGCCAGGTTCGATTACTACCTTGGGCGACTGTCTGTGTGGAGTTTGTACGTTCTCCCTATGTCTCGTGGATTTCCTCCGGGTGCTCAGTTTCGTCCCACAATCCAAAGATGGGCAAGTTAGGTGAATTGGCTATGCTAAATTGCCCATAGTGTTCAGAGGTGTGTAGGTTAGGTACATTAGTCTGGGGTAAATATAGAGTAGGGGAATGGGTCTGGGTGGGTTACTGTTCAGAGTGTTGGGCCAAATGGCCTGTTTCCACACTGTAGGGATTCAATGATTCTAAACTAGTCCCACTTGCTTACATTTAGCCCATCTCCTGCTAAACTTTTCCTATACATGCACCTGTCCAAATGTATTGGTGTTGTATTGGTGTATTAGGTGTTGTACATTTACTACTTCCTTTAGCAGTTCATTCCATATACTAACCACCCTCTGTGAGAAAATGTTGCCCCTCAGGTCACTTTTTAAATCTTAATCCTCTCACCTTTAAAAATATGCCCTCTCGTTTTCAACTTCCCTATTCTAGGGGAAATACCTTTGCTATTCACCTCATCCATGCCCTTCATGATTTTATACACCTCTATAAAGTCACCCCTCAACTTCCTACGTTCCAGTGAAAAGTCCCAGGCGGTAGGTCCAGACCAAAAAAAGGTTATCTATCATAAAGAAAGTTTGAGGCAAAGATGCCTTACTGCTTGAAGAAACTATACTGGTCTGATAATATTATCATAATATATTTGTTTGAATATTCAATTTTCTTTTCCTTAAGGTACTTTTGAAGATTGTGTCTAAATTTAGAGGAGAATTTTGTGATAAATATCTATACTTGGCACATACTCTCTGCTATAGTACTCATACAGTAATCCAGAATTGATTTTAAAAAAATTCATAAGTGTTGTAACATTATAGTCAAATATGTAGTTTGTCAAGGATCCAAGAACGGATAACACCGTGGGGCGGCACGGTGGCTCAGTGGTTAGCACTGCTGCCTCACAGCACCAGGGACCCATGTTCAATTCCCACCTCGGGCAATTGTCTGTGTAGAGTTTGCAGTGTGGAGTTTGCACATTCTCCCCGTGTCTGCGTGGGTTTCCTCTGGGTGCTCCGGTTTCCTCCCACATAGTATTAGGTGCATTAGTCAGGGAGGATGCGTCTGGGTGGGTTACTCTTCGGAGGGTCTGTGTGGACTTGTTGGGCCGAAGGGCCTGTTTCCATACTGTAAATAATCTAATCTAATCATATCAATAGAAAATTGGCTAATGGGCACGAAACAGTGAGTGGGGATAAGGGGTTCTTCTTCAGTCTGGCAACACGTAACCAGTGGGGCTCTCCAGGGATCAGTGTTGGAACTGCAACTGTTAGCAATATATGTTGAAGACTTTGAGGAAGGAAGCAATGTACTCTGGCCAGATTTGCATGTGACACAAAAATAGGTGGAAAGCTTAAGTTGCAAGAGGGATACAGTTGAGAGAGAGAGAGAGAGAGAGAGAAAAAACGATAGGTTAAGTAAGTGGGCAAAAAGTTAATAAATGGATTGTATGGTGGGAAAATGCAAAGTTGTTCATTTTGAGAGAGAGAATAGCAGAACAGAAAATGAGTTAAGTTGAGAAAAACTGCAGAATGTTGCATCACAAAGGAACATGGGCATATTTGTGCATGAAGCCAAGCACACGGATACTGCAGGTAATCATAAAATATAGAATGCCATAGCACAAAAGCAGGACCTCCAGGCTACCATGTTGCCTTTCTAAACTAATCCCACCTACCTGCATATGGACCGTATCCCTCTACTCCTTGTCTATTCATGTGTTTGTCCATATGCCTCTTAAAGATTGCTGTTGTATCTGCTTCTACCACCCACCCTGGCAGCACGTTTCAGACATCTACCACCCTCCTGTGTTTTTTTTTAAATAAAAACCTGTCCCACACGTCTACTTTACCTCTTTCACCTTAAATATGGCCCCTTGATGCTTCCAACCTGAGAAAAGGTCTCCAACTATCCATCTGATCCATACATCTCATAATTTTATAGCTTTTATCAGATCGCCCCTTGGCCTCTGACACTGTCATGAAAACAATCCACGTTTGTCCAACCTCTCCTTGTACTAACATGCTCCAATACAGGGAACAATTTGGTATACCTCTTTTGTACACCCTCAAAACGCCTCCACATCCCTCCTATAGTGTGGTGACCAGAACTGCACACAGCACTCCAAATGGAGCCTAACTAAAGTTTTATACAGCTGCAACATGGTTTGCCAGCCTTTATACTCAATGGTCCATCTGAAGGCAAGGGCTTCTGGAAATTATCAGCTATTATAGTGAGCTCATTTGTTGAGGGAATCCTTTGTTATCAGAGAAATTGTTACATAGGAATAAATTATAAAAATCCATAAAACCTGAGATCAGCATTAAATAATTTATAAGTGATTCAGCTATGACCTATCTGGACAGAACACCATGGATCTACATTATTAATAAGATGGCTTAGTGATGGTAGAATTTCTTTTCCAGTTTAGCTATCGAATCTTATTATGTTTGTAATGTTTTGTGCTGGTGAAGTTGTGATGTGCTTCAAAACATCAGTTATGTAATTCAGCAACTTTTACTAATGTAGACGTAATGTAACTTGAGTGACTAAATCCATACAAATGGGAAATGGGCAATCTGATTTCTTCATCAGACTGAAAGCTTCTCTGGGGTTTTTTCTAGTATAGATGCAAGAGTATGTTAGCTGTTTGGATGTTATTATGTTTTCGTAATGTGAGCCCAGGGACATTGTTGGGCACATGCTGGCAATGGTAATTTGATTTCAAGAGCTTAAAGATGGTGAATATGAAAATAAAACAAATTCACATTCAGATTGTGATCGGTTTTGTTCTGGACTTAAGGCTAAGATACATTTTTAATGCTGTATACCATCTTTAGTTTGAATCTGAACTCCGACGTAGACACAGTAATGATTGATGATCCAGAAATTGAAAGAGGTAGAAGGCACCATTTATTGGAATAGTCCACATCTTAGTTTGGAGGAGTGATCTAACAGATTTGCTTTTTCACTCAGTAAATATATGGTTCTTCTATGCTTTTCATTATTTATTCATGCCAGTAACTGCTGCTACAGTTCTTTGATTTTTAAAAAAAATCTATAAGGTAATTTTCATAAAGTTGTTAGTCCCTGTGTGTAGTTTTGCCTTTCTGGCTTAAGGTGGATATATCCACCTTCACAGGAATGCAGTAAAAGTTCACTGGATTAGTTCCTTCTCTCTCTGAGGTAGGGACACTACCACTGTGCCACAGGTGCCCTAACAATGTGGCATTTTATAAATTTCTACTTTGGAAATAAAACCAGTCTGGCCCCAGGGTGAGGTACAAACAGACTTGGAACATGGCCTCATATGTAAAACACATTGTCTGACCTAAGGTGTCACCTTTATTCTGATAAAACCTGAAGTTATCTTGGGGCAGGGATTTACATGTTAATCAATTGAAACCCAGACCTCGAGTCTAACTGATTAAAGGCTTAAAGGTTAGTTCAATACAGACGCATATGTTATATGACCCTTTAATCTTTTACCAAAAATTCTGTGTCTGATATATTTTATCTCTCTGTAGCTGCCTGAGGAAGGAGCAGGGCCTCCGAAAGCTTGTGGTTTCTAATAAACCTGTTGGACTATAATCTGGTTTTGTGTGATTTTTGACCTTGGTCCGCTATCCTGAGATTACAATCATTTTGAAATGAGATAAAAAGAAATTGCTTTGCTTTGTAATGTGAATCTTAGGAATTCTGTATCTCAGCGGACTGTGGATGCTCAATCATTGAATATGTTTAATTAAGCCATCTATAAAAGAGGCAAGAAGGAATTTTTTAAGAGGTTCAGCCATGATCTATCTTAGTGGGGAACGGCTTAAGGAGTTGTACCTTTGATTTCTTGTGCTTTTATATAAAATAATTGAGACTCTCATTTTACCTACACTTATCCAAATACTTGCACCAGCTTTGCTTAGAATTAAAATTAGATGTTATTGTCACATATACTCAAGTATAGAAATACATGAATACAGTGAAAAGTGTAAAAAGTTGCCATTCTCCAGCACCATCTTGGTTACATACTTTATTTCTGCTGTACTGCAGTTTTGTAATCAAGACAACAAAGCCAAAAAGAATGAGAAAGCATCAAGATATTAAAGTGCAGGGGACAATTTCAAAGTTTACTGATGACCGGAAACTTGGAAAAATTGAAACAAATAAAAGAAGAAATTGCTGGAGCAACTGTACATGTCTGGCAGCTTCTGCATCAAACAATCAAACATAGTGCTAGCTGCTCCATGCAGACATCTCAAGGTTTTTTAGTTATAAAAGAAGCCATGGTATCCACGTGTGGTCAGGAACATATCAAGGGCCACTGTAATATTAAGTGGCAACACTTAGTCATTCTTCATGATACAAACCAAGTTTCTTCCTAAAACGGCTGCTGATTTATCTTTTCAATCACAATTCAGAGTATCAGAAAAGCAAAATCAGAATTTGCATCTGGCACACTTCAATATTTGGAAATCTACCAAAGTGGTAGACTTGCTTTCAGTCAATTTTCTTTGACTCGCAACATGCAGAATGACAACCAGAAACTAAGGCATGCATTTGAGCTCACTCTTGTTCAGCTTAAGGAAACAGTGTATATCAAGCCATGACAAATCTTGACAAGATATTTGTTTACTTCAAGTTAGGCTTACAACCCAAGAAGGAAAGTTTAAAAGTCATAGAGTTGGGGGATCTAAGATGGTGGCGATCTGAGAAGATCACATTGCAGAGCTTCGCATCGCAGCAGGAGCAGGACGGTCCTTTAACCCACCCAACCCAGGTCATCAGGATTTCTTGGGGTCTTGGAAAGATTGTGGAGCCCCAAGAAACATTTAAAAATTGACTTACCTGTATTTTCAGCTGTCCAGACATGCCTAAAAAGGGAGGAGGAGCATCTGAGGCCGGGCCTGCAGCTCGGCCTGCAGAAGCCTCAGAGCAGATTACTCTCCAGGACCTGGTGAACCAGCTCTCAAAATCTCGCGAGATGTTGGGGAAACAGATTGAAGATAAGCTGGCTCCAGTCTTTCTCATGCTGCAGAAGCATGAGCAGCAGCTGGGAGACCTGGAGAAGAGGACGGATGAGGTGGAGCACAGGGTCACAGTGGTGGAAGCTGATGCCAGTTCATTCAAGGAAGAGATCCAAGCCCTGAAGACGCAGGTTCGTAATTTGCGTGACCAAGTGGATGATCTTGAAAACAGGGGCAGGAGAAAAAACATTCGGATCATCGGTCTGCCCGAGGGTAAGGAAGGTGAGTGGCCTGCAGAATTTGTTGAAGATTGGCTTCGAAATTCCTTGACTTGGAGACTGGCATGAGAGGATTGAAGATAGAGAGGGCTCACCGGGTTGCAGCACGGAGGTCGGGTTTGGGTCAACGCCCTCGTCCTTTCCTGGTACGGTTCCATCATTACCGGGATAAGGAGAGAGTCATGGAGGCTTCCAGACTCCAGAGGAAGGATCCAAAGGCCCCAATTTACAAGGGGTCTAAGATCATGTTTTTTCAGGACTTTTCAGCGGCGGTGATCCAGAAACGAAAATCGTATGATGGTGTCAAGAGGAGATTGAAGGAGCTTGGGATTCAGTACTTCCTGAGATATGCTTCAGTGCTTCGGATCACCTTAGATGGATCCATGCATCTCTTTGACACATCGGAGAAGGCAAGAGACTTTGTGGAGAAACTCACCTAAGTTAAACAATTTTAGTATGTATAAATATCGTTGCTTGGGTATGGGTTTATCATTCTGTAAAAGAAATGGAGGAAATCTGGTTGGAGCTTTGTTTTTCCCCTTTTTTTAACCTCTATTGATAATAATTTGGTTCAAACTATGTCTGGCGGTGGTTAAGATGTACATTTTAAGTTTCTAAGTTAGGACATACCAAAGGATGGGTGGGGTATTTATTCCCCCTGTTTTTATAAAATAATGTTTTTTTTATTCATATTGGTATTCTATGGGGTGTTTATTCTTTTTAGCTTGTGCTTGCGATGCGGCTCTCGCTGGGAGAAGTGAAGATGGTTGAGATGATTAGATGCCTATTTATGGGCAGTTCGGGATGGGTAGTTGCCCCCTCCGGGCAGGGGATGAGTTCACCTACTCAGCGCTATTGGCGTTTTATATGTTGGTTTGTTTTCTAGTTTTTGTTGTTTTTTATTTTTAATAATTTTGTATGTTTGTTAAATGCAGTGGTTTTAGTTTATGTAGTTTTTATATTTGGTGGATCATGCGACATTAAGGCTCAGCAATTTGTGGTTTGGGTTCCTCCTCTCTGGAATTTAAATGTAATTGCAGCAGATTATGGCTAATGATTTAATTAAATGGTGTACCTGGAATATCAAGGGAAATCACTCACCAATTAAGAGGAAGAAGGTACTCTTGAGTCTTAGAAAGGAGAAGGTGGATATTGCCTTGTTACAGGAGACACATTTGGATGAC
>NC_057747.1:16768281-16770682 GCF_004010195.1 Chiloscyllium plagiosum | reverse complement strand
GCCTAAAGGTTCCTCGATACCCTCTGCACAAACTAAACAGTTATTGGGTTTGTGTGGGGAATTAGGATTGGTGAACGTCTAGAGGTGTCTCCACCCTACAGGTAGGGATTTCACGTTTTTCTCCAATCCGCACAGATGTCACATGAGGATTGATTTTTTTCTGACCCCTGCGGTAACCCTGGATCTGGTGGCATCCTGTACGATTGTTAATATTGCTATCTCTGATCATGCTCCAGTGTACCTCATGGTTAAAATTAAGGATGTTACAGTGGATTCAAGGTACTGGTGAATGGACCCCTTTATTCTCATGGGCAGCAAGTTTGTGGAGTATTTCTCTAGGGAATTTCCGGCATTCCTAGACATAAACATAGGCTCGGTTGAGAGCTCATCTGTTCTCTGGGAAACTGCCAAAGCTTATGCCATAGGGTTAGTTATTTCATATTCCACAAGTAGGAAGCGGCAGAAGGGTGAGCAGCAACGTCTCCTTGAAGCATGGTTGAAGGCAGCCGAGAAGGCCTATTTTGACAGACCCGCGTTGGTCAAACTACAGAGGATTACGGTACTGCGGTCTGTACTAAATTCCGTGCTCACGCAGACGGCAAAGAAGGAGCTGGCTTTTGCAAAGCAAAGGTTATACGAGCATGTGACAAGCCAGGCGAATACTTAGCATACCTTGCCAGAAAGAGAAGTGCCCCACAAACCATTACAGCGATTAGGGAAGGATCCGGGAACCTAACATGTGATTCTAAAAAGATTAATGTGGCGTTACAGAGATTCTACTCTAAATTATATCAGTCTGACAATTGTGAGGAGGGGCAGGCCAAAATGGAATCCTTTTTTAGAGATCTGAAGCTCCTGGATGTGACTCCCGAACAACAGTCCTTTCTCAATGCCCCATTATCAGTGCAGGAAGCTGTGAGGCAGCTTCAGAGTGGAAAGGCGGCCTGTCCTGATGGACTTCCCAGTGAATTCTATAAGGAATTTATAAGTATACTGTCAGGCCCGATGCTGAATATGTTTAATGATTCATACAGTCATGTTTGTCTCCTACCATCTCTGAGAGAGGCCAATATTTCACTTATCCTTAAAAAAGGGAAGGATCCGGAGGAATGTGCTTCATACAGGCCCATCTCGCTCTTAAATGTGGACTTTAAGATCCTTTCTAAGGCTCTTGTGTTAAGGTTGGAGACCGTGTTACCTTCTATTATTAAAGAGGATCAAACGGGCTTCATAAAGGGTCGCAGATCCTCCAATAACGTTAGGAGGCTGCTTAACGTAATTCAAGCATGCCAACAGCAGTCAATACAGGGATTGGTGATTTCTTTAGATGCAGAAAAGGCATTTGACTGAGTTGAGTGGCTGTACCTTTTTCTATACTCTAGACCGGTTTGGTCTGGGCGAAGTTTTCATAAGATGGGTAAAGGTTCTCTACAGTGTACCTCTCGCTGCGGTCATTACTAACGGGGTACGATCAAGCAATTTTAATATTTCTAGGGGCAGCCAGCAGGGCTGTCCCCTTTCACCATTACTTTTTACGTTGGTGATTGAACCGTTGGCAGAGGCCATTCGTGGGATCTCAATATATCAGCTCCAGAAGTGGGGTCAAAATTACATAAGATCTCGCTGTGTGCAGATGATGTTCTAATTTTCTTGACAAATCCAGCAGTTTCAGTGCCTTGCCTGGTACAATGCATTCACGCGTTTGGCGCTTTTTCAGGGTATAAGATTAATTTTGCTAAATCAGATGCTATGCCTATGGGTGGTCTTACGAAAGAGTTGGCTCTTGAGAGTGACTATAGATTCCCATTTAGGTGGTCACAGGGGGGATTTGTGTATTTGGGTATATTCATTACTCCAGTTCTGGATTGGCTGTTCAAAGCCAATTTTACTCAATTATTTGAAAAAAAGTAAACAAGATCTCCAAAGATGGGAGGCACTTCCAGTTTCATGGTTGGGTCGGATAGCGCTTATTAAGATGAATATTCTCCCTCATTTGCTATACCCTATACGGATGCTCCCCCTGACTTTCAATAAACAAACAGTTGATTCAGCCCCTTTATCTGGCACTGTAAACGGCCCCTCATTAAATTAGCTAAACTGCAGTTGCCTCACTGATTGGGGGGAGTAGACCTTCCGGACACTAAAAATTGCCAATTAAGCTCGCTTTTGACCTACGTAAGTGATTGGGTTTGTGGGGACCCTCTTTCAATATGGCTAGATATCGAAGTCTCCCAGGCAAGGTGCCCCCTTACCAGTTTGCTGTTTTTGGACAAGGTGAGGACAGTTAGGGAATATTGCCATAACCCAATAGTCATCAATACTGTTAAAGCATGGAGGGCAATTCGGCAGAGGCAAGGTAATATTGGCAAAACATCTTTGTTTACACCTTTAGTGGATATGC